>NC_134705.1:21523770-21824770 GCF_043290135.1 Rhipicephalus microplus | reverse complement strand
AGCCTGTCCTGCATCAGGTTGCAGGCTTCAGCACCTCCACCAGTGTCAGGACATCAAACCAGAGATCTAGCCACAGAGATCAAGATACCACAAGCAGGTCGTTCTCTTTATTAGAGTGCCCAAGTGAGTTCTTCTCCCTCATCCTTTCTATAGTCCGTTTTAGCACATGCATAATTATCATTGTCTTTCTTGCTGCAAGCACGTGACAATATACCCAGTTGTTTGCACTTGCACAATGATGCCAACTGGGACATGCGGATTAGCAACACCAGAAGCAGATATGAAGAGCTGATGCTCGCAAGGATGCTGACCCTGGACACTGCTACATGAATCAACTTCAGCGCATGGCAACTTACCACAATTGACATTAACCTGAGGTGACGGCTGTATCAAAGGAGTATATATGTAATGTTTATAAAATTTGGTAGGCAGCACTGCAACCACTATTGACGTTTCACAAAGACTATCGTCTATTTGAGAAGTAGTTCTGAGGCCTGGCATAGCTCTGTGATGAAATGCTTCATTACCATGCAGAATGCTTGGGTTCAATTCTAGGTGGGATCCTGACAATTATGCTTTACACTTTTCAGGTCGATGGTACTGATGACAGGTATTTCTTAGCACTTGGGCATTTAAATTGCCTGTGTGTGTTCTAATCACTCCTGGGTAGATGCTATCACCTGTGGCACATACCCGCATACCAGCAGGACTTACTCGCTCCTTGACCAGCTTGTCATACTCGTCAAATCATCTTACCCTCTGATTCTAACTTTCGTTCATGCCAAGTTAAGGGGGTGACCACGAGAGCACCTAAACTTAAGTGGACGGACAGACAGACAGATAGATAGATAGATAGATACGCTTAAAGTCACCGAAGTTTCCTAAGGAAAACTTCACATTTAAAATAGCATAGTGAATGCCTGCCTACTACCCTAAAATTTTTAATAGCAATGCCGTAGTGGACATCAAGCAAGTGTGCCTACAGCAGTTACCCAATGAGTGTTCAGAAAAAGCTCTGAAAGGCTGCTCTTCCAGCTTTTGCTGTGACTGTGCCGTGCCTTCTGCACAAACCTGGTGTTTTTTAGGAAGGCTTGCTCAAGCACTAGAGATTATCTGTATTGGGTTCCCAGACGAAGCACATAGTTTTTGAAGGTTTCAAACATCAAATGTGGGCATGACTTATCAAGGGCTGCTGCGCAAGCTGACAACACAATGCCCCTTTTAAGAAGTTTTAAGTGCGCGCTTTTATACATCAACATGCCTGTCTTGGATCTCGGAATGTATTTATAGCAGATGCTTTCCTTGGAAAACCACAGCCTAATCAAAGAACTGGATCTCATTTTTCGACTGGCATTTCATGTGTGAACGTTAACCCTCTAGAGTGTCTTGTGAATACCTCAAGGATACCTTTCACAACATCGCGCAACGTTTACATGGAATCTTCCCAAGCACTATAAGTTATTTATCCCCATACCTGAAGGTGCGAACAAAATCCAAAAGGAACAGCTCACCCTTCAGGCGCTGGTCAAAAGCTGCCAAGAATATGTCACTGAGGACAGGTGCGAACGCAGAACCGATGCTAATTCTGGCTTTTTGGACATACAAACCCCCCTGGTGGCTGATTGCTGTGGACTCAATGTAGGATTTTAGAAGTTCAAAAAAATTAGTCATGAAGATACAATGTTTGTTTTAAAAATTCGTTTCCCCGAATTCATCGATTGCACCCCTGACAGCATCAAAAAGCACACAATGTAAAACTGAGTAAAAAAAAAAAACTGTGGACCATCTCCTCAAAGGGAACTCTGATGGGATGCAAAGCAGCAGTGGTGCGCACGGCCTTCACCAGGTTGAAATGAGCGTCGACGCGGGTGCTGGAAGAATGGTTTGAAGTGAAACTTGGTGTAGCGTTTACTCGAGTAAACGTTTGTTTGAAACGCAAACACACGGGAGGCGGGACGCGTAGAAGACGCTTGCGCTCGGCTTCCTTGGCTCGCGTTTCGTCGGTGTTACCCGCGCGCTGTCTCTATTCTCGAACGGGATCAGTGTTTTTGACTCGCAAATCATCGGTGTCACTGGTTTTCCACTGCCGACGCTTGCGCTTGGCTTCCCTGGCTTGCACCTTGTCAGTGTTGATGTCGCCATTTGCAAATGTGATTGGCTTTGCTAACTCTCGAAACGCCGGCAACAGCTGCAAAAAGTACGAGCACACTAGCGGGAAGCATGCCACCATGGCGTCCCGCTTGTGAGCGCGATCTTATGGCACACTGTCCACATTGTTGGCACCGCAAGATTCTCAAACGTGCATCCTCCGGCTCGCAGCTTTTACTCGCCGACAGATGAAGACAGGTGGCGCGGGTGAGATGATGCCCAGGTGAGAAGTGGGCTCTAGCATTGTGAGCGGTAAAGAAGGTAAAGCGAGAGAGCTGACGCGCAGCGAGCGCGTGGCAGGCGAAAGAGAGAGACGTCCTCGCATACTGCTAGGAGGGCGTAAGCTTCGTAGCACTGCTCCAACTTCCCGGCAAGAAGAGCGGTGCGCACAGAGGAACAGCATTACGCAGGCTGGTCAAAGAGCTACTTTGCATCTAATAGTTCTTCCATATCAAATGAAAAGTATGTAGACGCCACTGGTAAGCCTTCCTGCAAGGTAGAAATGATTTCAGATTAATTTACGCGAACATATACTTACCATATTTTTTGGTGTATAAGTCGGGGTTTTTTCTGAATTTTTCATCGGTGCGACTTATACAATGCTGCTACTTATATGCAGCCAAAATCGCATCAGAGTGGATTTGGTGGCCTGGATATTACGTAACTTAGAAGTGTGGCAGTGTGGGCTAGTTGGTATGACATGACAACAGTTATAGCGCGAGAACAGAACGACAAAGAGCGCTTGTGTCCTTCTTGTCTCTTTGTTGTCATTCTGTTCTCCCGCTATAACAATTGTCAGGCCCCGGAAACTCTCAAGTTTCTGCAATGGCCATACAGGGCGAAAAAATCTACCCCGGCAATTTCGTCAGGTGCGCGTATAATGGAACTACTACTCCTTTTTTGGCGATCAGATAAAATAGTGTGCATTTTCCCTGTTAGGGGCACTCAATGTGGCTAAAATTTTTATTTCAGAGTGTATCGGAAGACCGTTATTAGATTAGTCAGTGCGTCGTTTTCCATAAAAATCGCAGAAAATATTTTTGTATTACTTTTACTATTATAGAAGAGCGGTGACTGAGTTTCAAGTACAGTGAAATCTCAGTAGAACGAACCCCACTATAACAAACTTTTCAAATTAACGAAATTTTAAAAAATCCTGTGCCGACTGCTAATAGTTCAAATGTAAAATTATTGCACTACGTACGTCAGAATACCAAACTTTTCAGAATAACGAGCGTTAATTTAATTCTACATTATATTGTCGCAGTGCACGCGAACAAAAGATGACAGCAGCATACGGCAGTGAAAAGAGCGTATTCAGGATCAGCTGTACAGCAAGACGCCTGCTTCCTTGTCGTCCCGATAAACCGCCTGACCCACTAGCTGGAATCTACAAAACATTCCTATCATCGTTCTTTTTCATATAAACACGTGTCTCTTGCCCCTTTTTATAAGAGCATCGCCCCGATGCTGATTCAGACCCACAGTATTTTTTTTTAACGTGCAGTCAGTCACTCACATACGGCTTCATACGCACTACATGAACAACTTCAGGCTGATGCTGGCGACGTCTCGGGCATTGGGAACTGTCGGAGACAACCTCGTAGGTGACGTCACTTAGCTAGCGCGATACTCGGTATGGCCCGAAATATCACCTTAGCAGCTTGTCGGACAGTCCACGCTTTCGTACGGGTGTCCAAACCCACACTTTGTCACCGATTTTGTACGTTACAGTTCTATGGCGAGCATTGTAGCGGCCTGCGTCGTAGTCTTGTCGCTGGCGGATCCGTAAGCGGGCGAGCAGCCTAGCTTCTTCCGCGCGTTCAGTGAACACGTCAGCGCCTGTGTCGGTAGCGTCCCATTCATGTGGCAACGTCGCATCCAGCATAGTCCGTACCTCCCGTCCGTGAACCAAGCTGAATGGAGTCATGTGAGTCATTTCTTGTTTAGCCGTATTATATGCGAACGTGATATAGAATAAAATTTCGTCCCAATTCTTATGTTGGACATTCACGTACATCGACAGCATGTCTTCAATCGTCTTGCTGAGGCGCTCCGTTAGTCCATTCGTTTGCAGGTGGTACGCAGTGGTCTTATGCTGAGTCGTTCCACTAAGCATCAGGACGTGGTCTAAAAGAGCTGCCGTAAATGCTGTTCTGCGGTCTGTTATTACGATAGTCGGGGCACCGTGGCGTATCACAATATTTTTTATGAAAAATCTCGCCACTTCCACTACGGTGCTCTTTTGGATAGCTTTTGTTTCGGCATACCTGGTTAGGTAGTCTGTCGCGACTATAACCCAGCGATTCCCTGCAGTGGAAGTAGGAAGGGGTCCCAAGATATCCATTCCTATCTGGTCAAACGGTGTACGTAGAACCTGAACTGGTTGCAGCTGACCGGCGGGTCTCTTTGGAGGTGACTTGCGTTGCTGGCAATCAAGGCAAGTGTGAATGTGGTGCTTGACGGCTGTTGTGAGTCGTGGCCAGTAGTATCCCTGCTGTAATCTTGCCAATGTGCGAGTGTAGCCTAAATGGCCTGACGTCGGCTCGTTGTGACATTGTGACATGCTTGGAGCACTTCAGTTCGAAGGGGTGCAGGAATAACGAGCAAATAGGGAGCTCCGATGGATGAAAAGTTTCTTTTGTAGAGGACGCCATTGCGTAAGCAAAACGACGATAATGTCCTTGCAAAGACTCTAGGTGCCCTCGAAGAACGTCCGTCCACGTAATTAATCAAATCAAGCAATTCAGGGTCACCTCGTTGTTGTTGGGCAATCGTGGACGCGTCGAGAACACCAAGGAAGGCCATATCGTCGTCGTCAGAAAGAGAAGCTGACTGTACTGGTGATCGAGACAGGCAGTCGGCGTCCGTATGGCGCTTCCCAGACTTGTGTATGACCGTCATATCAAACGCTTGTAACTTCAGACTCCACCACACTAATCGGCCGGTTGGATCCCTTAAATTATTCAACCAACAGAGTGAATGATGGTCACTTATAACTTTGAAAGGGTGGCCATACAAATACGGGCAAAATTTCATAAATGCCCAGACCACAGCGAGGCATTCTTTCTCAGTTGTTGAATAATTGGCCCCAGCGCGTGTTAGCGTCCTGCTTGCGTAGGTGATCACTCGTTCTGTGTCTTCCTGCCTCTGCACAAGCACAGCTCCGAGGCCCACATTGCTTGCGTCAGTGTGATTGTTGGCGCTTGCTCGTCGAAGTGAGCAAGCACTGGAGGTGTTTGAAGACGTTGGCGGAGGTCATTAAACGCTGCTTGCTGTTCGTGGTTCCACTCAAAGGTGGCGTGGTCTCTAGTGAGGCGAGTTAACGGCGACGCAATCCGTGCGAAGTCGGCGATGAAACGGCGATAGTAGGCGCATAGGCCCAGAAAGCGCCTGACAGCTTTCTAATTGGACAATACTGGGAACTGTGCCACGGCCGCAAGTTTTTCGGGATCAGGCCGAACGCCGGTGCAGCTGACGACATGACCAAGAAACAGCAGTTCTTCAAAACAAAAGTGGCATTTCTCTGGTTTCAATGTGAGGCCTGCGGAGCGTATGGCTCGTAAAACAACTTCTAGCCTTTTGAGATGCTCGTCAAAAGTTGGGGAAAACACTATGACGTCGTCTATATCAACTAAACAGGTCTTCCATTTTAACCTGAAAGTACAGTGTCCATGAGCCTTTGAAAAGTAGTGGGCGCTGAGCACAGACCGAAGGGTAGAACTTTAAATTCATATTGTCACGGGGTCGTGACGTGGCCGAAGACAGGAGACTTCTTGTTGGAATTTAACTGTTTATTTGGGCGAACCTGTGCCCGGTAAACAGAAAGTCCAATTACAGCAGCAGTCTCGCACAAATAGCAGTCTAAGACTGATAGCGGCGAACGGAGCGTCGGCCTTCGATCAACAACTGACAAGCGGCGATGCGCGTCGGCATTTATACTCCCGCCGTCGAATGTTCTAGCGCTATCGCTGGCGGCGGCGTGCGTTCCAGAACAATCTGTACCATTCGCACAGTGGGCGTGATCTTATCGAAATGATCTACTACAGTCCGGAACCCTCTCGAAAACTGCAGGCGCGGTTTGCGCTGAGAATCGTGTGGTGTTTTGGGACGATAACAAAAACTTGGGAAATGGAACGTGGCATTGCCCCCCTCTGAAAAAGGCATCGTCTCGATGCTTTAACTAAAGATGAAGGTACAATAATAATGCAAGAAAGTACAATGAATAAATTACGATACAACAATAATACAAAAAAAACCATTGTTTCAGTTTGTTAACGCGCATGAAACGGCTTGAGGCGTGCGACATGGACGACGTCAGGTCGCGATCGGCGTCGTTGAGAGTTCGTGATGCCGTCGGGGACAACCTCGTAATCAATTGGGCTGAGACGTCGAACTACCCTGTACGGTCCGAAGTACCGTCGCAGAAGCTTTTCACTTAGTCCACGCCGGCGTATCGGCGTCCACACCCAAACACGTTCACCGGGCTGGTATTCCACGAAGCGTCGTCGAAGGTTGTAACGGTGGCTGTCGGTCGTCTGTTGATTCTTGATACGGAGCCGTGCAAGTTGTCGGGCTTCTTCGGCGCGATGAAGGTACTCGCTCACACCGAGGTTTTCTTCGTCGGTGACGTTGGGTAACATGGCATCGAGCGTCGTTGCCGGGCCCCTTCCGTAGACCAATTTGTATGGAGATATCTGCGTCGTCTCCTGCACCGCCGTGTTGTATGCGAAGGTCACATACGGAAGAATGGCATCCCACGTCTTGTGTTCGACATCGACGTACATTGACAGCATGTCGGCGATCGTCTTGTTAAGCCGCTCGGTGAGGCCGTTGGTCTGTGGGTGGTACGCTGTCGTCCGGCGGTGGTTTGTTTGGCTGTATGCCAAGATCGCTTGAGTTAAGTCGGCAGTGAATGCCGTTCCTCTGTCGGTGATAAGGACCTCCGGGGCGCCGTGACGTAGGACGATATTTTCGACGAAGAACTTAGCTACCTCGGATGCACTGCCTTTTGGCAGGGCTTTTGTCTCGGCGTAGCGGGTGAGGTAGTCGGTAGCTACCACGATCCACTTGTTTCCGAAAGCCGACGTCGGGAACGGCCCCAATAGGTCCATACCAATCTGCTGGAAAGGTCGGCAAGGTGGATCAATTGGCTGCAGAAGTCCCGCTGGCCTTGTCGGCAGTGTCTTGCGTCGCTGACAGTCCCGGCATGTCCTCACATAACGAGTGACGTCGGTTGTAAGACGCGGCCAGTAGTACCTTTCTTGTATCCTCGCGAGCGTGCGAGAAACACCGAGGTGCCCTGCCGTCGGATCGTCGTGCAGGGCCTGCAGGACTTCTGGTCGCAGAGCTGAAGGCACCACAAGAAGATACTTAGCCCGAAGTGGTGAAAAGTTTTTCTTTTGTAGAAGACCGTTTCGTAGAAAAAACGACGCAAGTGCGCGCTTGAATACCTTCGGGACTTCGGCAGTCCTGCCTTCGAGGTATTCTATTAGGGCCTTAAGTTCCGGGTCGGCCCGCTGTCGTTCAGCGAAGTCGTCGGTAGTTATCGTTCCCAAGAAGTAGTCGTCATCCGGGTCGTCGGTAGCGTCGACAGGCGCACGAGAGAGACAGTCGGCGTCGGAGTGTTTTTTGCCGAACTTGTAAATGACAGTAATGTCATATTCTTGAAGTCTCAGGCTACATCGTGCGAGGCGACCTGAAGGGTCCTTCAAAGTGGCTAGCCAACACAAGGCGTGGTGGTCGCTCACAACTTTGAAGGGCCTGCCGTAGAGGTATGGGCGAAATTTCGACGTAGCCCAGATGATGGCGAGGCACTCCTTTTCTGTTGTGGAATAATTTGCTTCTGCTTTGGATAGCGATCGGCTGGCGTAACTAATAACCCTTTCAAGTCCGTCAGCCCTCTGCACAAGAACGACGCCAAGACCTACGCTGCTTGCGTCAGTATGTATTTCTGTCTCGGCGAATTCGTCGAAATGGGCAAGTAACGGAGGCGTCTGGAGGCGATGTTTAAGCTCCTGGAAAGCGTGTTCCTGTGGCGTTTCCCACTCGAACTCCACGTCGGCCTTGGTAAGGTTAGTGAGAGGATCGGCGATGCGGGCGAAGTTTTTCACGAACCGCCTATAATAGGCGCACAGACCCAGAAATCGGCGCACGGCTTTCTTGTCAGTGGGTAGCGGGAATTCGGCGATGGCGGCTGTTTTCCGTGGATCAGGACGAACTCCAGACTTGCTGATAACGTGCCCCAGAAACAAGAGCTTTTCATACGCAAATCTGCACTTTTCTGGCTTCAGTGTGAGTCCGGAAGTCTTGATGGCTTGAAGTACAGCTTCAAGGCGCCGAAGATGCTCGTCGAAACTCGAGGAAAACACGACGACGTCGTCCAAGTACACAAGGCAAGTCTGCCACTTCAATCCTGCCAGTACTGTATCCATAACGCGTTGAAAAGTTGCAGGCGCTGAGCAAAGGCCGAAGGGCATCACCTTAAACTCGAAGAGGCCGTCCGGTGTTATAAACGCCGTCTTCTCTCGGTCTCTTTCGTCGACTTCGATTTGCCAATAACCAGTCTTGAGGTCCATTGACGAAAAGTACTTGGCGTTATGGAGCCGATCAAGTGCGTCGTCTATTCGTGGGAGAGGATACACGTCCTTTCTTGTGATTTTGTTCAGGCGGCGATAATCGACGCAGAAACGTAGGGTCCCATCCTTTTTCTTCACTAACACCACGGGGGATGCCCATGGGCTCTTTGACGGCTGGATAATATCATTCCGCAGCATTTCATCAACTTGTCTCTTGATGGCCTCACGTTCTCGCATCGAAACCCTGTACGGACTCTGACGGAGTGGTCTGGCATTTTCTTCGGTTATGATGCGATGTTTCGTGATTGGGGTCTGCCGAATTTTCGATGACGACGAAAAGCAATCTTCGTATTGCAGGAGCAGGGCCTTGAACTGTTCTTGCTTATCGTTCGGAAGTCTGGGATTGACGTCGAAAGCTATGGGAGGGGCTTGGTTCCTCTGAGCAGGTTCCGCAGAATCGGCGAGGGCGAAAGCACTGGTGGCTTCGACAATTTCTTCGATGTATGCGACCGTTGTTCCTTTGTTCACATGTTTGTACTCATTGCTGAAATTTGTGAGCATAACCGTTGCTTTGCCTCCCCGCAACTCTGCAATTCCTCTTGCGACGCAAATATTTCGGGTGACCAACAGATGCTGACTGCCTTCAACGACGCCTTCGAAGTCAGGTGATTCAGGAGCGCCGACTGAAATAATGACGCTTGAGCGAGGCGGAATGGTGACTTGTTCTTCCAGCACATTCAAGGCATGGTGTCCAGACGGCGTGCGCGGCGGTAGTGCTTCTTCTGTAGATAACGTTATCGACTTTGTTTTTAGGTTGATGACAGCACCATGGAGGCACAAGAAGTCCATTCCAAGGATGACATCTCTCGAGCAACGCTGTAGGACTACGAAGTCTGTAGGATAAATACGGCCGTTAATGGTGACTCTCGCTGTGCAGATTCCTGCAGGCGTTACGAGATGACCTCCGGCTGTGCGGATTTCAGGGCCTTTCCAAGCTGTCCTAACTTTCTTTAACTTCGCGGCGAACGACCCACTGATGACAGAATAGTCGGCTCCAGTATCGACGAGAGCGGTCACACTGTGGCCGTCGATAAGAACGTCGAGGTCGCTAATTTGCCGTCTCGCATTACAGTTAGGGCGTGGCGTCGGGTCACGGCTGCGTCGGCTTGTTCCGCTGCTTCCATGTTGCGTCGTCAGGCCACCTTCGGTAAGTGAGCTTTCGTCGTCAGGGCTTTGCCTGGTTGGCGTTGTGTTCGGAAAGTTCCGTCGCGGCGGCGTCGTCGTCGGAGGATCTTCGGTAGTTCGTCGCACAGCAACCGCACCTCCACCGGTTGCTGCCCTTAGTTTCCCGGATACGGGCTAGGAGACCGGCCCCGCGTTGGGCCAGAGTACTGTCGGTGGTGCGGTGACGTGCGGCGGCTGGGCGACGGCGAACGCGAAGGGCTTCGTGGTGTCCACCGAGTTCCTGTCAGGTAGTCGGCGATGTCACGTGGTCGTTCTCCTGGCTGTGGGCTGTTGAGAAACGACGGACCGATCCCGCCGAAGTCACCACTGTTGCGAAAGACGGCGACGCCAACACGGCCCCGGAGGCGCCACTGTTTTCAACTCCGCCGGGAAGGTCACCAGCCGTTTGGTAGCGTATGTTTATCAGCTCGCGACTGCTTCTGCGCAGAGCTGATAAGACGAGCGGACGAGACGACGGTGAGTTAAACAAGGTTTATGTACAGCATATTTACAGAGGCGTTACAATTTCGGCACTGGGGCCGACAGAGACTCGAAGAGCCGAGCTCTTCTCTCTAACACATAGGTCAGTCTTTCGCCTAAGACCGCTGACTCACACACATGTCGGCTCTCCGACATGGGGACTCCTCTCTCTAGGACTGCCGATCGCGACGCGCCGCAGGGCTTCTTTTATTTACACCGGGTCCAACCAAAATGTCCAATCAGAAGCGCCCCTGGTCGTCCGGGCAGATTCCGCCAATGGGGGTCGCCGCGCCATGCGTCAGACCACCAGGCACGAGAACGCCGGCTCGCTGTCACGTGCGCCGATGACTCAATGCACGTGGGCGAGAGAGGCGCCGCGCGTGTTCACGCCGTTGAGATGTTCGCGTCGGGCAGACGGCGGGCTGGCCTTGACCCAGATTGCCTTTTTCAGAGGCACGGTCGTTTGACGAGGACTCGCTGGCATAACAGCACCCCCGCCGCCAGACAATGCACCGGAAAGACGAGCTGCTTCCACGGGGCTCGGATGTCAGGTGCGCTCGTTCGCCTGGTCCCTCCAGGTTCGCCTCCAGGGCCATGGGGAGAATACAGCTCCAGACTGGTCCGGGAACACATCCCATTTTTGACGACGGATCCCAGCTCCACTGGCTTGTCGCCACAACTTGCTGACCAGCTTCACTCGTCTCTTCTGACCATCTTCGGGTTCAGCACTTGTCGATGGTTCTGCAACTTGCTAAGAACGGTTCGACAACAGACAACACACGACACAAGCAAGTGCCCTCGGTCACCCGACAGAACACCAGACAAAGTATAGTACAACATATACCTATCTACGTGTCTATCGGAATTTTGTTCCCTCTACATCAAGAGGCACATGTGGGACAAAAGACTCTTAAAATGACAACTCAATTTTTTTTTCCCACGTACAACAACGTAACGAATTAGAATACCACAAAGTTGGCCCCTTGAGATCACTCTGAACGAGAGCGCTCAGCCCAGGTCGTGATGAGGTCAAAATTTTGCCCCGAATCGCCAGCGAGAAACCGAAAGGTTGAGAAATTACTAGCTGGAACGCACTGCTCAATGCACCTGCATTAGCGTTTACCTTTCCTTTTTTTTCTTTAGCGAACGTCAAAGTTGCGCTGTGGAGCAACATGCTCCACTTCAGTAACCGGCCACTTTTAGGCGACGATACCTATGCGGCACCAAGAGCGGCTCACACTTTCGACGTTGCACAGGGGAACAACGATACGGCTTGCTACTGATTGACTCCTCACCGCTTAGCTCGATATCGTGTTCGATCACCGTCGTGTCTCCGGGACGGTCCGACAACACATACCCAAACTCGGAAACAATCTTTCTCAGGTCCTCTTTCGCAGGTCCTCCTTCACTTACGCTAGGCTCTAGGTTTATCCGCTCCCGGATTACTTTCGATCCCCCTTCGATCACCTCACTAGAACTCAAATTTTCTGCTTCCTCTTCCTCTGAAGCCTTCAACAGCTGATTTACGACCGCTTGATGTTGAACATTGGGTTTCATCAAGTTGTAAATTTTGTTCTGCCGCCTTCCTACTTGCACCTCATAAGTTGTATCGCAAGGCTTCGATAATACTTTGGCGGGCCCTTCCCAATCAACCTCAAGCTTGTTCCTTTTGGATGGCTGCAGTAGCATTACCTGACTATCAACTTCAAAAGCGCGCTTCTTCCCCGATTTCTCGTAGTGCTCCTTCGACAGCACTTTTGCCGCGTTTTTCTGGCTTTCCACGAGCGCTTCAATTTGGCTTTCCACTAGCGCTTCAATCAAGAGATCCTCACTCTGCCCTCGAATGAGCGTCTCTCGATCAACTCTCGGCAGCTCGGTCCAACTTTCCGCTACAGGCGAGAGCGTTGCAACCTTCTCGCTCTGACTCAATGGCGCCACGTCGTCTCCCCCAGCGCATACCGCGCCGGCCGCTCCCGCGACGGGCCGCTCGCGTGACTGCTCACATGACTCATGCGGAAAATTTCCTTTCTGGGGTTCCGTCGACCCGCCGACAAGGTCACTTGAGAGTTCACCGCATGGAACCAAGTCAAGCTTCCGCGAAAGCTGTCGCGCTTGCGATCGCGTGGGAGCCATGCACGCTAAGTTGGGGAAGAACGATTTGCCCTGCTCTTTGAGAAGCTGCTCCGAGTTGTTGGAGAAAAGATAAGAAAAACGACCATTCAGCGCGGCAGACACAGCCGCTTCGGTGCAAAGCTTACCGAACGGGCCTTCAATGACAACGGTGGCGATTGGTAAGCGAACACTCTGCTCCTCGGCGACTTGCCTGATCCACGCGCATTCTCCTGTGAAGTCATCCGGAGACACCAATGAAGGATGGACAACGTCCATGGTTGCCGCTGAGTCTCTAAGTGCTCGGCACGTTTTCTCATTGACCCTAATTTCTTGGAGATACGGCTCCAACAACCGCATGTTTTTTTCTGATTCTCGGATCGTTGCGAAGGCAAACTTTTCCTGACAGTTTCTCGCGATGTGCCCTTCCTTTTTACAGTTGTAGCAGATTAGCGGCTTCCGTTTGTTTTCCGGTTCTAATGCCTGTGTGGTAGAAACCTCACTCGATTTCTCCGCTTCTGTTTGCCCTTCCCCTACACTGTCCTTCGTAAGAGACGGGTCCTTCTTGAAATTACGGTGCGGAGCGGGTTTCCGTTGATCAGGTTTCCTTGAAAAGCTCTCTTTTCTCTCATCCTTTTCAACGCGCACTGCCCTGCTATGCAACTTTCGGCGAGTATAATACTCCTCAGCTAACTCAGCTGCCTTATTTAACTGTACTTCCCCAAGTCTGTCCTGCAGCCAAAGTCTGACATTATCCTCGATGCAGCGGTAGAATTGCTCCAATGCAACGCATTCCACCACTTTATCGCGATCATCATAAACACCTTCGCCCTTGAGCCATTCAATTAAATCGACTTTAAGACGAAACGCGAAGTCAACGTGTGACTCATTCCCCTTTTCAGCATACCGGAACCTTTGCCTGAAAGCCTCGGGTGACAACTTATAACGTCTCAAGAGCACTTCCTTAACCTCGTCATAGCTCTCAAACGCTTCCCTCGACAAGCAAGTTATCGCGTCGGACACTTCGCCGGGAAGAAGAGCTAGCAGGTTCCGCGCCCAAAGAGACCGCTCCAAAGCGTTTCGCTCACAGACGTGTTCGAACTTGACGAGATACTTCGCCATGTCCTCGCCTACTACGAACGGTGGCAGTTGGTCCCGAATTCTAAAACCGCTGACCTGAATCGTCGGAGAAGCTACGCTAGGCGCCTGCGAACACTGTAGGATTGCCAATTCTAGTCGTTTCAACTCGAGACGCTCCTGTCTCTCGGCCTCCTCGCGTCGTTCGCGCCTTTCAGCTTCTTCACGTTCGCGAGCTTCGCGCCTTTCAGCTTCTTCGCGAGCTTCGCGCCTTTCAGCTTCTTCGCGAGCTTCGCGCCTTTCAGCTTCTTCACGAGCTTCTCGCCTTTCAGCCTCCTCACGTTCGCGAGCTTCTACTTCTCGCCTTTCAGCCTCCTCACGGCGTGCTTTAATATCCACCCAGGCCTCATCGACTTCCTCAGCCGACACTCCCTCATCCTTCATGATATCAAGGATCGCTTGCTTTCGTTTCGCACGGCCCAAAGTAATGCCGAGTTCCTCACAAATTTCGATGAGTTCCTTCACTTTAAGGTTCTCCATCGTTCACACTAGCCTCTTGCTGTTTCCCCTGTTAAGAATCTACTTGCCGTACCCACTATAAGCCTACTAGCAAGACGCGCAAGCAATTTTTCACACTCCCGTGTTTACCCCCTCCGCATTAACT
This sequence comes from Rhipicephalus microplus, assembly GCF_043290135.1. NCBI lineage: Eukaryota > Metazoa > Arthropoda > Arachnida > Ixodida > Ixodidae > Rhipicephalus > Rhipicephalus microplus. The sequence goes on along the minus strand of NC_134705.1, from coordinate 21,810,490 downwards.
TTGGTTTCAAAGCGCTTCGACTTGGCTTGAAACGATCAAAGCTCACTTCAATGCTTCACACAGCCCTTCTCTAAACTACTACAACCTGAGCTAGAGTAGTCTGGTGAACTGAGGGGAAAACATCAGGCACTCACCGCATCGATGTCGCTGACGCCGGCCGATCCCGCAGCTGCCAACCACTGTTGAGAAACGACGGACCGATCCCGCCGAAGTCACCACTGTTGCGAAAGACGGCGACGCCAACACGGCCCCGGAGGCGCCACTGCTTTCAACTCCGCCGGGAAGGTCACCAGCCGTTTGGTAGCGTATGTTTATCAGCTCGCGACTGCTTCTGCGCAGAGCTGATAAGACGAGCGGACGAGACGACGGTGAGTTAAACAAGGTTTATGTACAGCATATTTACAGAGGCGTTACAATTTCGGCACTGGGGCCGACAGAGACTCGAAGAGCCGAGCTCTTCTCTCTAACACATAGGTCAGTCTTTCGCCTAAGACCGCTGACTCACACACATGTCGGCTCTCCGACATGGGGACTCCTCTCTCTAGGACTGCCGATCGCGACGCGCCGCAGGGCTTCTTTTATTTACACCGGGTCCAACCAAAATGTCCAATCAGAAGCGCCCCTGGTCGTCCGGGCAGATTCCGCCAATGGGGGTCGCCGCGCCATGCGTCAGACCACCAGGCACGAGAACGCCGGCTCGCTGTCACGTGCGCCGATGACTCAATGCACGTGGGCGAGAGAGGCGCCGCGCGTGTTCACGCCGTTGAGATGTTCGCGTCGGGCAGACGGCGGGCTGGCCTTGACCCAGATTGCCTTTTTCAGAGGCACGGTCGTTTGACGAGGACTCGCTGGCATAACAGGGCGCGGTGCATTGACGGCGAAGCCACGCAATCCCATCTGTCGGTACTGGCAACGGCGGTATGTGTGTCCGGCCTCGCCGCAGTGGTAGCAGAGCGGGCGATGGTCAGGGGTGCGCCAGACGTCAGTCTTCCTCGGTGCACTGCGCTGGGCCGCTGGCGAACGGTATGACGTCGGTGGGGGTGGTGGCGGCGGTGGCGTCTGTCGACGGAAGTGCGATGGGGCGGCGTTTTGGCGTGGACGGGGAGGAGCGTTGTGGCGTAGTGCAGCGACATAGCTCATAGCTTCCGGCTCGGGCAGCGGTGCGTGGGGAATTTGAAGCGATTGCCGAACTTCTTCTCGCACAATGTCGGCGATCGAATCCACTTGAGGCTGCGCCGAAGGCAACAGCTTGCGCAGCTCTTCCCGCACGATCGCTTGGATTGTTTCACGCAGGTCTCCAGAGTTACTGGCTTGAGCAGCAGCGCAGTCTGCAGTCAGGCGATGATTATACTGTCTGGTACGCATGTCCAGGGTCTTTTCAATAGTGGTCGCTTCGGCTACAAATTCTTGGACGGTTTTCGGTGGGTTTCTCATCAGCCCCGCGAAGAGCTCCTGTTTGACCCCTCGCATGAGAAAACGAACTTTTTTCTCCTCAGGCATGTCTGGGTCAGCGTGACGGAATAGTCGGGTCATTTCTTCTGTGAAAATGGCGACATTTTCATTTGGTAGCTGAACCCGGGTCTCTAATAAAGCAGCGGCCCTCTCTTTTCGAGCGACGCTCGCGAACGTTTGCAGGAATGCGCCGTAGAAAACATCCCACGTTCGGAGCGTGGACTCCCGATTTTCGAGCCAGGTCCTTGCGGGTCTTCGAACGATGAGCCAGGTCCTTGCGGGAGCCAGGTCCTTGCGGGTCTTTTCCATGGGTCTTCGACGCTGCGGTTGTCATTGTCGCTGCAGTCGCGGTCATGGCCTTGGTCTTCCGCGGCTTGTCGTGTAGAAGCCCGTACTCCGGTGGTAGCCCTTGCTGTCGGCGGCTTGTTCGCTGCTCCTGGTTGGCGTCGGTGTCTTCTCCGCGACGTGGGCTAGGTTCACGGCTTGACGGGGGCGTCCGGTACATGAACGAAGCAGCACCTCCACCAAATGTCACGGGGTCGTAACGTGGCCGAAGACAGGAGACTTCTTGTCGGAATTTAACTGTTTATTTGGGCGAACCTGTGCCCGGTAAACAGAAAGTCCAATTACAGCAGCAGTCTCGCACAGATAGCAGTCTAAGACTGATAGCGGCGAACGGAGCGTCGGCCTTCGATCAACAACTGACAAGCGGCGAAGCGCGTCGGCATTTATACTCCCGCCGTCGAATGTTCTAGCGCTATCGCTGGCGGCGGCGTGCGTTCCAGAACAATCTGTACCATTCGCACAGTGGGCGTGATCTTATCGAAATGATCTAGTACAGTCCGGAACCCTCTCGAAAACTGCAGGCGCGGTTTGCGCTGAGAATCGTGTGGTGTTTTGGGACGATAACAAAAACTTGGGAAATGGAACGTGGCAATATAAACCATCCGGCGTCACAAAAGCGGTTTTTTCCCGATCTCTTGGGTCTACCTCGATCTGCCAATATCCACTTCTGAGGTCCATTGAAGAAAAGTAGCGAGCATTTCGAAGCCTATCGAGGAAGTCATCAATACGTGGAAGCGGGTACACATCTTTCTTAGTCACTTGATTCAGCTTTCTTTAATCCACGCAAAAACGCACGGTACCGTCGTTTTTCTTAACTAGTACTACAGGCGATGCCCACGGGCTCTGTGATGGCTGAATCGCATCATCTTCAAGCATTTTACCGACTTGTTGCTGTATCACTTCCCGTTCCTTTGGAGCCAAACGATAAGGATTCTGGTGTATAGGCCTTGCTGCGTCGTGGGTAATTATTCGATGCTTTGTTAGCGGCATTCGACCGACCCGTGATGTCGATGAAAAGCAGTCCTGGAATTCAGCTAGCAGCTCAAGAAGTCTCGTTCGTTCATCCCTTGACAACGTAGTACCAACGTCAAGATTACATACTGATTCTTCTTGAGGTGCTTCGTCTAGGGCCGATAAACTGCCTTGGATTTCTGCAGTATTGTCAAAGTAAGTGACGGCTGTACCCTTAGGGAGATGTCGGCGCTCAGTACTGAAGTTAGTGAGCAGCAAGTTTGTGCGTCCTGCAGTGACAGTGACTAGACCTCGAGCAACTGAAATATCGTGGCTAAATATCAGCGAGCTTATTTGGTCAGCAATACTGTCGCCATCAAACGGCTCATCACCCGCCACTGAAACAAGTGTACACGATCGTGGTGGAACGACCACATCGTCATCCGTAAGACGCAAAGGCCCTGAACAAGACGTATGTCTCGGCTCTGAAAGTAGGGCTGTTGTTGCAAAACGTAATGACACTGTCAGGGACGTTGATGACGGCACCATGTTCTCTAAAGAAATCCATTCTGATAATCAGGTCTTTACAGCATGAAGCGAGAACGACGAACATCGCCACGAAAGTAGAGCCACCGATGTCGAGGCTTGCTGTGCACATTCCGACAGGCATCAGTAATTGGCCGCCTGCCGTCCTTAAGTGAGGTCCCGTCCACGCTGTCTTTACTTTCTTGAGGCGTACTGCAAGGTCATCACTGATAATAGAGAAGTCAGCCCCGGTGTCGACTAAAGCTTTGACTTGCTGTCCATCCACAAGAACGGTAAGGCCTGGAATCACAGTTTCGTCGGTATTACGTCTTGTCGGCTTTACAGCGTCCTGAGGTGGGAGTAATGGAGGCTTTTTTCTTCGTCTTCACAGCCTGCAACCTTACCCCCTGAGGTCGCCGCCTTCAGTTTCCCCGGTGTGGGCTGGGTGACCTCGCTCCTCTGGTGTCGGCAAAAGTGCGGCGCTGCAACGAAGGTGACTGGGCAGGAGAAGGAGAGCGTGGTCGATGTCGGAAGACCGGCTCGTAATCAGTTATAATCTCGTCATCATTGTTACGGCGGCCGTCGAATGGGGGTCGAGGTACCGGAGGTCCTTGAGAACCGACATCGCCACGGCGGGATACGTAGTCATTGGCATGTCGACTGTCAAACCGTGGCCTGAGAGGGAAAGACGAATCGGCCCGGTGCCAGCGATAGCGGGCTATGTGGAGGCTGACATATCAGCCTCCGCAGTTGAAACAGAGTGGACGCCTGTCGACAGTGCGCCAGGTGTCTGTTCGGCGAAGCTGTGGTTGCCGTGATGACTCCTCACGTGACGAAGGCCATGGCAGGCCAGAAGACGACTGGTCGTATGGGGGCTGGATGGGCGGGTGCCACGATGTTTCCCCCTGTGGTGGTGACCAAAGAACAGTTGCAGGTGGCGGGTAGTATGAAGGCGGAGCAGGTGGGGAGCTTCGAAGGGCGGCGGCGTACGCCATGGGATGTTGTTCGAGGGCAGGATCAGCTGTCGAGAATGCTTGACGGATTTCGTCACGGACGACTTGAGGGACAGATGCCATGGGTGTATCCACTACCGGATTCCGCAGTCTTTGCAGTTCTTCACGAACAATCTCTCTAATCATGCCACGTAAGGAGCTATGACTGTCAAACGTCACAGCGGCGGCCTGAATTTGGGGGCTGCAGCACAAGTGGTCATATTGTCGGCAGCGTTGCCGAAGGGCCCACTCGATAGCCGACGCTTCTTTGATGAAGTTCTTTACAGTGCTTGGCGGGTTGTGCAGAAGTTCGGCGAACAGCTGCTCTTTCATGCCACGCATGAGGTAGCGTAACTTCCTATCTTCGGTCATCTGTGGGTCAGCCCTCCGAAATAAACGTTTCATGTCTTCGGCGAACATGGCGACCGTTTCATTGGGTTTTTGGACAATTAGCTCTAGTAGTTGGTGGATGCGGTCACGTCTGTCGACATTGGCAAAAGTTTCAACCATCTTCCAGTAAAAGTTGGTTCATGTGGACAGGTTGCCTTCTCTGTTCTCGTACGAAGTACGAGCGCTGAGATCAAGATAGAAGTAGGCCCGGCTGAGCTTTTCCTGAGCAGACCACTGGTTGATCTTCGCAACACAGTCATAGTGATCTAACCGGTCTTCTACATCTTCGTGTGCGCCACCACCAAAGCGTTTAGGCTCCAGCGATTGAAAAAACCTTACCTGGGATGGAGCGGGAAGACTGGTGCCGAGAAGTACAGGCTGGGGGCTGGTGTTAGCCATTTCTAGATGTCTGGTAGAGGTTTTCTGCGAGGGGTTGCAGTCTGGAGGAATACCTCGTAGCCGACAATTGAATCAATGGACAGGAGTTGCAGTAGGCACGTCCGGGCTGGATGAACGGCTCCCTCTAGGAGTGTGAAGCATCGGGCAGCGTCGCGGCCCAGCACTTCTTCCACCAGTGTCGCAGTGCAACGCGAACAAAAGATGACAGCAGCTTACGGCAGCGAAAAGAGCGTATTCAGGATCAGCTGTACAGCAAGATGCCTGCTTCGTTGTCGTCCCGAAAAACCGCCTGACCCACTAGCTGGAATCTACAAAACAATCCTATCATCGTTCTTTTTCATATAAACACGCGTCAATATTAACAACGCTTCAGTACTACGAACTTACGTTCTGAAATCCGTCGTGACCACAAGAGCGGTACGCAAGCAGACGACATAACGAACGGTCGCCTTGCTTTTTCGGAGACTGTGTGGAGGAAAAAAAAAAATGAAAGGGCGACTTTCTTTTCTTTCTTTTGTTGAAACACCGATGCTGCAGGTTTACAAGCAAACGCAGAGGGGAGGGCAACACAGGAGGGCAAGGTCAGAGAGGCAGAGCAAGGGCGCGGAAAACCTGACACAGCAAGAGAGCAGAAAGCGAGACACGAGGAATTTTCTTTTCTAGCACTTTTTTTACCTTCGAAAAAGGCGATGACAGCCGTGACGCTTTGGGTGTTTCTTTGTAAACCTTGTTTCTTCAGTCTTGTTCATCTCTTTTTGGTGATTATTTATCGCATCCGCAAAGCAAGTCGGTATTCGCGCTGTGGTGATATACTGCAAACGAGTTCATCTCTGCTTGCGACGAAGAAGCGGAAGCAGTTTTCGCTTAGCGAGACAATGAATATTCTTCGGCCACTGGAAGGCAAAAAGCAGGCTGTTGTGACCAAAGAACCGAATCGCACCACAGGAATGTGAATGAGCTGGAGGCCTCTGCACTGCAAAATTTGTGCTGCTCGCGTAAAAAAAAAAAAAAAAAATCACAGACTTCTTAAAAGTAAACTTGCATTTTTCAGTGTTTACTTGTGCATTTTCTTTCCTCATGAAAAACGAGTTCAAGGACCCATCGTTGTAAAGGCAGGTTGTAAGTCGTTTTAGTCGGTGAAAAACAAGTATTTATGGTTAATTTTCAAGCTTTCACTATAACAACCTTTCAAAATAACGAGGAAATTTCCGCAGTTCCCTGAAGTTCGTTATACCGAGATTTCACTGTATTGAGATTATCTTGATGCTTGAAAAGCAGCAGCTCATTGGCATCAATTGGGTTTCTGTCGGTTCATTTGTTCAATTTGTACCGCAGTTAGGCGTGATAGTTTTTATCGATTGGCATTACGAAGCTCCATTTTAATTCAGTTTTGATATATCAATGCGAGCTTGTGTGTCAGACTTTTGTGTCGCTACAACGAAGCGAACGTGTCGAAAACCTGTGAACCATGCCAGCTGCTGTGCTTCACCGATGTCCGGTCGTGCAGCCTTCAGCATGAAAATTCGATGCCGGCGAATCGCCCAAAGACTGTTTACGAAAACGGAATACTCATCACGCACAGTACAAGCATGCTCGTTGGTGAGTGAAAATGCGCTAATTTACATCTAAACATGGCCCCTTTCTCTTGCATGCTACAGTTTTTGTCATTTCGTAAGGCTTTTGAACTTGTACAGCGAATGAGATGCACACGTTGTGGATGTTTGAGATTGTTTACCTCGTTGTTACATTGGCTGAAAATATCTTTACTGCTAAACTTTATAACATAGAACACATCATCACAGCACAAGTTTTATGTTCCTGCTCTAAATGAGTCTGCTGCAACACATGCCCATAAATTGAAGGCATGGTATGGTAAAGCGAACTTTTAGTGTGTAATCATTTGTACATTTTTTGTATGTTTACAATCAAGCATATTACATTTGCATGAAGCGTATAGCCTATACAGTTGGACAAAGAGCTAGCTTTCTCCTCTGTAGAACGTCACTAAGACAAATTCATTAAAATGCCACCCACAAGACAAATTCACAAAAATAGCAATGTTATATGTCCACATTACATTTATTATATGCAGTGTCTTCATACACATTTTTCTTTGTCACTCATCGCAAATCAATTGACGCTTCTGTTGAGTAATCGCGACTGTTATTTCCCTTACAACACAAATGCAGCCTCCAAGGAACTGCTCATATCAGTGTACACTTGGATGCTTCATCGCTGAACCTACCTCAAGTAAGCGGAGAATGTGTCATCACTGAAAGCAAGCTCAAGGGCCAAAATCCTCGCAAGGTATGGTTGAAGACACTTTATTTACTCAACCTATTTTGTTCAACCATTTCTATCTCACCCTCTTCATGACTGTTTCTTTTTTTTTTGTCTTCTCAGAAAACTGGAAAAATGAAAGACCATTGATTTCCAAGCTACACACATCCAGTCATGAGAAGCTCAACAGTTGCCATAGTGACAACCCCATGCACTACTAATATACTAGGTGGACAAACGGAAACCTTATACTGAAAAGCAGTGACAGTGTACGGTATGTTCCAGCTGTACGAAATAGGCTGCACAGATTGTTGTTGCTTGCTTTTTGAATTACTGAGTTTACAGGAAATGTGCAGGCTTCCAATTTCTTGGACAGTGCATATGATGGGGTACACATAATGTACTTCACTCTATGTGTCAAACTTTGCATAGAATATCACATGTAGCAAGGTAGAAAATGATGGGCTTGCAGAAGTGTTAATTAGGCAGAACTTCTTTATCACATTGAGTATAGATTGCTGTGAATGTAAAAACAGCTGCAAGAAAGTGGTACGTACAGCTACAGTAAAGCTTAAACAAAGTTAGTGATACCACGTGTGTATTGGGAGTGACACTGTCAAAGTTCTATAAGAAGAAACTGCGCAAGAACTCATCCCATCATTAAGCGAGACATGTCTTGCAGTGGTAGCAACCGCAGAGTCGAACTATGAGAGTGAAATAACTAGAGGAATAAGGATGGGTGGATCACAATCGGCAAGCATTCTCAAATTATGAATGATAATCCATCAATAACCTTCAAGAGGAAGGTATATAACAGCTGCATCTTACCAGTACTTACATACAGAACAGAAACCTGGAGGCTTACAAACAGGGCTCACATTAAATTGAGGATGACGCAGCGAGCAATAGAAAGGAAAATGATAGGTGTAGCCTTAAGGGGGGACGCGGCACTTCGGGACCGAAAATCAGCCAAAAAATCGAGTTTTCGCGGACCTTCTTTTCGCGTTCCCGACATCATTGCGCACCTATTTACAAAATTTCATAGCCGAATACCATCAACTTTTATCGTTATTCAACTTTAAAAAACCGAAAACGGGCGTCCTGCCCTTTAAATTGAGGGCGAATAGCGCAGGTTTCAGCTCTACGATACGCGGGAACTACGCGCTCGATCGGCGCCATTTTGGTCTTGTTTGAAAGAACGCGTTTTCAGCTGTTTTTTTTTATTCAGTAAGCAACATTGAGCGTTTCCCCGGCTCGAAAAACGGGGCCTCAAAGACGAAGAGCCGCACTCACTGCCATTGGCTAAACGGCGCACGTGACTGAAATGGCGCTTTCCGGTTGGCTGGATGCTCGCGGCTTGCGCCTGCATACGCGACCCGACGCCATTTTGTAAGGGTTACCGCTGTGACGCCTCGAAATCGGCAGAGCACTCTGAAGCTTCTGAACGTATCGCCATGCCTGGAAACGCAAAAAAGTATCGGACCGTGCACGCATTTGGTCGCAGGAAACGCAAAGGTCGTGGGAGAAAGTGTACGAAGTCATCAGAGCCCTTGGTTGACTCCGACGAACAATGTGTCGACGCTCCGCGGCCGTTCAGCGATGGTGCGACCGAGCGCGTTGCCTCCGCCAACGATGACGGTGAAGCGAACTCCGGACGACTACGAATCGACGCCAAGGTGGTGACAAACGCCGAAGTTGAAGAAAATCATGCCCGGGAGAAAGCGACGCTCGACCGGCTTTCATCGGCGCCAGCAACTGCACGGAAAATTGACTTTTTCACCGCGAGTTGTAGCGAGGCAACCGCACAGGACTCGGACCACGCTGCTCCTTATCTGCTTATGCATCTAGATATCCTAAACGCGATAATGGGTGCCTTGTGTTGCAAAGCCTGCCACGGACCGGCTACGATCGTCAGAGGGGATCGGGACTACGGACTTGCCGTGAAAGTGCTAGTGCAGTGTGAAAGGTGCGGCGAGATCGCGAATGAATGGACTTCGCCCCGCGCGAACGGGACGAAAACGTGCAATCTGTTTGAAGTAAATCTTCTCGCTTCGAGGGCGATGGTGGCTACCGGCAACGGCCAAACGAAAATGAACGATATTTTCGCAACAATGGGCATCTCACACCGCGGTATGCACCACAAGACGTTTCAGCGGCATTTGAAGAACACGCTGGCACCCGCTGCAACGCGAGCGGCTGAGTCCGCTATGAGCGAATGTGCGGAAAAGGTTAGAACAATTTATGATGACTTGTGCTTCGGCCACCGGGGCAATATTGCCGTTAGCTACGACGGCACGTGGAAGACGCGAGGCCATTCTTCGCACATCGGCGTGGGCACAGTTATCGAATTATTTAGTGGCTACGTGTTGGACTACGTTGTTCTTTCTAACTTTTGCCTAGGCTGCGAGGTGGGCCCAAAGCCTAGTAGTGAGAGCTATCAAGAATGGAAGGCTAACCACAAATGCCAAAAAAATACGAACAGCAAAGCGGGGCAAATGGAACTGGAGGCGGCTCTAATTCTATTTCAGAGGTCACTTGAACGCCATGGCCTGCGCTACACAACTATGCTGTCTGATGGAGACTCTAGGACATTTTGCGCCATACAAGACGCCAAGGTGTATGGTTACATTGACGTGCAGAAGGAAGACTGTATTAATCATGTACAGAAACGGATGGGCACCGCATTGAGAAACCTGGTGCAGAAACAAAAGTGCGATGGGAAAAGAGGCCTTGGTGGGAAAGGCAGGCTCACAGGTGAGCTGATCACCAGGCTGAGCACATATTATGGCCGGGCTCTGAAATCGCATGAAGGTGACGTGGGCGAGATGCAAAAGGCTGTGATGGGCACATACCGCCATGTCACCTCCACTGATGAATGCTCGGACCACAGTCTGTGCCCAGCTGGTGAAACTTCATGGTGTCGGCACAATGCCGCAAAAGCAAAGGGTGAGCCCGACCCCAGGCATGCCTACAATCTACCGAAAGACGTGGCAGAGGCATTACTACCGGTTTATACCCGGCTTTCAGAAAGAGCCCTGCTTCAGAGGTGCGAACGCGGCAAAACGCAGAACTCCAACGAGAGCCTACATTCGGTAATCTGGAGTTTGGCCCCCAAGGAGCACCATGCGTCCCTGTTCGCTGTTGAAGCAGCTGTTGCAGAAGCAGTGCTGCGCTTCAACACGGGCAATTTGAATTCTGCAACGGCAATCTTAGGTGAAATGGACATGAATGCGACAAGTACTGATGCCAGGAGAGCGAGAGAAAAAGACCACCGTCGCAGCATTGTCTCCAACAAGAAAAGAACAGCCTCATTGGAACTCCGGAAGCTAGTGAAGAGGAGGCATGAGCACAGAATGCATTCAGACTATGCTTCTGGTGCGTTTTGAGGTTGTCTTGTTGCATCTTCTGCAATAAAAATGTGTGCCCACGTTTTTTCTCGATTTCTCAAAACGACAATTTTCATGTGCTTCCCATTATGCCGGAGCAATATCTCTTGTTCTATCTGGGTTATCATAACGATTTCTTTTTTGTTTCGAAGATAAATGCAGGGGATGTGTCGTAAAGTAAGTTTTATTGTAATAATTTTTGGAGAAAATTCTCTAAATGGATCTTTTGTTTCAAGTGTAGATGTGGAAATTTTTCATGTCATATTCAACATCCCACAACTTTGCTTCGAAATAGCCCAGAACAATGATTTATACTTTATTGCACACTGTGAACATACCGAATTGGTTCTATAGGTTGCACATCAATATCCAAGTTACAGTTAATTAGCTAATTAGGCCTTAATTGAAAAAGTCGCAGTTCATTATATCTTTAAAACTAATTGTCACAGCAAAAAAAGAATTAGATTTTTGAAATCAGCAGTAAAATCTACATAGGCTCTCCAAATTTGACTGAGGTACTCGCAAAAATAAAAGAGTTTTTGGAAGGTGTAGCATCCCCCCTTAAGAAACAAGAAGAAAGCAGAGTGTGTCAGGAAACAAACTGGGGTTTAGAATACTGCTATATAGCTGACATATCAGCCTTCAGAAGACGACAACGAGGAAGTGGCCTGTTGGTTGGCATGCTGTCCTCCATCTTAGTCGATGCTATACGCATCAGTGTCAATATAGATTCTGAATAGATACACCTCGTGTAATTTTTGTGTAACATCTTTGTGGCAGAGGTGCTGGGTACTTCCCTGTTTTCATCACGAAGCTCCACAACGGCTGCATCATCATAGGTCCAATTATGTTACAGGTTGAACAATCATCGTCTTCACCACCTGCCCCTTCCGTGAATTCTACGTAGGTCTCTATCTCCTGCTCGTGATCCCGGTGTATTTTCCGGTCAGAATAGCGTCGACGTCGACAAATGGATCAACCGGTACGAACGGGTCGGCGCAAGCTATAGGTGGGAACCGACTCTTAAGCTTGCCAATGTGCTTTTTTACCTCAATGGCCCACCGCGGGTGTGATTCAAGACGCACGAAACAGATATCACAATCTGGGACTCCTTTAAAGAGAAGATCCGCAACCTTTTTGGTGACACCGTTGGGCGGCAGATCACAGCGCGCAGTCAACTGGCGGCTCATGCACAGATGTTGACGGAGTCGTATGTCGCGTACATTCACGACGTCACCGCCCTATGCCGCCAGATCGACGAGCACATGAGTGAGTCTGAGAAAGTGGCCCATGTGCTGAAAGGCATAGCAGATGATGCCTTTAATCTTCTAGCTTACAATACCGTTGCCACCGTCGACGCCATCATTAAAGAGTGCCAGCGGTTCGAAAAAGCTAAGAGCCGCCGTATTACTCAGCGATTCCCCCGGCTGCCCAACACGGCGACAACCTCATCGTGTGAAGCCGCCCGCCACGCATGACAATGTCACGCGCATTGTTCGTCGGGAAATTGAAGCTGCGTGTCCGGCTCCTCTTCAGCCACCCGTTTTCGCAACGCTCGCCTCTGACGAACAACAGTTGTCAGTGGCGTTAATACAAGCTGCGGTGAGGCAGGAGTTTACGAACCTCGGCCTTCTATCAGCATGTCCCTTGACTCGCCCTGAAGTCTCGTCTTACTCCCTAGGACACGCTCGCCGTTCACCTCCAACAATGCCCTTCCGTAAGCCTTCGAAATGGCGAGCACCCATCGACCGGCCTATTTGTTTTTCCTGCCACAAGCTTGGGCACGTTTCTCATTATTGCCGCCGCTGTTGGTCAAACCGACCACGTCAGACCTTCTCTACCTCTGCGGACATACACCTGATGACCCCTCGACGTTCATCCGCCACACCCTTTAATTTCTACTCGTCATCATCTTACGAGCCTGCCACTGACGCCCCTTTTCCCGGTCGTCGCTACACTGATGCCCCTTGGTCTGGTCACCGCAGCTCTCGCTCCCCATCACTGCTTCATCGCCAATCCTGCTCTCCGCCGCCTCGGCGCTTTTCCTCGCCGAGCTTCTCAGGACGATCGTAGCAGGAAAACTAGATATTGCAGCTTATAGAGGTGAAGCTGCAATACCAATGACGGCCAAAAATCCTCTACTGACACTTCCCACGCACCACAGCCTTCTTGAAGTACAAGTCGACCAAGTTCCTGTGACCACCCTCATTCAGACAAGTGCATACCTGTCTATTAAAAGCGCTTCTCTACGCCGCTGCTTGAAAAAGGTTATGACGACATCTATGACGTAGGCAATACGTGTTGCCGATGGCGGTACTGTACTAGTAATCGGAATGTGCACTGCTTGTGTCAGCATCGCCGGCTGTCACGCCGTTGTCCTTTTTGCCGTGCTAGCCTGTTGCCCTCATAACCTGCCACTTGGCCTCGATTTCCTTTCCACACACTCGGCCTTGATTGACTGTTCGTCTGGTACACTCAGCCTCGATCTTCCAATCTTTGCGAACTACTCGCAAAACCCACCAGCCGCTAGAGCCCAAACACTTTCGTTCGCCTGTCACCTCGTGCCGTCACGTACGTGTGTTTGTGTCATCGGTCTGTTCCGTTCCTGACGGTGATTATATCGTTACGCCGATTACTGACGTTCGGCTGATGCGCAGTGTTACTGTGCCCCATACCATCGCGACCATAGAGGATAACTCTGTGTTCCTTCTGCTCCTTAACTTTGCTTTCACCCCTCAAGTGTTGCCCTGCCAGATGTCTCTAGCCCAGCTAACTGCCATAACAGAGGACGATGTCAGTGTTGTCACTGCATCTGCTCCTGATCGAAGCGCAGTCTCACGGTCACCCAGCTCAGATGATGATATTTTTCGAAACATGATTGGATCAGACCTGTCGCCTCACCAGGCCGACGTTCTCTGCCAGGTTGTGACATCGGTGACATTTTCGACATCAACGATTGTCCCTTGGGCCAGACTAAAATTGTCGCTCACTGAATCAACACTGGTGACTCTGCGATCATTCATCGTCGGCCGTACCGCGTGTCAGCGTCCGAGCGAGAAGTGATTAAAAAAGAAGTCGCCGAAACGATTACGAAAAACGTAATAGAACCATTATCGAGCCCTTGGGCATCTCCCGTGGTATTAGTAAAGAAGAAAGATGGCTCATAGCGTTTCTGTGTTGATTATTGCCACCTCAACAAAATTACCAAAAAAGACGTGTACCCTCTACCACGCATTGCGATGCCCTCGATTGCCCCCATGGCCACACCTTCTTCTCATCTCTCGACCTCCAATCTGGCTACTGGTAAATTGCTGTAGATGACATGGACCGAGAAAAGACAGCCTTTGTTACCCCTGACGGTCTTTACCAATTCAAGGTCATGTCCTTCGGTCTTTGCAACGCTCCAGCGACCTTCGAGAGAATGATGGACAAGCTCCTAGAAGGATTTAAATGGTCGACACGTTCCTGTTACCTGAACGATGCGATCATTTTCTCGCCTACCTTCGCAACCCACCTTGAACGCCTTTCGACCAGTCTATTCATAATTCGACGGGCCGGCCTGCAAGTGCAACTTTGGTTTTCATCAGATTACCGTGTTGGGTCACCTTGTTGACGCTGCCGGCGTTCGACCAGACCCGCCGAAAGTACGCGCTGTAGCAAACTTCCCAGTCCCACGTTCTGTCTATGATGTTTGCAGTTTTGTGGCCCTCTGCTCCTACTCTCGCCGGTTCGTGAAAAACTTTGCGGCACTCGCACGGCCACTCACCGACCTTCTCAAACAAGATGTTCCATTTTATTGGGGCCTTCTTCAAGCTGATGCCTTCTCTCAGCTAATCACCGCTCTAACGACACCTCCTATTCTTGCACATTTTGACCCCAATGCTCCTACAGAAGTGCGAACAGACGCGAGTGGTCACGGATTTGGTGCAGTATTGGCGCAAATTCAGCGGGGCAACGACCGTCTAATCGCGGATGCAAGCCGTCTGCTTTCAAAGTCTGAATGCAATTACTTTATAACAGAACGGCAATGTCTTGCCTTTGTCTGGGCGGTTTCAAAATTCCGTCCTTACTTGTATGGCCACCCTTTCCGTGTCATCATAGATCATCATGATGATGTCATCATAGATCATCATGGTTTCCGAAAGTATCTTTCCTGCGAAACACAACTGGCTGAATTTACTAACGACATACTACTGCGAATAAATGATCACGTACAAATAGATGCAATTGTCTTAGATTTCTCCAAGGCCTTCGATCGCGTACCTCACAAGCACCTGCTCATCAAATTATCCGCTCTTGGTATCCCCCCTAAGCTTATGAAATGGCTCAAGCATTTCTTAACAGGACGCGTTCAGTTTACCATTGCTAACAATTTCCAATCAGCCCTTACCAGCGCCAGATAACACTGTTTCTTGCAGGGACCGCTCAACATTTCGCGATAAACTAACTCTTTTCCAAAATACAAATATGATGTCATAACAGCACATTAACTCTTGCGTTTATAATTGTTTTACTGTACTCCCAGAATTTATCGCCTATTATATTTTTTATGTTTTTTATGTGTGTTATTTCCACTTGTGTTCTTTATTTGCTCATTCATTGTAATCAGTGTGTACCCTCATATTGTTACATTACTTGGGAACTTACAACCTGGATGTACGACCCCCCTTATGTAATGCCTTTGAGCCCTTAAGGTTGAATAAATGAAATAAATGAAATGAAATCACGCAGTGTATTGGCTTTCTTCTCTGAAGGACCCCACTGGACGACTTGGCCGTTGGGCATTATGCCTACAGTTGGGCATTACGCCTACAGTATTATTCCTACTCGATTGCTTATAAGTCTGGACATCTCCATCTTGATGCCGATTGCTTATCCCGCAACCCTGTTGATCAGCCCGATGAATCAGACATCGAACCTAGCCTCAGCGTCATGTCGATGTCCCAGTTTTTTTCAGATTGGTGATGAACAACGTCGTGATGCTTCCCTGAAACAACTTATTGACCGTCTTGAATCTGCTCCGATCGACGCGACGCTTCGCATGTACATCCTCCTGAATGGCACGCTGTATCGTCGTAGCCTCCAGCCAGATGGCCCTGAGCTTCTTCTTGTCGTGCCGAAACATTCGTGTTCAACCGTGCTGCACGAGCTTCACGATGAACCAACTGCTGGTCATCTGGGTGTATCTCGGATCTACGACCGAGTGCGTCGCTGCTTCTTTTGGTGCGGTCTCGCCATGTCCGTTCGCCGTTACTTGTCTTCCTGTGATAAATGCCAATGTAGGAAGCGACCTACTGCACCCCCGGCTGGACTTCTTCAATCAATCTCCATCCCAACCGAACCTTTCGTCTGTGTTGGTATAGATCTTCTTGGTCCTTTTCCTGAGTCGAAATCGGCCAACAAGTGGGTCGCCGTTGCTATGGACTACGCGACTAGGTATGCCATCACTCCCCACCAGCACCTCTACTGACGTTGCGGACCTTTTGCTCCACGATGTCATCCTACACCATGATACTCCTTGCCAATTACTCATGGATCGTGGCCGCACATTTTTGTCACGTGTAATTGACGATCTTCTGCGCTCTTCCTCGACGCAGCACAAGTTGACCACTTGCAACCATCCCCAAACAAATGGCCTTCTTCAACGGCTAAATCGCACCCTCACGAACAAGCTCGCGATGTATGTGTCCTCCGACCACCATGACTGGGACCTGGCGCTACCTCACGTGACCTTCGCGTGCAATTATTCGCGCCACGACACCACTGGTTATTCACCCTTTTATTTGCTCTATGGCCGTGATCCAACGTTACCACTCGATGCTCTACTTCCGACCACTACAATGCCATAAACTGAATATGCACGCGTCGCTATCGCTTGTACTGACCATGCACGTCAGATTGCCCACTCTAGACTTTCGGCTTCGCAAGCCACCCAGAAAGCCATCTACGACAGCCAGCATGTTGACATTCGCTTCTCACCCCATTCTCTCGTTCTCCTGTGGTGCACAGTTCGACGAGTTGGCTTATCAGAGAAGTTGTTGTCTCGCTACATGGGTCCTTACCGTATCATCCACCAGGTAACCGACATCACCTATGAGATCATTCCTGCATCTGAGACCACAAGCTGCCTGCAACCACACCCAGAGATGTTGTGCACGTCAGCAGGCTAAAACCTTACCACCTGCCTACTGAAGACCGTAATTAATATGCACCGAGACGGCACTTTTACCGCCAGGGGGTAATGCTACGTAGCTGACATATCAGCGGTCAGAAGACGACGAAGTGGTCTGTTGGTTGTGCATGCTGTCCTCTATCTTAGTCGATGCTATACGCATCAGTGTCAATATAAATTCTGAATAGACATGCCTCGTATCATTTTTACGTAACAATATCATAGATGAAATCAAGAAGAAGAAATAGACATGGGCCAGGCGAGTAGCACATATGCAGGATAACCGCTGGTCATTAAGGGTAACTGGCTGGATTCCCAGAAAAGGCAAATTCACGAAGGAGAGACAAAGTTAGGTGGGTTGATAAGATCAAAAAGTTTACAGGTATAACGTGGCAGTAGAAAGTGCAAGATCAAGTTGATTGGTGGATTATGGGAGAAGGCATTGCCCTGCAGTGGGTGTAATCAGGCTGATGATGATTATGCACCATAAACAAGCATAGACTGCACCCAGGCAGTGAGCCTTAATGTTGAAACATGTCAATATTTATGCTTCAAAACATGTTTGTTTATATAACAGAGTTACACGACACAATCTAAATGAGAAGTAATCAGTAATTTGCATTCGCTTGCATTTCTTCCACTGTGACTCCATGATCATCATTCGTAGCTTGTCCAAGGGCTCGAGTTCGGAATCCGAAATCTCATCCACTCAGAAATGCTGCTGTTTGGTTGTTACTTACCTCTCGTAAATTTAGTTTAAATTGATTTTGCAAAATGTTGTGAACACTTTGGACAGACTTCTGCGAGCAGCAACGAAAACAACGGGCTTCCACCTTTAGTTAACGGTTGTGAATGCAAATCTGTTCAAATTATCGAGAGATTTATACTTCAGCTGTAACTGTGGCCGATATTTTGTGAAATTAAACACTAGGAATGCCCTTTTTTACTTAGAAAATGGTAGCCATCGTTTTCTAACTGGAGTAGGCTAATTGCTTGAATTTTTTTCAGTTTTTGTGAAAAGGAGTGGTGGCACCACTGTGTTGTTTCTGGAATTGCATACACTATCAAGCGTAGTCACCTGCGCAACAGTGTGCAAAAACAAATCATCTCCGTCTTAATGGTAGCAGTCCAAAAACGCTTGTCCATTTGACGTTCTTTGATGTTTGAGTTGATCAGTAACATTTTTGGAACACAGCTTGAATAAGCTTTGTGACATCTGGGGATATCAGCTACAATTATGCAAAATATACTGAGGCTAAAAGAGGAACTTTGTCTTACAGGCCATTATGTGTTAGTCGTCGATCTATTGCAATATCCAGCCCACTTGAACAATTTGATTCGTCTGAATGCTTGACGTAGCACTTCACTTTTTGTCGTACACGTTTGTGCAGCCGTTTTGAAAGTCACAGCACCATGTTCTGACACTTGTCTCAGTCCTCACAGCGGGTCCATAAACAAGACACAACTCCCGTGAATCGGAAAAGCTAGTGATTATTTTCATGCAAAAATTTAATTACAGTATGCCCTTCGCAACAGGTGGGAGAAACAATATTCGCCAACATTGTTGTCTGCATTCCCCGACAAAGAGACGACTACTGAGAACGATCACTTCAGAGCTTTCGCTGAAAAGTAGCAGATTGTGCTGTGCATATAACACGTGCTAATATCGAAAAATTATGAAATGGCCCTTACTTTATGAATAACCATCGTAGAAAATTACATTAAACAGATTTGACTGAAATGATTACTTACTGCCTGTTTTTTCAACATAATTGCTGCTGCGACTTCGAGTCCTTCTCAGCTTTCTAGTGTTACTAGTGTTACATATGTTCTTATTGTATACGTATATGTCATGTGCAGTGTATTGTGCGTGCTGTTCACTGGTGCATAATTTCTTTTTTTACAAATGAGTGCTTTCAGGAGTATACAAACAGGCATCCATTATCTCGTGTGTCAGCTGATCAACAATGGGCGAGAAGGGCAAGGGTAGCTCATTCTGTGAACTTGTCATCCGTGACAACTTTCCCAAGAATGCTCAAATGTTGGACTTAGTCTTTTATTATTTGCCAGCTGTTACTCAATTAAAGTGTCTTTCACTACAACCTTTTTACCTCTTTTGAAACGTAAACAAGGTTTCCTTTTCAACATGACCCTGTAAATAATGTTTTCCCAGGATTGACGTGCTTAGCACAACTACAAGTTCATCCAGTTAGTCGTAAAAAGATTGGTTGCGCAGGCAAGACCACAGAAATTAAACATAATATCGAGAACAATGTTATATTTCCTAGCACAACAGTGTGTGGTCATTTCTTTTTATTCAACGCGATGTGCCACTCGCCAGTGTGTTGTCAATTAACATATTGCGGCTCAGGCTAATCGTACTGACACTGGACTTTTTGAGGGCATATGTGGTGAGAAAGAAAACGGGCAGCACGGTACCAAGTACTCAGCAAAGGGTGTCCAGTGTAAATATCGTCTGACTGAACAAGACAAGAGGGAAAGTTGCGCAATTTCAGCGGGTAATTTTATTTAGCAGATAACTATTACTGTTTTTTTTTTGCATGTATGGTTTATCTCTGTAAGAGACAGTGTTTCTTGTTTACATCTACACTGCTACATTCACGATTGTCAATAAACAATGTAAGCTTGCTTGCTTGGCGTGTTTTTTGCCAGTTGAGACCTCTAGATCACCTGGCAACATAGCGGAAATATTTACAGTAACGATAGGCTGGCTTGCGCACGAATACCACCCCGCAACAACAGCGAATAAATGCCCACAACCTGGGGCGTGCACCGTGACCACCCACACCCACCACCAAAGAAGTCGCCGTATTGCCCCAGCGCAATGATGATGATAGCCTTAGCAGCGCATCTATAAGTCGGATAGGTTAGTTCACAACGCCACCGCTACTCTTATTCTTGTTGCACTGTCAAAGGTACAGTTTCCCTTCTCTAAACGGTAGTACAGTTTTTTAGAAGGAGGTAGTGGGTTCAGGGAGAGCGCGCGGGTGTGACATACGACGTAGACGCTAAGATGGCCCAACCAGCGGGTCAGCTATATAGAACACAAAATGCAGAGCCTCAGCAATGCGGAGAAAGCCATGTGCGCTTGGTGTTTCACCAAAAAAAAAAGGAAGTGCGGAGTTATTTAGCATGTTTTTGAAAACTTCTTATGCGTTAAGACAAGCGCAGAGGAACCTAGACAGGCAGACATTTTAAGCTAGGGTGAAAATAAAGCTGACCCAACAAGTGCAGAAAACTGGTGCGGGACGATGCAGCTGATTGGTAAACTAAAGGCTCGCGAACACTGTAGGTGTAAAAATTTGAATGGTTCAATTGTGCAATTCATTTGCCATAGACAATTGTCATACACTAGGTCTCAATCGCATTTACAAGTAGGATTAAGCCAAGAAACTGCGGCGCGCATGTACTAACACATTTGGAACATATGCCCTATATTAATTTCATTACGAGCAGTTTAATTTACGTTTGTACATATCCACTGAGAGCTTGGGATTTAATTATTCCCAAGACAATGCCGCTATGGCACGGCTGTAGTAGTGACCCGAGATAGCGAAGTTTTATGGCGTAGTAAAAAAATAAAAACAAGACTAGCAACAAAAAAAGTTTATTGGCACAAAACATCGCAGTGTTCACAAAGTACATGGCTGCAACGAGAGAGGCATTAAGAGCAGCGGCTGGTCTTCTAATGCAATTTTTTTTTTTGCTATTCATGTTGCCATTGGTTGAGCCTTTTTACATCCTCCTAGATTTCCCTTGCCTGCTGGATTACCGACAGACACTTGGGAAGCGACCATTGTCGGAACTGCGGTGGTGGCGCCACTTATGTAGAGTTGTCTTCAAACAGTTTTTACGCTTTTGGAGCTTATATGCAACAAAAATACCACAAAAAGGTTTTAAAAAGACATAAACGTAATGATAATTAATTATAATTAACCCTGTGTAAGTGATGCCATCATAGATGACGGGCGTTTCACGCTTATTCAATAAGAAACCCCTTCAAAACAAGGCAAAGCCTCTAAAATTAGCAAACGTCAAAATTGCTGATGTCAAAGGCCATGTACAAAGACCCTTAACCATACGTAAGCGGCGCTGCCATAGATGACCGGCGTTTGGCGCTCATCCGACAGACAAGAAAAATATGGAAGGCTATGACAATGGAAACCGTGACTGATATAGCGGGCAGGCGAAAGCATAGCCTCCTATATTTTTCTCTGCCGAATGAGCGCGAAACGCCCGTTATCTATGGCGTCATCACCTATGCAATTT
The DNA here is from genome assembly GCF_043290135.1 of Rhipicephalus microplus. NCBI lineage: Eukaryota > Metazoa > Arthropoda > Arachnida > Ixodida > Ixodidae > Rhipicephalus > Rhipicephalus microplus. The sequence goes on along the minus strand of NC_134705.1, from coordinate 21,789,308 downwards.
TACTAGTACTTGGCCTTTCAGATCAGCAACTTTAGCATTTGCTGATTTCAGAGGCTATGCCTTGTATTGAAGGGGCTGCCTGCTGAATAAGGGGTTCTATACAATGTCTTCTGAAGTGGAGGTACGCCTCGATAAGTGACGCCGATCGCCACCATATTAGAAAAGGAAAGGCTCGAAAGCAGACGACAAAGTGCGCTTCATGGCTCCGCCCTCGCAGTGGCCTTTGGAGACTGTGACATGCTTTTGTAAAGCAGCTAAAAGCTAAAGATTTTGCAAGGCCATGGTGATTTCGTGCGTAGCTTATGGCTGCACAAATCGCATCAAGAAGACGCCTGGGATCACTTTTCACGTGTAAGTATTCTCACTTTGTTCGCTGACGATCCGCTGTTTTTTCGCGTATGCTATTAAATTAGAAACAACATTAAAAGTGTGCATGCATGTAATACATGTGTATAGCTGTATGGAAGGTAACTTGAAGCTTTAAATGCTCAACCTTGTCCGGGAGGTTTAAGTTTATGGACAAAGACAAAGTACTTGCGGTCGACGGCTGCTCACATTAAACATTGGAACGAGTACGACGCCTGAGTGCCCTTTGAATTCCGAGTTTTCTGGTATCAAGGCAAGACTGACGGAGTACATGCATATTTTTTTGGCGAGTGAATATCGAATTCGCTGCATGTTTATCGAGGAATTCACAAATGTAGAAAATATTCCATGCCGTGATTATCTATGTTACAGGTTTCTGAAAGACAGTGCGCTGCGTTCTGCCTGGAAACGTGCTGTTCGAAGAAATAGTTAGAGGGCTACGGACTGTGACCACCTCTGTTCCATTCACTTCAAGGAATGCTGCTTCGACAGAACGTGGCAGACAACCATACTGCCGCCTGGCAGTGCACCTTCGATTTTTCCTGGTTTCTGAGTGCATCTGCAAAAACCTGTTAGTTTCTATCTCCTTGACATAGAATGTAGTCACGAAAATAAGCAATCGAGTTTAAAACAAGATGAGACATCTTTGAAATCTGTTCTATTTTGCCGACGAAACCGAAACCAAAACATCAATAGACAAAGTTGGAAAAATAAGCGAGTGGCGTGATATCAAACATTGAGCTACCTCTTTTCTAAGCTCTGAAAGCTGCACTTGCCATGAGAACACATGTCGCCAACGAAAGTGGATAAATATTGTCACAGGCTAAGTAAATGCCTGAGGATGACGACGACGAAATGCTGAACGGGAACGTGCTCGGACTGCAGCAGCGTCGTACGCATTAGCTCGCCAGTATATTCGCCAGTACGCATTTGCTCACTAGTGTATACTTTATTCCCCGTAACATCATTGGTGGAAGGTGCGGAGTACCACTCGCTATACAGCCCAACGAGCTGGATCTTCGCAGCGGACGGCGCATTGCAGCTACCACGATGACTGACCAGGCTACTCAATGTCAACAAGATCCGTCAGCCCCGCAGCCGATCGTTGTGATGCAACCTCGTGACCTAGGTCCATTCAACGGCACAAGTGGCATAGACGTCGATGACTGGCTGGTTCAATATGAATGCGTCAGCAGCAGCAACCATTGGGGTCCGACGCTTATGTTGGCGAACATCATCTTCTACTTGCATGGCACGGCAAAACTCTGGTACGAGACACATCAAGAAGAGTTGACTAGCTGGGACGTCTGTAAGCAGAAATTGCGCTATCTATTTGGGAAACCCATCGGACGTCAAGTGGCCACAAAGAAAGAGCTTGCGACTCGTGCCCAGACATCCACAGAGCCGTACATCGCGTACATCCAGGACGTGTTGGCTTTGTGCCGCAAGGTCAACATGAACATGCTCGACGAGGACAAAGTTGGACACATCCTGAAAAGAATCGCCGATGACGCTTTCAATTTTCTGCTGTGCAAGGACTGCTCGACGGTAGAGTCGGTCATCGAAGCATGTCGTCGCTTCGAACAGGCGAAAAGTAGGCGCATAGTTCACCGATTTGAACGCCTTCCCAACACGGCTGCTACGTCCTCTTGCGAAGATTTGCCCACACTACATCAACCACCAGCGCCGGAAAACGTGACCAGAATAATCCGTCGGGAACTCGAGGCTATGACACCCGCTATGTCTAGCGTCAGCGCGCCAGGACACAACCTCGATGCTGTTTCAATGATACATGCCGTGGTTCGCCAAGAGATCGCGAATATGGGCATTTCGCCACCTCATCAAAATGCCCCTGCTACTTCCAGCTCGGCTCCAGTCGTTGCGGCTGCCACTCCGAACCGCACGTTCACGCCACGAGGAAACCCAGCTGAATGGCGCACTCATGATGATCGGCCCATATGTTTCACGTGCCATCGGATAGGACACATCGCTCGCCATTGCCGCAGCCGTTGGACCTCATCACCTCGACCGAGCTTCTATGATTGGCGGCCTCGCTCTGAACGTGCGTGCACCTTATGCCCCGTCCTACCGTGCTGAGACAGGTGCAGAGCATAATCCAGAACGTCGGACCAGCCGCTCGCCATCGCCCGTGCGTCGTCAGTCCCGCTCGCCCCAACCCCGCCGTTCTCGGTCTCCCTACGACTGTTGCTCGGAAAACTAGCCGGTGCAGCCCCCGGAGGTGACGCTGCATACACGACTCGGACTGCAAATCCTCTGATTACTCCCGACCAGCGGTGCAACCTCCTTACAATTCTCGTTGACGGTTTACCTATAACTGCTCTTATTGATACCGGTGCACAAATATCTGTGATGAGCTCAGACCTCCGCCGCCGCCTCCAAAAAGTTCTGACGCCTGCCGTTCGTACAGCGGATGGGAGTACTCCTGCTGTGCTTGGAATGTGCACTGCGCGATTAACAATTTCTGAGCATCAAACTTCAGTTCTGTTCGCTGTACTGAAAAATTGCCCTCATGACCTCATCCTTGGACTCGACTTTCTGACTTCACACGCTGCGCTCATTGACTGTTCCAAAGGTCTTCTTCGGCTCGAACTACCATCCTTTTCGGAGACCGTCTCTACCAGCCCACCTCGTCTACGCTCTGTCGATTTCCTTAGACTTCCGCCGCAAGCTGCAGTCCAAGTCCAACTCTCGCCATATCCTGCAGTACCCGATGGTGATTATGTTGCTGCCCCTATTTCTGACGTCGCCATGACACGCAATGTTGAACTCCCCAACACGGTGGTTACCGTTAAGGACAACCGAACTTCGTTTCCCGTCCTCAATTTCGGCCTCTCAGCGCAAGTTATTCCTCGCGGCATGTCACTTGCGCATCTTACACCACTGGTCGACCACACAGTTTCCGCTCTAACCACAGATTCGCCACCCGATTTTTCATCAACGTCGTTCTCGTCACGTTCCTGTTCCGACCTTTTCAAGCCAATGCTATCTGACAAGCTCACCTCTGAACAAGTCTCTGCTTTCTGCCGTGTGCTTGCTTCTTATCAGGACATCTTTGACTTCGGCGACCGTAATTTGGGCCAGACATCTGTGGTAACCCATCGCATCGACACCGGTGACGCTCGACCCATTCGCCGACGACCCTACCGTGTGTCAGCCCCGGAGCGTGCTATTATACAGTGAGAAGTCGATAAAATGTTTGATAAGGGCATAATCGAACCCTCATCTAGTCCCTGGTCCTCACCCGTTGTACTTGTTAAAAAGAAGGACAATAGCTGGAGATTATGTGTTGATTACCGCCATCTCAACCATATTACCAAGAAAGATGTCTATCCCCTACCGCGCATAGATGATGCACTCGATTGCTTGCACGGTGCCAAATATTTCTCTTCAATAGACCTTCGCTCAGGCTACTGGCAAATCGCTGTGGACGACAAAGACAGAGAGAAGACGGCCTTCGTGACTCCTGATGGACTTTATCAGTTCAAAATGATGCCTTTTGGATTATGCAAGGCCTCCGCGACATTTGAGCGCATGATGGACTCTCTCCTTCGAGGCATGAAGTGGACCATCTGCCTCTGCTATCTTGACGACGTTATTGTTTTTTCGACTACTTTCGACGACCATCTTACCCGTCTGTCCGCAGTGCTTGATGTTTTTCGACGTGCCAACTTGCAACTTAACTTGTCCAAATGCCGCTTTGGGCAACGCCAAATCTGCGTACTCGGCCATCTTGTTAACGCTGCGGGCGTTCAACCAGACCCTGCGAAAGTCCGAGCAGTTCGCGACTTCCCCACACCCCGCTCAGCCAAGGACGTCCGAAGTTTTCTGGGACTGTGCTCCCATTTCCGTCGTTTTGTCGAGAAGTTTGCTGAAGTAGCCCGTCCTCTAACCTGCCTCCTCAAAACGCATGTCGCATTCACCTGGGGCCAACAGCAAGCAAACGCCTTCTCGTCGCTCGTTGACATTCTCACCAATCCACCAGTCCTAGCACACTTCGACCCATCTGCCGCCACGGAGCTTCGTACTGATGCCAGTGGCCACGGCATAGGCGCAGCGCTCGCGCAGCGGCAACAAGGCATGCACCGTGTCGTCGCATATGCAAGCCGACTGTTGTCACTCTCGGAACAAAATTATTCCATCACAGAACGCGAGTGCTTAGCTCTCGTCTGGGCCATTGCGAAATTCCGACCGTACCTGTATGGCCGACCATTCTCAGTTATTACCGACCACCATGCGCTTTGCTGGCTCTCCTCACTAAAGGACCCTACGGGACGCCTTGGTCGCTGGGCGCTGCGCTTACAAGAGTACACTTTTTCCGTATCCTATAAATCCGGACAACTTCACAAGGATGCCGACTGCTTGTCCCGTTACCCAGTCGATCCCCCTGACACGAGGGAAGATGAGCAAGACGCCTTCGTTTTTTCAATTACTGACTTCACCGACATAGCTGCTGAACAACGCCGCGACCCCTCTTTGCGTGCTATTATCAATGGTCTGCACTCTCCCCACCCTGACCACTCCTTACAACTGTTCGTTCTTCACAACGACATCTTGCACTGTTACAACACCCGCCCTGATGGTGCTGAGCTTTTACTCGTTGTTCCTGTGCATCTTCGCTCAGACGTTTTGGCCCAGCTGCATGATGCCCCCTCCGCTGGACACCTAGGGGTGTCACGCACGTATGACCGCATTCGCCGCCGATTCTTTTGGCCTGGCCTCTACCGTTCTGTGCGACAGTACGTTGCGGCATGCGACCTCTGCTAGCGCCGCAAGACATCTGCTCTGAGACCTGCTGCCCTCCAGCCCATTGAAGTACCAGCCCATTGACCCTCCAGCCCATTGAAGTACCAGATGAGCCATTTTTCCGAGTCGGCCTCGATCTTCTAGGACGCTTTCCCGTGTCGGCCACCGGTAATAAGTGGATTCCTATTGCTACCGACTACGCAACGCGGTATGCCGTTACACGCGCCCTCCCTACTAGCTGCGCTACTGATGTAGCCGATTTCCTTCTTCATGACATCATTCTGCGTCATGGTGCTCCTCGTCAGTTGATCACCGACTGCGGCAGCTGTTTTCTATCTAAAGTAGTCGACGAGCTCCTGCGATCCTGCTCTACCCACCACAAGTTCACTACAGCGTACCATCCGCAAACCAACGGCCTCACGGAACGCCTCAACCGTACCTTGACGAATATGTTAGCGATGTACGTCTCCAAGGATAACAAAGATTGGGACATCCACTTACCTTTCGTTACCTTCGCATACAACAGTTCACGACATGATACAGCTGGATTTTCCCCTTTTTACCTACTGTTCGGTTATGACCCGCCTTTGCCCATGGACACCATGCTCCAATCTGACGCCCCCTCATCGACTGCTTATGCTCGTGATGCCCTGGCCCGAGCTGACATCACCCGCCAAGTCGCCCGGGATCGTTTATGTGCCTCGCAGCTTAACCAAAAGAGTGTTAACAAAAGAGTGCTTACGATCGCCGGCACCGCGACGTACAGTACTCTCTGGGGTCACTCGTCTTGCTGTGGTTACCATCACGTCGTGTTGGTCTCAGCGAAAAACTAATGTCCCGTTACGTTGGCCCCTACCGTGTCATACGCAAGGTTACCAGCGTGACCTATGAGATAGCTCCACTCCATACCACGTCAGTACCAGCTTCAGTCCCGACCGATATAGTGCATGTCTCATGGCTTAAACCATACTTCTCACGCCTCGAGAATTGATCGCACCGGGACGGTGCTTCTGCCGCCGGCGGGTAATGTCTACGGGCTAAGTAGATGCCTGAGGATGACGACGACGAAGTGCTGAACGGGAACGTGCTCGGACTGCAGCAGCGTCGTACGCATTAGCTCGCCAGTATATTCGCCAGTACGCATTTGCTCACCAGTGCATACTTTATTCCCCGTAACAATATTATGCAGAACTAACACCACTGCAATCGTTCTTATAAACGGTTTATTTGGGGTAAGTCTCCTGGAGTTTGTCAGTTGCACGCGACATTGGTGCTTCAACTTGCGTTTCGTCTGTAAATTGGTTCGAATTCAATAACTCCAGAAAAATTACTGACGACTACAAGTTTACTTAACTTCCACTCTTTTGTAACTTTAGCTTTAATTATTTCAGTTTCCTTATATATTATCTGGTAATCTGCCAACACACATACAAGCACGTATATAAAAGAGGCAAGCAAATGTCGCGTTCCCCTTGATCTTGAGTATCCGCAGGCAAATTTTTAAAACACCCAATATATACTACAACCCTCTTGTATCGCAATAGTGCGCCAGCAAGCTCATTATGCGAAGCATCCTTCGAACACAAATTGATCTGAAAGTGTGTAGCTGACAATGGGTGCATAAAATAATTTGTTTCATAAACAAAAAGAGGCACTTATTCGTTGGTACAACCTAAAAGTGATTTCCATCTCATTTTTTTATCGTGGAACTGCAAACTGACTCGCGCAACGCGCGTAATTTGTTGCGGTCTATGGCAGTTCCGCCCTGTTTTTCCTCTAGCAAGATGACCGCCGGCAGCTTCACTTGCTCCCGTTGGCGGCGGCCGGGACTGCCACCCCAGAGGTTCTATATAACCTCCTTGCTGTTGAACGAGTATGAAACCCCCGTCATCTATGGTGGCATCAATTACGTAATGTTAATTATAATTATTTATAATTATAATTATAGCCTTTTTATTATTATAATGCCTTTTTTATTTTTATAATTAAAATGCCTTTTTAAAAAATTTTTACGTTACTTTGTTGCATATGAGCTCTAAAAACGTAAAAACTTATTTGAAGACAACCCTACTTAAGTGGCGGCACCACCGCAGTTCTGACGATGGCCGCTTCCCACATGACCGCCGATAATCCGGCAGGCAAGGGAAATCTAGGAGGCTGTGCTATTGCGCATCGTAGCGTAGGCGTAGCAGCGTTGTCGCAGCATCCTCGCTAACCATGGTGTCACATGGGAAGCAAAGTCGGCGAAGTTTCGATGCGAATTTCAAGCTGCGGGCCGTTGTCACAGCAACCTCCAGATAATGAAGTCTATAAAGAAGGCCAACCGCGGCAAGAAGGCGCGCTGGCGGGACCCTGAGCGTTGCCTGCGAACGTGGGTGCTACAAGAGCGAGCCGAAGGAAGAGGCCTGTCTACAGTCCAGCTGCGCCTGAAGGCAAAGGCTCTGGCAGCGGAAACACAGTGAGGCGTTCAATGGTGGTCCGTCGTGGTGTTTCCACTTTATGCAGTGGAATCAGCTTGTCATGCGAGCCCAGACTACAGTGTGCCAGAGGCTACCTGATGACTTTCAAGCGCAGCTGAAACACTTCCGCTCATTCGTGAGAAAGGAAATTGCGAAGGAGAACGTCAGCGCAAGCCAAATCAACATGGATGAAGTGCCGTTGACCTTCGACATCCCACTCGGGAGAAGTGTCGCAGAGAAAGGCCAGACACCTATTTGGAATTGCTGGTCCCACATCGCACGAAAGAGGGATCAGAAAGAGTGCGAGAAGAACGCCAGCATCAGGATTCCTCGTGCGCTATTGGTTCCTCTCTGTAGGTGACGTGCACGCATGTAGGTAACGTGCACGCACGTGCCCACAATGAAATGTACAGAGTTTTTCCGGCTGCTCCATCATACGAAAACACCCACAACCTGCCGCCACACTCTTTCTCTACCTTTTCTTCCTGCCTTTCGACGTCCCTTTTTCCCTCTCCCTGTAAGAGCTGAGCTGAACCGTGCTACCCGCAAAAGTTGCAGAAGAGTGACTGCTTTTTTTTGTTTAATCAACCACTACTACAGTCGCGACACTGCTGGCGTGGTCGACGTAAGGTCTCTTTTCTTCTAGAGACCTTAAGCCGACGCTCATGTGCGAATTGAAGTTCGAAATCACCATCTAACGTTCGGTCACGTACATTGCGCATCTGTCACACAATGTACCTGTTCCAACTGCCTTTGCAGAAACGCGATTCTGACTGTTAGGGCAGATGCCCAGACGCTCACGTCTGAATTAGACGCCAGCACATCAAACGTGAAGCGTGTTTCGGTCAACGACCTGGTTCGGAATGACATGGCAGCCAGGCGCACATTTACGTACGAAATAGACGCTAGTTCAGCCGGCCCATCTGACGTCAAGTGCCTTCTCGTCGACCTCTGCACATATGGATGCGCACGAGTGGCTCGCCAGCTACAGCAAGGCAACTAATAAGACGATCCATGTCGTATTAGTTCCTTGCTGCTGTCTGTGCTGAAGGCGTCCCGGAGGCACTTTACATTGACAGTCGGAAACTATTCGCTCATTGAAACCATGACCGTGCTATAATCATCGTATTGAAACCCATTCGCTTGCGCCCTTGCCGCACAGTAGCGATCCGTCTAAGGCACCGAAGGGGTGAGGATGCTTCCGCACGATGAAACAGCCGTAAACACTTCTCTGTCTTTCCGTGACTCACCGACGATGACAGTAACTGTGGCCATGTTTTCGGGAGATCAGCGGCCGAGCTGAAATTCGCCCTATGTCCTTGCTTCAAACTACCACGAAGAAGGCAATCTTGGGGGAGTTAACAATGCCCTCTCTGCGGCTTCTGCGGCGTATGAATAGGCAGCTCGAGAAGCCAACGAAAGTCTTTTTTTCGCTACCCTATTGTGTATCCCAAACCCCGTCCTTCGTTACTGATGTATCCGTAACGTCACGCCATCCGAAGCCGCTGTTATCACCACTGCTTCTTCTCCTTCCCTTCCCCATAACCCCTCCCGCACAACACTTCATTAACACGCACTATGGCAATAAACGTATGTCTTGCCCAGCCACGGTCCCGGCGTACTCATTTGAGTGGGGACGAGGGTGGGATGAAAACGGTGCGTCAAGTTCGCCTGTCATGACTGCCGCACCCCCGGGAGGATACGCCAGCCCGCCGCAGTTCGACGAGACGAGCGACAAGTGGCCCGCGTACCAGGTTTGACTGGAAGCCTTCTTTGAGGGAAATGGCATCACGGAAGACAACAAGAAGCAGGGCCTGCTGGTGACAGCACTGTCCACCCACACCGCCGACGTACTGAGCGGACGTTGTACTCCGGATATTGTGAATGAACTATCGTACCCACGAGTGATTGTCTTGCTTAAGCAGCATTTCTCTTAAGGTTTCGTGCGGAAACAGGTCGACGGCTGGATCTTTGTAAGCCCTTGGTTGGCCTGGCACAAATCTCTGCAGACGCGACCTGATCCAAGCGTTCCACATGCTCGAGGCATCGGTAAAGAACGCAAACCCGTGAGGTGAGCAACTGCCGTTACTCGGTGCTGACAACGTTAACGTGGACCGGTTGCTAGCAGAATTTGCTGATGTGTTTGCGCCAGGTTTAGGGCTAATAAAAGGACCCCTGGTATATTTCGAGACGCGAGAAAACGTGGTGCCGAAATTTTGGAAAGCACGCGAAGCTCCGTATGCTTTTTCGGCCAAAGGTCGACGAGGGACTGGACCGCCTTTCGGACGCGGGTATTATTGTACTGGTGCCTCATTCGAAGTGGGAAGTGCCAGTGGTACCGGTAGTGAAACGGAATGGCTGGATCCGCCTTTGTGGCAACATTAAGCTCACGGTCAACAAAGCCTGTCGCACTGAGCAATATCTGTTGCCACGGGTGGAGGATATCCTGGCTACATTAAATGACGGTGAAGTTCTTACCCCGATCGACTTGCGGGAGGCATACAACCAGCTTCCGTTGAATGAGGAAGCTATGCAACTCACGACCATAAACACGCATAAGGGACTGTTCAGCTTCACTCGCCTGCTTTTTGGAGTGGCGTCCGCGCCGGCTGTGTTTCAACGGCGTATGGAGACAATTTTGCAGGGACTTCAGGGTGCTCAGGTCCACCTAGACGATGTCACCATGGCAGAGAAACGCAATGACTGTACCACTTTGCACGAAGTATTCAAGCGTTTCCGGGAATAAGGCGTGTGCCTAAATGCAGAGAAGTGCAAGTTCCGCCAAACAGAGGTGGATTTTTTGGGGCATCGAATCAGCACTCGAGGTATTCAACCAAAGACGGAAAACATAGATGCCATACTTAAGGTTCAGGCACCACGAAACCCCGCAAAAGTAAGGTCTTACCTCGGCATGGTAACGCACTACCACAAGTTTCTTCCCAATGCATCGACCGCCATGGCACCCCTATATCATCTACTCCGGAAGGAAGCTAAGTGGGAGTGGGGTACCGCTCAACAACAGTCATTCAGCAGTGTGAAAAGACCTTCTGAAATCCGCAGACTTTCTGGCGCATTTTGACCCATACAAGCCGCTAGTCTTCGAATGCAATGCCTCCCCGGACGGAATCGGCGCAGTGCTTTCACACGATGGCGGGGTACTTCGGCCCATAGGGTTCCGCTCTCAGTTATGGACTGGAGCTGAGAAAAATTACTCGCAGCTGGAGCGTGAAGCCTTGGCACTTGTATTTGGTGCGTCGAAATTCCGACAATACTTGCTCGGCAATACTTTCACATTGATGACGGATCATAAGCCACTTGTTGGACTTTTTCACCCAGACAGGCCAGTGCCCGTGATGGCCGCTGCGCGAATCCAGCGATGGGCCCTCCTGCTGAGTGCATACAATTACGTCATCAAACACCAGCCCGGGAAGACAACATTCCAGCCGGTGCCCTCAGCCAACTCCCCACGTCAGTAACTTCCCAGCCAGAGACGCAGGAAGAAACTGTGGATGGTGAATATGTCCAGCTCACGGAGAACCTCAATGATGATGTCATGTCTGCGAAGCAACTGGGCACTCTCACAGAGCTTGGCGACGATTTAGCAAAGGTGCAAAAATGGGTGCAAGAGAGATAGCCAAGAAATATGGGGCCTAAGGACCAGCACTTGATGCCATACTTCAACCAGAAAGCTGAGATAACGGAGAGTTATGGGCTTCTCTACTGGGGCCATCGAGTGATCGTCCCTAATAGTGCCCGAGCAGTAATGTTACGTCTGCTGAATGATACTCATCAAGGAATTTACTCAATGAAGTGGCTAGGGCGCTTCTTGATGTGGTACCTTCGGATCGATAATGACATTGAGCACATGGTTAAGTCCTGTACCAGTTGCATCCAAGCTGCCCCTATGGCCCTAAAAAAACCTCCTGCTGTATGGCCGGAAACGGATGAGCGTTGGTCAAAGCTGCATATCGATTTTGCGGCTCTGATCGATGGTCACATGCTACTGATTGTGGTGGATTCACATAGTAAGTGGATAAAAGCGATACCCATGAAGAGTTCCACCACACATGCCACCATAGAGGCTCTGCGCACCTTGTTCAGTACATTCGGGTTGCCTTGGACGCTGGTATCCGATAATGGCCCACAGTTTTCGAGTTGGGAATTTAGCACCTTCTCGAATTCATTTTCATTCATATGTGGGGTTTATTGTCCCAAAACCACCGTATGATTATGAGAGACGCCGTAGTGGAGGGCTCCGGAAATTTCGACCACCTGGGGTTCTTTATCATGCGCACAAACCTGAGCACATGGGCCTACAACATTTCCGCCTCCATCGGAAATGCAGCTGCCGCAGCCGGGATTCGATCCCGTGACCTGCGGGTCAGCAGCCGAGTACCTTAGCCACTAGACCACCGCGGCGGGGCAACACCTTCACGAAGCTGAATAACATAGTACACCTCCGAACAGCACCCTATCACCCCCAGTCCAATGGGCTCGCAGAGCGGGCTGTTCGTACTGTGAAGTATTCCTTGAAGAATGTACAAGGGTCACTGAAAACCCGCCTGGCTAGGATTTTGCACAGGTACCACAGGACGCCGCAGGCCGGAGGCCGGACACCAGCGCAACTCCTAATGGGCTATGATCTTTGCTCCAGGCTAGACAACGCAGTGTCCATTCCGCCCTCACCAGTTGACCATCCCCCTCTCGATGGGTGGCAGCCCGGGCAGCCAGTCTGGGTGAGGAACTTCTGGTGAGGCGATCCGTGGACTCCAGCCAGCATTACATCGACAGGCGGAGCCCGCCTGGTGAATGCTGATGGTTCGGAGGGGGAAACCATTCGGCACCACAGGGACCAGGTGAAGCCAGGGGAGTTGGAGCATGACCAGGGTGAAGCCGGTGACTCTCGGTGCCTCGAAACTGCCAGCGGGGCCCTATCAGGAGGAACACCGAGGCAAGCGCCAACAAGGAGAGAGTCGGCCGGGAGCCCCTCAACTCCGGCGTGGCGTCGCTCTGGCCGGCAACGCAAACCCCCAGACCATAACTCATCGTAGGGTGGGCGTAATGATGAATCCGTGATGTCACGCCAGCCGAAGCCGCCGTTATCACCACTGCTTCTTCTCCTTCCTTCCCCATAACCCCTCTCGCACAACGCTACATTAACCCGTGCTATGGCAATAAAAGTTTGTCTTGGCCCAGACACGGTCTCGGCGTGTTCGTTTCAGTTACCATGGATTATGGCGGGGGCTGCGCAGCTTAGCAGGAGACGGGCAATGGCAGAGCTGGGAGCATGGCTGAAAATGAGGTGCAGGTGTGCAAGTTTAGTCGGTGTTGTTGCATCACCAGCACGCGCCTCACCAGCTATTGGTTCACCTCCACAGGTGAACCAATAGCGCACAAGCAATCCTGATGCTGGTGCTGGGGTCCTCCTCACACTCTTTCTTTTCTCTCTTTCGTGCGATGCGGGACCAGCAATTCCAAATACGCGGTGAGGACAACTGGCCACGAAAAGTCTCACTTCACCGTTGTGCTCACCTACTGCGCAGACAGCACCAAGTTGCCTCCCATGCTTATATTGAAGCGGAAAACCTTGCCGAAGAATATTTTCCTTCATACAGTGGTGGTTCAGGTGAACGCGAAGGGTTGGATGGACAAGAAAAGGATGGGTGTGTTTCTTGACCGCGGTTTTTCATGTCGACCCAATATTTTCTTTCTTTTGAAGCCAGGAATGCTGGTGATGGACAGTATGCGGGTTTATACCACCTAGGTCGTAAAAAAGAAGAGCAGTGAGAAGCAGTGTGTGCCTGTAATCGATCCCGGCGGCATGACCAAGTTGCTTCAGCTGCTCGACATATCTGTCAACTGCAGCTTCAAGGCCGTTGTGCGACGGTTGTGGAAATCATAGATGTCAGAGGGAGAGCATAGCTTTCACTAAAACGGGTCGCATATGAGACGCGCTGAATTTGGCTGAGTGACCATATGGGTGAGTGAAGCCTGGCATTCCATTTCTGACAAGACACTTGTGGTGGTCTTTCAGAAGGCCGGGTTGATCCCCTGCGTGGCCGATGTTGAGACTGATTCGAGCAAGTCAGAAGACAACAGTGACGGGCCAGCATAACTACAACCCAAAATAGCTGCACTATTTGTGAGCGACTCGGAGGAAAACGACTTCGATGGTTCTGATTTATCGGAATGATAAAAATACTTCTGACCGGAAATATTGTTTTTATGTTTGTTGGGAGGCGCTTGCATGCATCTACTAACAGCTGGAAACTTGCAAAAGCGGCGGCCGCCTCAAGCATAATCTTTGCAATGCTTTCTCACCATTCGACACTTGTTGGCCGGATAAGCAGATGCAACTTGTACAGCGGTGTGACTTACATACGTTTTTTCCCGGAAAAACTGCCATTTTGAAGGGGGTGCAACTTATACAAGGGTTTGACTTATAGAACGGAAAGTACGGTAATACTTGGTTCTCCTTGCAGGACTTGGTTCACCTCACAGGACAACCCCTGTGAGGAGAACCAAATAGTAGACGTGAGGCCCATCTCTGGAGGCGCAGGCCCTGCAATCGCTGTGACGTGCAGGGTTGGATCAAGAGAACTCACCACGCTCTAGCGAAGGAAATCTGGCAGTTGGATGCGTTGTTCTTACTGCAACTTCACGGTGTTATCATTTTTAAAGAGTGTTGTATTGCTTTGACTTCATCTGTGCACACTTCTACAGTTTACAACAATGTGGGAAGTTGCAGTAAATGTTACTGATGGCTTGCCACAGTGCGCTAAGTACGCTATGCCACTGTCACGGTTTCTGGCAGCGCCACTTTTTTTGATGTGGTTGTTTCAAACCGATGCGGCAAAATGAGCGTCGACCATGAATGTTCACATAAAAGCAGAACCTTTCAGGTTTCCGCACAGGAGTCCAGTTCGCAATGAAAAATGAATGCGTAGACAGTCAAACTATGTAAATTTTAAAATAGGACACAGGTGCATACATGTGGGGAAAGTTGCCGCCATTATATTCAAGAATGTGCACTCTTGTCTGAATTATCAGAGTCAAGATATAGCCTAGAAGTGGTGTTGCTTTTTGTTTATTTTCATTCATTGTACCCTATTCCGGTCTATTTCATGGCCAGTTGCTTCTGTTTATTTGGCCAGTGTGTTTGAAGGAAGCTGTTTTTTACATTGTACATGTGTGCTCTAGTCTAAGCTAAAGCTTACTGCTTTTGCAGCCAAGGTAACTTTTACACCAGTATGCACCACCACTATCCTTCTTCTCAGGTGTCTGTCCCCAGGTGTCCGTCCCCATGTGCGTAACCAATTACGCAAGTTTCCATCCGCCAGTGGCATAGCCAGGAAGTGGCACACGATGCCCGTGCCCTTCCCCCCCCCCCCCCTAATTTTTTTATACAGTGCACAAAATAATCGTCTACCACATCTGCTTGGGCGAACCCGATTCTAACCAAGATGGTGCCCCCTCCGAAAAAAATTTCTAACGCCCCCGTAGCTCTCCTCGACTTCAGCTCACAGGTTTCCTTGCTTAGAGACTACGTCTGTAGAAGGGATCCATAGCCACTGTCACTTCCTCTAAATGTTGTTTTGGTCTACAGGTGAAAATCTGGTTAGCTTCGAAAACTGATACATCTACTATGAGCTACCAAGAAATGTGACACAGCTTATGAATAAAGCTGTGAGAAAAAAAAAAACTGGACACATGCACTTTTACTGAAACATTAAATTGCCATTTAGGTCACGGTAAGCAAGACCTCGCAGCGTGCTCATTCAAGCACTTTACGCTGATCATTTTTTGTCTCCCACTCCGCTTAGCCAGTCAGTAGTTGCGCCACTGCATATGTGCTAGACGATCACACGCTAAGCGTGTGAGCAGACTGTCATAGCGAGTAAAGGATCACGTGACGCGAGGAGAAACGACTAAAATGACAGTCTCTTGTGCTCCAAGTCCGAGCTGCTCGGAAAACGCAGTGGTTGTTCAGCAAAAATTCAAGCGGCGGTGACACTGCAGGACACAAAAAGATCTGTGCCTCCTTCGAGAAGCCATCGCAGGCAATCGCTTTGCGAGTTTGTGCATATGGGGTGGAGTTCCATGAAACGATCCAGACCTGACACTTCGGACCATGAAGAAGTGTCTCAAAATGCTTCTTTGGTACTTCCGTCAAAGAAACTTTGTGAATCTTCGATAGTGAGCGATTTTCTGTAACAATAGTAACAATTTAGTTTTTAACAGCAGGAACTCTTCCACCTGTTCGAAAAAGCCCTTAGTTTGATTTGCCACAAGGCAACGCAGTGAATGCGCTGCCTCAGGACAGGGCATTAGAGACACAATTGGGCTGCCTTGGAAAGCTTTGATTTTAGAAAAAAAAATGCTCATGCGTCAAAAAGTAAATGATTCCACACTCTTTTAAAACAAAATTTTCTATCTTGCTGCAAAATAAGAACAATTTTTATTTTCCTTTACAACAACTTTCATGCACTGTTGGCGTCGCGATTGCATTGACCGAACGGCGCTTGGCTAAACCTGAAAACCTGCGTTGTGTTCCGGTAACGCTGAGCATTTGAGCTGAGCGAGAAATGAAGCACAAAATCGGTCAGCTAAAAGTGCCTAAGGATGCAAAATGACACGGCTGGCTGATCACATTTTTATTATGTTCTACCTCTTTGTAGAAGCTCTCGAACTGAACCAATCATTCATGATTTTCACCCACGTGCGGGTTGATGGCGTTCAAATGTGTAACGTATGACTACCGTAGAAACTTTGCACAATAAATATTGGGATCGTGCCACAGAGAAAAGTTACAACTCTGAATGAGACATGCGCGTGCGTGATTCTCAAGTTTGCTCACAATCACACCAGAGACTGCGGCTGCATACAGATGTAAGAATGCAGTGTTGCTTCCCATAAAGCGGAGAATCCTCTTGCGCTTTGTTTCGTAGGGCTATGTGTGCTAAACAAAAATGTAAATTTGTGCATGCTTGTCATGTCAACCGTGGCCATTCCTTAGAAGCGAAGCTACAATGAATGAAGCAGCGTGGTTGCATGCATTCTTCATTCATTGCATCCAATGAATGAAGCAGCGTAGCTGCAGGTACTTTGATATCAAAACACAAGAAACGTCAAGACACACAGTATGTACATACCGCGCCCCAAAGTTCATAATGACTGTTTCAGGTACAGCTTCTTCCCCAGGGCGATTCAGCAGTAGAATTCATTACCAGATTCGGTTGTGAAAATCAAATCGCTTACCGACTTTTTAGAAGCAATAAAACATATAGTGCACTCAGATACCATGTGCTAAGATTGTGAATATGTGTGAATTACGTGCTTTGTAACTAGGCTATGATATTTATTATGTGTTTTATTATGCGCAAAATATGATGTGTATTTCGGCAGTGATGCTCTCTTTTCTTATTTTTCACTAACTTCTCTGTAAACTATATGCTTAGCCATTATGATATATTTGTTGTATGTGCTCTGAAATGATTTGTTCCAGTAGTGAAGATTCTTTTTCTTATGTTTCTCTTATGCACATTTCTGTTTTATATGAGTCAACTCCACTCCTGTAATAGCCCGCAAAGGGCTGACAGTACCAATAAATGAAAATGAAAATGAAATTATTTCTTGCACCAAAAATAAGTTTCTTTACCATTTATGCCCAATTAATGCTTCAGTAGAACATGCAATGAGCCGTTACCTTTAAAAAAGCAGCACGCTCAGTGCCCGTGGTTCTTATTTAGGTGGCCATCGCAGACGACACTGGCCGTCAGGCATTATGAGAAATGTAACACTTTTCGGGTCAGTTATTTAGCTCTTTGTACAGTGAGTGAAAAAGCTGCAACAGTATCTTACTGATTTCGTCGAGTAGAGTACAATAAGAATAATAATAATAATAAAGGAGATGCAAAAGGTGCTGGGGGCTGTGCGCGAGAGGGCGGCGGAGCAATCCAACTACGCACATCAAAGGAATAGCTCCGTATGGTGGCGCCACTGTATGTCCTCGCGCCGAATAGCCTGTGGGTACTGTGACACTGTCCGCTGCCAGCTGCCCTTCTCAGACACACTGAGGCATAGCAGGTAGCCACATTTGTGCATCTTGCCAGTGAAAAATTTGGAGCATCACAATTACTGCTTTTGCCACTTCTATGCAGAGCGCTTGAAGGTTCATTTTTTTTCAACAGTCTTCGAGCTGCAGTTTTTCGTTTTTCAAACAAAAATGCAATTTCTTTAAGTTATTCACTGCTTCTGGAGTCTTGGTCGCCTACGTTCGTTCACGTAGAACCACGAACCCGCCATATTTGTCTGAGGTGAAAACGATCAAATTTTTTTTAATCCTCAAGTGAGGCCTAGAAACGTGCTGGTCCGTCGCAGTTTTAACCAGGCAGTCTATTCCATCCCCTATGGCCCTCTGCTGGTCCTCTTCTTGTCCATGTAGGCCGAATAGATGCACATGGCACAAAAGTTCAGTGCGTGTTGAACGGAGTTTAAAGCTGCATTCGGGACTTTTTTGAGGACATGCTCCGATGCTCCAGGAATCTATGCGTCTCCCAGGTAAGCGACAGCATTGCCTGCTGAAGCCATTCGTAGTCTTGCAGGGAAGGTAGACCAGACGTTTCGCCACAGGAGCTCCACCATCTGATTCGCATTATTTTTTGTACTTTGCGAACTGCTGCTAATCTGTATCATGACAACAATACCCTTGTAGTACGACCCTGAGCTAGTGAAGGTAGAAGCGCACTTGTCTTCATGATTCTTACTTTACCAGCTTACAAACTCTCTTGGCGTGGCCCCACAGTTGCTCAAGAACGCCAAAAAGTGCTCTCACCTCGATTGGTACGTAATTCTTCTTCATGCAGTAAGACAGATATGGAGACGTGGAAATAGACTGTGCGAGAAGGTCCACGCAAACCATAGCAGCCCATGGCTTTTTTAAGAAACCTATGAAAGAGCTCGCCGAACTAGAAATTTGTTGAAGCAATGCTTTCTTGCAGCCTAGTTCGTTTATACTTGGACTAGTTGGTTCATACGTGAAGACTCGGTTGCTGCACAAGCTAAAGGAAAACGAGAAAGAAGGCAAGAAAAAGTGCAGGAAATAGCGCGAAAAGAAGGACAGCAAAGTGCGCTCTTTCTTGTCCCTTTCTTGTTTTCCTTCAGCTTGCACAGCAAGCAAAGTCTTCACGTATGAACCAACTAGCCTGCAAAGACATATTGCTTCCTCGAAGTGGCTTTGAAAGAAAGTGAAATGAAGAGAAAAATGCGGCGCCATGACTGTCTCTCTCTCAGGAGGTCGCCTCAACAACCTGACACTGGAAATGGATAGTGGGGGAGAGAAAAGAATGTGAAAGAAAGGAAAAGAGGAGGGTGTCAGCAGTGTTTCTCTCCTGCTGCCTGGGAGCCGGGAGGATAGAAAAAAAATCATAGCATATATACGGAGTGAATGATGATAAGTGGGGCGAATCGACTGTCTGTTTATTTATCTGTGTGTCCGTCTGTGGGTCCAACCTTGCTTTCGTCCGGGCATTCGTCATTCCATTCGTCCATGCTTCCGTCAATGCTTCCGTCCGTTTGTCCATTTGTGCGTCCGTCTGTTTGTTGATTGGTCAATCTATCTGTCTGTCTGTCTGTCTGTCTAATACTGCCAGTTACGCCTGATGCAGGACAAGGTTTCACTAAAAAGAGCTTTGCCCTCAAAAAACCATTAGGCAGCTTCGTTTAAGAATGCTTGATAGTTCCCAGTCAGCCATCTATGAGCGTTGGGCATTCGTCTCATAGCAGTGGCCAGTATAGCATAAAGGGGCCGGTGGTTAATGTGACGATTGATGTGGCCAATGCTGTGCAGTGCTTGCTGCGGAACGTGCTCAACACTGCTTTCGGCGTACACACCAGGTGCTGGCTTGTTAACAAGCCTTCCTACAGGAATGCTTTCGTGAAGAAACATCCCATGCACTTTCGAGAAAGCTCCTTTAAGATCATTCACTTTGAGAATATGGCTGTAATTTTTTATTCTTTGTGCTGGTCTTCCAGCAGTTCCTGCTGTTGGTCTTGAGGCTTCCTTGTTTCCATGACATCACTCCTGAAGGAGTTTTCATGTCTTTTGACATTTTGCAGCACTGAAAGGAGCTTCACGGGCAAAGGCGTGAAACTGCTAGTAGAAGCCGTAAACAAGAGAGCATAAAGAAAAATATGCGTGCTTGCTGTTCAAAAGCTCACTCATTCCTTTATATATGTCTCATAAACAATTTATAATTATTTCACAGGTACTCACAATCTGATGCTTAGTGCTTCGCCCTATCACCAGCATTCACTTCGTGGATATGCGTGAATTTTTTAGTAATACTGATGAATAAAAATGCAATACGCTTACCCTGCATACCCACGGAACCATAAGTACGAGAATAGTACTGTAATAACACTAGGTACCCTGGAAATATACAGGGAAATTTGAGGAAGTGATGCCTTTGAGCCCTGTTAATTCTCAAAGCTGTTTTACTGTCAAGTAAAACAAGCACGAACTCTACCTACTCGACTGCTGAATTCCTCTACGACGTAATTTTTTCTACAAGAGAAATGCGAAAGCATTATTTCAAGAAATGGGCAATATTCAAAGTAATATTTTGAATACTTATGAAGCAATTATCCTATGAGTATTACTTACAATAGGTCATTGCTGTCTGCATTTCTTGGCTGCCCTGTTGTCTCCATAATGCAGCGCAAGGCAAAATCTGCAAAAAAAAGTGCATAAAGAAAGATAGTAAGAACACTGTTGCAAAGGGCATTCTAAGATAGTGTGCAAAAAGCATGTATCGTCACTGGTAGGGCATAAGACAAACAGCTGCACCATCAAGCCACTGAATACGATTGCAGCGACCTATCCCGATGGTCCATTCTGCCGCGTTGAGCGCGGTGTGCTCTATTAGAACCTCCACCTGCTGATAAAAGCCGACGCATGAGCCTTAGCTTCTTCTATGTGTCACCACAGGATGGCTAGGCAACATGCCCAGCATTATCTGAAGCAACGAAGGAAATGTGACATCGAATGATCCCCAGCCATTGGTGCGTTCCAACACTCTCGAACAAGGCGTTTACCAATTCTAAACAAGTCTAGGATGAACATTTGACTTCATAGTTGTTATTTAAACAATATCCTCTCAAGTATTTTTTTGCGGTGGCGTTCAGGCATGCGCCAAGAACAGAAGCCAGGTAGCAGTCGAGAAGGCAGTGTTGCACGAGGCCCGATTGCTCAGTCGCGGTGTAGATGAAGCTCAAGCATCCTGCAATATTTTTCCTTGTTTTCTGAAACTCCCTAATTCTCCCTCCCTGGTTGATATTCAAACGATGTCATCACACGAGTATCCCGCGCTCAACAACTACCATCAGCATCCTAGCCTTGTAAAAGCACTTCGAACCAGGTGCAAGAGGTAGTCACTGCTTCAGTTGCTGTCTCGGCCCTCTCTCCACACACTCATCAAGGTATGCCTCAGCTGAAGCGCTCTGGAGTCAGTTTTAAGTTAAATGCTTTAACATAGAGAATAATGCCCAACAGGATAATCAAGAGCAGACGCGAAACATCTTAGCCGCTCCTTTACCATACGAACAACAATACTTTTCCACGAAGACGCACTGGAGGGCATCGAAGAATAGCTCGACGACTTTCAAGCAGTCATGGACTGGGACAATCGGATATTTGCATATTGAGACTTTTTAGGTGCAATTTTAGATGCACAACACCTAGTTCTGAGTGTTTTTGTTAGGTGCACAAAAGTGTGCCGAGTTAACCGAATTGTACAGTAAACTACATTTTTATGCATCAGATTGCCATTTTTCTTCAAAATGTGGTTCAGAATTTCAACCACGTGTAATAAATTGCGCAGTAAATTAGGCGCAAAGTCATAGTGAGATTTGATAATCAATGAGCTGCGCATTTCTATTTTCAGTGTAGTTAAGGTACGTTTCCTCAAGCATGGCCGTTATGATAGCGGGCTTGTGGTGCGTTTCTCTCTGGCTGTCCCAATCACATAAAGAGAGGTGCGTTTCCAGAAGTCGGTGTGGTGCACGTTTTTCTTCACACTGCGGCGCTCCCACAAAGAATGAAAAAAAACTGTCGCACTATTGGCGCAGCTTGAATGGGTCGAAAAAAATATAGGTTTCTCACTTTTATAAAACTTCGTGCTCATTTGGAAATGTCGAGTCGAGCTGTATGCAAGGCAGCGTCAATACTGGGGTGTATATATTCTCTGGTGTGCTTTTTTTTTTTTTTGCCGTAAGTTTGCGCCGCCCATATTATAGCTGCCTGCAATGCCTCTGCAAGAGATTTGTATGTGCTGAAAACTTACTATACTTCAAAGATTGCAGGCTATAAAGAATGGGGCACATTGGTGAAGAAAAAAAGACAGCCCGCTTCGCAAGCAAAGGCAGACAAGTGCCACTTTTGCACTCACGGGTTACACTCAAATAAATGGGCTCTTTTTCCTTTTCATGGAACTAGCACTACTTTTCAGTGAAAGAGCTTTTCAATAATTCTTGCAGACGCGCTGATAAAGTCACAGCTGGCGCGAAAGCCGTGATCGCACCACACTTCCCACTCGCCTGCGAGGCATCCACAGTTTTTCTTTCTTTGCTACAGTGGACGATATTCTCCACCCGATAGGATCGAGCTATTATGTGCGCTCTGTGCTCAACTTCATCAAAGCTGCGCAACTGACCGACGAACTATAGACCATGCAAGACTCAGCTTGAAAATGACAGCGAGAACCTTGACTTGTGCATGTGTGCTCCCAATCCTCTGTTATACTACCCCTCCTTCCCACTCCAATGCCTCTCACTCCCCTCTAATTCTTCCCCTACCATTTTCCCCTTTCTCCTCCCAGTGTCGCCGTTGTGGTGTTCTCACCGGAGAGACAGTTACTGCGTCACTAAACCTCGCACTTTACCCTCTTTCATTCAAAAAATTTCTTCCCAGCTACCTGTCGTCGTGTTCCAGAAGCGGGAGACGGGGAGGAGGGTGCAGGCAGTTGACATACGTCTAGAATATGAACGTTGCGGTTCTGCAATGACCACCGGCAGGTCATAGACGCATTTTGGTCAAATATGGTCGTACATTCACACTTTGAGTTTTACGGTGGTCAACGTTGGGCAATGGAAGAACAAACATCACAAACTTTTGCATGTTGCAGAACGTAAAACGCATTCAGAGTTTGGTGTACCTGGTATGAAACACAGCTCCTTATGTAGCAGTGACGATTTGAAAATTTAGGGGCATAGCTCCTAAAGCCGTGGTTTGTTCCTTTTATTCCCAAAGTTACCGCTTAGTTTGACGACTCACTCAGCAGGTGCAAACAAATGAATGGACAGACAGACAGATGGACAGACAGACAGATAGATGATGGATGAACAGACTGACAGACAGACGGATGGACGATTCACGATTTACTGATAAAACCCTCCGAAGCTTTGCCCCACTCATCATTAATCAATTTGTGGATATGATGTGATTTCATTTCTTTAGGTAGTTTACACTGAGCAATATTTTGTTTTCGTCAGAAAGATGCCGTACTGCTGCATGTCCGACCCTTGATTTGGATGCAATAGAGAGTACAGTAAATCGACACAATACTGATATGGCCACTGTGCTATCCAAACATAATCGAAATACAGATGATGAAAAAGGAGACAACGACAACTCGGGTACTTTCATTGTGAAAGACGTGGGAAGTAAATGTTGGTCAGCTAATCAAAGCCTTCTGCAATCTTCCAGCAAAATTACTTATCATTTTGCCTCAGTTACATGACCGCAGCACTCAGTTATTCACAGGGTGCCTGGGTTGACCACTTCACAAATGTTTGTACATGATAAAATAGTGAAACGATGTCTCACGATAAGAGAGCAATATGATTCAACGATAATAACTAGCCTAGTTTCCGCCGATACATGTCGCCAGAAAGGAGGAATGCTACAGTGCATCTATATTTCTCAAATCAAGATATTTAACACCGAGAAAAAATAGACTTAATGAAAAAAAAAGTAATACTGCCACAGACGAATCGATACTACCTTACAACAATATATATCACGAAAATTCAGCAGTTGCCATGCTTTTCTTTGTAAATCGGAATAAATAAATGCAGTAACGAAAAAAAAAATGCTTCTCTTTGGTGCAGCCAGAACATTCTGGCAATGACTCTTGCTCGTATGTGGAAAAAAACCATGCGCACACTAGAATCCTTTGCGCTCTGCTGTCTCCACCGCCACCGGAACCCACAGTGAGTGCTTCCTCTGGCGGTAGCTGGGCGCACAAGGCGATACTCACTGGTTTTGCTGGTGATTGGGACGGCCAGAGAAAAACAGAGTGCACGCACGCCATCTTGGAGGCAATAGCTCTAGCCTAAGGAATATTGCTACACGTGAAAGATAATTTCTGAAAAAAAAAAAAAACTACTTGCAGTGAAAACACAGTAAAATGGCTGCTGTAAATTTCTTTTACTAATATTTTGATGCTCCAATTTGCATGTGGACTTCACAAAGACCACTGCAAGAACAATCGTGTCATTCTTCACTTCGGCAAGCCCACATACGTGGAGAACTAAATGTTCATGTTTTACACAACGAGTTAAACATAACTACCAGCGTAACACAGAGAACATAAAAAAATATCACACAATGATATATTGTGCCGTATAAAATGCGAGTAACGTAAGAAACGCTTAGCACAAGTTATATATATTGTAGGCACCCATTATGTACTTCATCCTCATTTGGACAGCAGTCAATCATCATCACCTGTTCTGGCTGACAGTCATCATCGTCTTTGAACGTGCACTTCATCTTTGGGTTCGTTGCGCTTGTTCGTTTTTGAGTTCACGGCCAATGAACCTCGTTACAATCGAGTCGTCATACGTGATGAAAGGTGGATTGACGATCCTGGTTCTCTCCTCACAACGTTACTCGGTGGAGCTCCGTTTAGGCCGCCGCTTGGAACCTCAGTCCACCAACATGTCTCAGAGTGAGTGGGTGGACGCCCTTTTTGCTCCCATCCTTGCGCTGCAAGCCGAAACTAATTATAGCGTGACAGAAAAAAAGTGTTTGGCTCTGGTGTGGGCACTTCGAAAGTTCCGGCCGTACTTATACGGCCGCCCGTTCGATCTAGTAACTGATCACCACGCGCTTTGCTGGCTCTCCACGTTGAAAGACCCTTCTGGCCGCCTTGCGCGATGGGCACTCCGCATCTGGGAGTACGACATTCGCGTCGTATACCGCTGCGGACGCAACACTCTGACGCTGATACCCTGTCCCGCTCACCTTTACCACCAGATCAGACGTGCGGAAACATTTGCCTCCAGACCTTGTCATCGCTAAATCTCGACTCGATTGCCACCGAACAACGTCGTGACCCGTGGATCGCCTCTCTTATCGAATATTTATCTGGCACGCCCAACATTCCAGTATCTCGATCCCTCCTACGTCAAGCTCTCCGATTCGCCATCCGCGATCAACTTCTTCATCGACGCAACTACGCTCCCGATGGCCGCCGGTGGCTGCTGGTCATTCCACGCACTTTACGATCGCAAGTATGCGCCTCTCTTCACGACGATCCGCAATGCGGCCACGCTGTAGTGTTCAAAACATATGAACGCCTTCGCCATCGCTATTACTGGCGCGGCATGTACAATTTTGTATGCAAATTCGTGCAGTGCTGTCCTGACTGCCAGCGACGCAAATCAACACTGCCACGTGCGACTGGCGCATTGCAGCCACTTCCATGCCCTGCCAAGCCATTTGATCGCGTCGGTGTTGACCTCTACGGTCCCCTTCCATTGACACCAGATAGTAATCGGTGGATTATAGTGGCGGTTGACCACCTGACACGCTACGCCGAAACAGCTGCTTTGCCGAGCGCTACAGCTAAGGATGGCGCCTCTTTCATTTTACAACGCTTTATCCTTCGACATGGTGCACCTCGAGAGCTCCTTAGTGACAGAGGCCGCGCTTTCCTCTCCGAGGTCGTCAAAACTCTGCTTTCGGAATGCCACGTCATTCATCGGAAAAGGACAGCATACCACCCGCAGACTAACGGGCTAACGAAACGGTTCAACCGCATGCTAGGTGATATGCTCTCAATGTACGTGGCATCTGATCATAGCAACTGGGACCGTGTTCTCCCATTTGTCACGTTCGCATATAACACCGCAATACAAACAAACCACCACGGGATTCTCACCTTTCTTTCTTCTTTACGGACGTGAGCCTTCCCTTCCAATTGATACCCTACTTCCCTACCGTCCTGATGCTTCCGAGTGTCCACCTATCTTCGATGCTGCTCGACAAGCCGAAGAGTGTCGCCAGCTCACCCGTGCGTTCACCTCGTAGAGCAACAACGCCAGAAAGAAAACCGTAGCACCTCTCTTCTGGATCCCAGCTATGCCACAGGGTCTCTTGTGTGGCTTGCCATCCCATATCAAACTCCGGGACTCTCCTCGGAACTTGTCCCCCGGTACGAGGAGCCTTACACCGTTTTGGAGAAAACCTCTCCGGTTAATTTCCTAATTGAACCAGTTTCCCGATCGGACGACATGCGCCGGCGTGCACGTGACATCGCCCATGTTTCCAGGCTGAAACCGTACCATGAGCCTCTGCCTAAAACTTCTCAAGTCGCCAGGATGGCTCCTTTTTCAGAGGGGGCGATTGTGAAGAAGAAGATGTGCCTGCAGCGAGCAGCATCGCCAACGCCCGGCTCTCTCGTCTCGTGCTTCGGCTCGCTGCTGTGCCGGTCTCTGCTGGACGGTTCATCACGCTGTCTTGCCGTTGTTGTTAACTACTAATAAACCTCTTCACACATGTAACAGTAGGACTGATATTCCTCCAGCACGCCCGTTCAACATGGTTTCTGTTATAGTGAAAGGAGTTGTTGTGGACGCTTTGGTGGACACTGGTGCGACAGTTTCTGTGATTAGATATGATCTGTGCAAACGTCTTAAACAAGTAATGACACCTTATAATGGAACCACTCTAGTCGAAGCCTAGGGGAACACTATTCGCCCTTTTGCTCTTTATACTGCTCGTGTTTTTATCAATGACATCCTCCATTACATCCAGTTCACTGTGCTTACCCAGTGCTCTCACTAGCTAATTCTAAGGTGGGACTTTTATCTCCTTCTTCAGCCCCTATTTATTGTAGTGAACGGATTCTGCACCTTACTAATACAGACTCCATGTTCGACGAAGTCGTCTACAAGCCACTACACCTGTACACTCACGAAGATCTGGAACTACCGCCACATCAAGAGCGAATTGTGGCCCTGACCTCTAAGGACATCGACTACGGTAACGTCTTGGTGTCTCCCTCGTCGTATTGTGCCGCTAAAGGCATAGCCCTTGCGCAAGGTGTCGTACGCTTTCACCATGACTTCGTGCTCGTCATTGCTACGAACGTAACACCGGAGAAAGTTCCCTTGGCAGAGGGCACTGCATAAGCCTGTGTTGTGGATGCTAAGCCTGTCAGCATCACGCCACTAAAACCTGCCTCTACCAATGACCCTTTTATGAGTAAGCCTGGTTCTTCTTCTCCTTTCACAGCACTTATCAGTGACGACTTAACAGTTATGCAAGCGCAGCAGTTGCTTGCTTTGTTAATGAAACACGCCGATTATTTTGACACCTTCTCATCGACGTTGGGCCGAACTATCACGTGCGAGCACTGTGCCGCCTACCGCTCGGTGGCTGTTAGCCTTAACTGCAGCCTATTTGGGAGACACAAAAGAACAGAATCGGCATTTAAAGTGAATGTTATTTTGTTCTGAGAATCTGCATTCAGAGGCTTTTGGTTGCGGTGGCTGTTAGATATGTTGGGCTTTCTATCTCTCTTACTAACTGATCAGTTGTTGTAAGCTCGACCTGTTTAACAGGCACCGCGTACATAACGAAGAGCTCCCAAATGCAGATTCACAGAATAAAATAGTATTCACTTTATACACCCATTCCCTTCCTTTGGTGACACTGCCTGGTACCCCCTGAAAGCAAGACAGCTCCTTAAGAAACATTTTCTGCCCACGTTGTTTCGCTGGAGCCTTGGGACGCCATCTCATGCAGTAGAAGAAAAATGCCAACTGACAGTCCCATCACAGCCTAGGCGATTGACGCCTTATTAGTGACAGTCAGTCAAAAAAGAAAGGGCTTTTGTGACACATGAGCTCTTACTTAGCCAGCCACAGTCTACACTAAAGGGACCGTCACCCAAACACACTGATGCCAATGCTTTTACGAAAATAAGCATTCACGACGCCACTCGCATAGTGCAGTGACCCCAAAAACTTTTTTCTTCTTTTCTTTGTTTCTTTTCTACTTTCTTTGTTTACTTCTCTTTCTTTTTTTCTTGTGTTTGCCATTCTTTTCCCCTCATTTTTTTTCGCGCAAGATATTATATAGGTGAGAGCAAACAGCATGTACCCTCATTCCTGACGAAGGCCAGACTCTGGCCGAAACTACCGAAATAAACGCTTCCTTTGTTACTGCAGTGACGGAAGCAACATTTTGCCTTTTGGAGCAGATTCTCGAGCAAAAAAAAATGCTTCGGAGCAGATGCATGTTCTTAATGACTCCTGAAGTTTAAAACATCACTTAAATATCTAATAAATATTTATATTTATTATTAAACATGACATATGCTAGTATGCACCCAGTATACAAGCAGTATAGTTGGCGTATATCATGGGTGGGTGGAGGGGGGGGAGGTCAAGAAAGTTTGGGCTTTTCTGGTGTTCAGGCTGTGGACAAGTGTCTCACTTGAGATTTAGCTTTAGGACGTGATATAATTGAGTTAACAGTTAAGTAGAGCACAACTTTTTGATTGATTGATTTGTGGGGTTTAACGTCCCAAAACCACTATAAGATTATGAGAGACGCCGTAGTGGAGGGCTCCAGAAATTTCGACCACCTGGGGTTCTTTAACGTGCACTCAAATCTGAGCACACGGGCCTACAACATTTCTGCCTCTATTGGAAATGCAGCCGCCGCAGCCGGGATTTGATCCTGCGACCTGCGGGTCTGCAGCCAAGTACCTTAGCCACTAGACCACCACGACGGGGCGAAATCAACTTTTTAAAAGGCTTTTTATCTTTTACTGCATATTTGTGGTGAATGCCCCTCAGCTGTGTGAACTATGGAAATAAAAAAAAAAAGGTGCAAAAAAAGAGACTGAATAGAACAATACAATGCAAACGCTCGAGATCGGACCCCATCCTCAATTTTTTAAATTTTATTTGAAAGCATGATTTATATAAATAAAAATGCAACCCATATCAGAAATACGAATTCGACACTATGGCCTGCTATGTGTTGCCCCATAAAATTTTTCTGGATTTACCCCAGAGTAGCATACTAGGATGATATTGTATACAGCTTCTTTTTGGTTTTGCCTATGCTCACGGGATGATCCCATGGTTCAATTTCATTCTTTTTGGTTGGCCAACACCATTTTGGAGCAAGTTTAGAGCAGTTACTAGCAAGTATTGCACTTTGGAGCAGCATTTCCTTTTGTAGCAGTTTGGAGCGATTGGAGCAGCACTTCCATCACTGTTACTGTTCTTCTCATGGAGGATCTTCTCGACTATAAATACAGGCAAACAAACACACGCACACAGACACACACATACATACACACTCACACGCATGCACACAAGCACATATATATTACAATCATCATTTGAGTGTGTGCACTTGCGGGTAGTGGGTCTGGCGAAAGACACAGAGAAGAAGAAGACGTGCCTTGAAAACGTGACAGTCTTCGTTGGGACCCAAGGCCGCCGAAGCTACTGCTGCGTTGCATCTCAATAAACCCACGTTAGCACCGTGACGTAGATGTGACAGAGTGGTAAAGGTGCAGAGTACATGACGTCAACGTACCGCGAAGCCACAACCGTTTGAACTTTGCCGGAGTCATTTCCTTGCCGGTCTCTCACCGACGACTTTCACTACCACGCCTAGATCCATGCCGGATGCACCTATTTGCTACTACGTGGAACCACGATCATGTGCTCGAAGAGGAGGACATGATGTGAACAAGCGGCTCAAGCACTATGACAGGGTGAGCCGCTACAACCACTGGCACTTCAACTTCAAGCTCGTGTATGTAGCGTTGTTTCTGAAAAAAATGGCTCTCGTGTGGTATGGGAATCATGAAGAGTTGTTAACAACGTGAGACCTCTTTATTGACGAAGTAAAAAAATGTATTAGTGACTCGGACTCCAAGAAAGAATGCGCTGAGAGGACACCCACTCAAACAGCTCAGACTCCTGGGAAGACTTGCACCAAATATATCGAGCAAGTTCTCAAGCTGTGCGAAATTACAAACCCGCGGATGTCAGAAGAAGACAAGGTTGGACATTTTCTCAAGGGTATCACCGAACATGGTAACTTTCTGAAAGGTCGAGAAGGTCTCACCACTGTCTTAAATGTTCTGCACCACTTTAAGACCTTGAAGGCATGTCGTCTTCCTATTCACCTCTCTTAACCCCAGACCCACTACCCACAGGTGCACATACTCAAACTACGATTGTAACAATATTTATATATATGTGCAATCGACGTCGCCCACTTAAAACAACAGCGATTTTAAAGACATTGATTATACAAATGAGGAGCATATTGACCGTCATATTTTGTATGTTTACTATGGTGCAAGGACCCATGTGCAGCAATACCCGCACGCTGAATTATCCGCTACGAAAATAAACTATGGCCCTTCGCTGTCCATTGAAAAGAAAGAAGAAAACGAGAAAATCAAGCTGCTCAACCCCCTCTCCCCTCACTACTACACAATTTCCTAGCAACTCTTCAGAGTCACAGTATGCTTCACTACATAGCGCTTTGAAACTGCAGCAGTGCTGAGTTTCAAATCCGCTACGGTGCAGGAGCGGGGTGGCTTCTGTAAAAACACTTTCTGACATGCAATTTTGGTAAAAAGTGGAAACTGAAAAGTTTTGGCATCTCAAACTTCAGACAATGCCATCATTGTCTTTATGGGGCTTGTGCCAGCCTCATGAAAGCATCCGAATTTTCAAGCAGTTTCAAAAAATCGGCAGCAATATCATCCTTATGGCTAATGGGTGTTGGAATATCCCATGGATGGATGGAAAAACTTTATTATGTGTACATTAGACTAATGGTGCGGGTTCAGGCATCTTATGTCAAGACATCAAGGCTTTGCCTCTTCCACTTCAAGGGCTGGCAAGACTGCTCATCGGGACTAATATGTTTCGCTTTATCATCGCATTCCCAGAGCACGAGGGTTAGTGTACACTGTCTGTCTGGCAAACTTTACAGATGCTGGTGCTATAGACCTCAGGGTATAATCAGTGATAGCAGTGGATTAGCATAACAATTAGTTTGCAGCTGTAGCCAGATAAGTGCTTGAGCTCTGTATAAATTGCCACGAGGCGCAGGATAACATCGCCCGACCAAGTAAAATGCCTTGATCAGTTCATTGTATCCTGTAAGTCGATCCCAGTTCGCACAGTTTTCAACAAGGCCATCGCCTACTGCATGGGCTGTGGCAGAGTGCACTACCTGTAGAGATTGGGGAAATGCGGGCCTACTTCGCCAATATGGACAGAGATCCAAGCCAAGGTAGCCAGGGATATCTGGCCAACATGCACCAGTACACCAAGGGCTTCAGTCATGATTCTACCCCAAGCGAAATTCCGTACTGCAGAGTGCAAGTCCCTTAGTACAGTTTGAGTTTCAGAGTCAGTTATGGCTGGAGCAATGGCCCATTCTACAGCTATCTCCAGGTGTCGAGTGTCGACACTAGCTGCATACGTTGTTTTGCCTGTGTTAATGATGACGATACTGAGCCGCCATTCAGCCAGAGAGCTTGCGGCGTTCGTGAAACACGTGTTCTTATCGTTTGAATATGCTTTCAGTAGAAAGCATACAGCTCTGGCTTTTATGCGACCTGGATTTCGTTTCTTAGAATCGGGGCAATGTGTATTTTGTCTCTTATTTGTTTAGGTATATCCACCTTGTCACCATGCTGTCGGTGATACGTGATGACCAACTCTCGTAATATTAGCCTTCAAGTGCTGGTGAGAGTAAGCCTTTCGAGGAGTGAGATTCTCTGTGCCTCCGCTATTTCATCCAAAGTGTTACAAATCCCCAGTTGGAGTAGTCTCTCAGTGCTGGTGCATTCTGGTAGGCCGAGGGCTAGTCGCGACTCAGATTCGGTTGTTTCGCTAGCTTCACATATACCAAATTTGGTATTATGTAACGTGAATGGATGATGAAGATATGTGACTGGTGCAAACATAATAATCATGACATGCATGTCATGTAAGAACATGACTACACTCCACACTCATGGTGCACTCGCGGTTGTTTCGCTAGCTTCACACATACCAAATTTAGTCTTACATGAAGTGAATAGACGACGAAGAAAAATGACATGTCTAAACATGATAATCATGACAAGTGTGTCACGTAAAAGATGATTACATGCTATGTTCATAGCGCGCTCTCGGCCATCTCGCTAGGTTCAAATATACCAAATTTGGTATAACGTGACACGAATGAACGAGTGAACACAAATGCCAGACACAAACATGATAATAATGACATAGAAGTCATGTACGGCATAATTTACATCTACCTCATAGCGCTTTATTGATTTTAATGCGTAAATTCAACCTTCCTCATTCGTGCTTCGCATTATATCGATTCCCACAGTATATGGGATCTACCGATTTTTTTTTTAGAATATAATACGCATGAATGAGATTCGCAGATAAACATTTTTTTAGAGAAGCTTTATTTACGCAGTCGTACTCACTTTTGAGCTGAAGCCTCGCTCAACACCAGCCAACACAAGCCTCGCAGGCATGTATACCGTACTTCCCACCACTATACTGTACTTCCCAACCCCCCCTGCCCTTTTAGAAATTCGCATAGACAGTGGTGCTACATATTTCTCTAGGTGTTTTCGTGAGAAACTCTGTGACGTCATGTGAATGAAACCACCGCAAGAGCAACAAAATTGACACATAAAGCATGAGATTCATAACATACATGTCATGATTTTCATGTCATGACAAGTCACTTATGCTCGTCATACAGTCATGTTATGCGGCATAAATTTTGATACATATCCCATTATCAAAACAGCCAGGAGAGCTAAAAGTCATAGGCGGCTAGATAGACAGATAGATGAACATTCTTTATTGTGAGGTAAAAAAACATCCTCATCCCGCACCAGGATAGAAAGACAGATACAGTCAAAGTCGCCGAAGTTCGATAAAAATGCTTCGCTTTAAATTGTGCGAAAATCAGCGGCGCAGGGTAGGCCAGGTTTTGGAGGAGAAAATCATGAGCCTGCACAACTTTTTGCGGCGTACAATTAATGTTATAAAATTCATGAACTACAAAAGCACTGACGAATGCTATATGCACGTAAAACAAAGTTAGTTACAACTGCAGAGGTAAGAGGATAATGTTTCACTAACCTACGTGCTACAGAAAATCTCGCAAAGCTGATATGTGTACTCTACGAGCTATAATTGAAAGTGCAAGTTGCCAAGTATTTTCATAAAAACTTCGCTTCTCGCAAAAACAAATTAGATTTATCGTGTCACGGACGATAAATCTGATTTGTTCACTGATCGGATTTATTCACTGATGCACGAAACATGCAAAGTGGTTAGTGTTTTGACATAGAAACCATCTTAAGGGCACAACTAAACACAACACACAGGAAGAGACAGATGAGGACAGGCTCGAAATTTTCTTGGTTGTTGTGGTAGTGTCCCTGCACAGGATGTTGATATATAGAGGTGGGCATCATTCTTGAATAAAGCCAACTGGCAGTTTGCGCCTGTACTCGTCTTTCTCTTCCTGTGCGTTGTGTTTAGTTGCGTGTTCACGGTGGTTTCTATGTCAAAGCACCAAGTCGCCCAACAGCCAGCCCTTTTGGTTAGTGTTTGTTTCTTGCTCAAGTTTACACTGAGCTAAGACCGCCCAACAGAGGGAGTTAATACAGCCCAACAAGGGAGCGTCTGCTTACTGATAATCTTCGAGAGGAGAGCCCTGAATCCCGCTTGGAGGTGCGACAGTCTATGGGCATTCCAAGTCCCTGAATAATGCCATCTTTGACTGATCATTTCACAGTGCTCTCCTGTAAGAGAGGTAGGTTGCACCTGTCCTAAACCACTCTCCCTCTTTCTCAGAAGAGTGCTCTTAAATGACCAGTCAAAGATGGAATAAAATAAATGCAACAACTCTTCCCTCCTGTGCCGGCGTTCGCTTTGCTAAGGAGCGCTTTTGAGCGTCTTCAAGCAGAGGTAGCTTAACTAAAATTGGCGACTGCGTCGTCGCCCTCACAGCCGCCTCCCCCATCGGGAACAGCAGACGTGCCCATTGAGATGTCGTCTGAGGTATCTCCAGACGAACATCCCGCAAAGAAGAGAGCTCTGCTCCAGCCTTTACGAGATGAGGGACTGGAAGTTCTCAAACCTGACTTTAAACGAGTTTGAAAACGACATGAAAGAATTTCAGGCTAAATTGAGGAACACGCTCAAGTCCCTTAGCGAAGTGTTCTCAACTTTGAGCATGAGGGTTGCAACACTCGAATCCAAGAGTAATAGTCGCTTATCTGGTTCGACAGTGGCAAGTCCTTCATTTTCATCGGGCATCTCCAAAGCTAAGGCCACCATTACACAGAAAGAAGGATCTTCCTCCTTCCTCTTATGCAACTTTGTAGGGCCCAGGCATCTACCGTTCGTATGCTTCCAACCAGGTCGTACCCCAGTCTTCGTTCTCACAGCCAATATATTAAAGCAAAGCAGGCCCCTATACGTAAAGTGCTGCAAGGCAAATCAAACTAAATTTGCAATGATGGCAGGTCCGACTAGTAATAGTAACATAGTAGTTTGGCAATGGAACCGTTGTGGATCCCTGCGTAAGAAGGCGGTCCTTCAGCAATTCATTCGGTCTCATACTAACAAGCCGGAGATTGTCCTACTCTAAGAAACATTGACGGACTCATTTACCCTATCGGGCTATCCGTCCCACTGCTTATTTGGGCAAGATACAATGGGTATCTGCATCCTTGTCTCGATGAAGTTTACCCCAGTAGTTCACGATGCACATACTCTTTCTATGCACATAGATGCACATAGTCTTTCTATGAGCCATAGAAAGACTGAGCACTTGTTTGTCGAGGTAATACCAAGCGGGCAACTTCGGAACAGCCTGTTCATCCTGAACATTTACAGTACTCTTAAGGACATGAGACAGCGCTTCACGTCCCTAATATCCAGGGCAGTAGGAAAGGCAGCTGGGGCCCCACTCATGATTGCCTGGGACTTCAATGCCCCACATCAGGAGTGGGGATATCACCACACTAACGCTGAGGGTAGAGATCTCTGGCAGGCTGCTTCAGGCTACAACCTAACTCTACTCACAGATCCTTCATTCCCTACTAGAAGCGGAAATTCATGCTACAGGGACACTACCCCGCACCTAACCTTCGTGGCAAACTCGGGCTGGGTAACCTGGCACAATCTCAACGAACGTCTCAGCAGTGATCATTACAATCTCGTCACTTCGATGGAAATAGAGAGCAGACCTCCAAGGGAATTTCAGTTCACGGATTGGGATCATGTCAGCGAAATCAGAGCGCAGAAAAGTGAGAATCCAGAGTCACCAGATTCTTTCGATAACTGCGCGGCACAGCTCAAGGATGATGTAGCTGCAGCTACCAAGCCCATAGTTACTGATCTTAGGGTTGACAGAATGGGCAACCATCTAGCGCATTTGCTTGAAGCTAAAAACGGTCCTTCTCCGCAGATGGAAGGGACAGAAACTGAACTGTAGGCTGTGGAAAAAAATTGCTGAGCTGAATCACCAGATTGAAAAACACTGTCAGACGCTCTCTATACAACAATGGGATGAAGTTTGCAACTCGGTCGATGGCCACATGCGCACAGGAGGCAGGTGAAACTTGCTGAAGCACCTGTTAAAAGAATCCAACTCGAAATCTAACCAGAGGGGTGCTATAGACAAAATTCTCCATATGGGCAAACAGGAAGACTCAGAACAAGAAGTTCTCCAACACCACGCGACAAGTTATCTGCCAGTTGATCTCTCGTGCGATGCCGACTATCCCCCTTATGAGGGTCCGCGTGTGGAGTCCCTAGACGAACCTTTCAGCATGACTGATGTGAGGGAGGTCCTCATGAAACTGAATAGTCGATCAGCCCCAGGCCTGGACGCTATCTCAAATCAAATTCTACGTAATATGGACGATGCTTCCATACAAATACTCACAGACGAGATTAACAAGGTATGGGAACAGGGCACCGTCCCGGAATCATGGAAGCTGGCGTCAGTCATTCTTATCCCGAAACCGGGACATCCACTGAACCTTTGTAATCTAAGACCCATCTCCCTTAAATCCTGCATAAGAAAGGTGGCCGAGCGCGTCACACTGAAGCTTTTCTTAGTAGCACTGGACTACGACTCTCTCCAACCAAATCGGAACTTTTGCTTTACAGACCTAATAGAAGGGGTGTAAAGCCTCGAGGTTGGCTCCCCCTATCGGATAACAATGTAGTGCTTCGCACCTGCTCTGGTCATATCATTCCTAGGGTAAAGATAATCAGAGTACTTAGAATGCATACAGAGGCGAATGACACAAATGGGCAGGTCATAAACAAGCTCACAGCTAAAATGGCAAGCATGATTCGGCTCATCCTTAGGGTCTCCAACTCTAAAGGTGGCTTGAGAGAGGACAATTTAATAAGGCTATTCCACGCTTTCTTAATAAGTCACATTACTTAGATTGCTGCCATGAACTTTTGGTAATGTTATGAAAAGGTTAAGATTATTCACCTGATCCGCAAGAGCATCAAAAGAGGGCTAGGGGTCCCTTCGGGTACCAGTACGGGACGCCTCATGCTGTTGGGTATACATAACACATTGAAAGAGATTATCGAGGCACAGCATGCGGCTCAGATGGCCAGGCTTTCCTCCTCGGCTTCAGGAGGGAGCATCCTGAAAATCCTAGAGTATAGTGCGGTAGAAGAGGAATGTAGTCAGTCTCTCACTAAGAAGCTAAGAGCCAACATTATGGTCGCTCCGTAGCCCCGCAACGTACATCCGCAGCACAACGCGAACAGGTGGAAGGCCACGGGTGAAGCACTGCTCAAGAGTGAGCAGTGCTTCACTGCTCATGAAGCACTGCTCAAACCCAGAGTCTGCATGCTTCATAGATGCGGCGCAATACGGTCAAACAGCCAACTTCTAGGTCGTTGCAGTTGGCCACGCCGGTTGTGTTATTCACTCTGCGTCTATCAGGAACACCCCTCCCGCTAAAGCTGAACAGGTAGCCATAGCTCTTGCTCTCCTTGACGACTCCGGGCAACACATCTATACACTCATGAGCGGTGGTGCAAGCCTTTGCATCTGGATCAGTAGCGGTTGAAATAGTTCGAATCCTAGGTCTAGGGTTTAGGGATGTTTCTCAACACGCCATAATTTGGTTTCCGGCTCACCTCGAATAACATCTGGCCTCCATGATAAACCTAAACGAGATCGCTCACGTCCGAGCATGCGAACATACTCATCGTGCTGGGCAGCCTGCGGGACCTTCAGACTCCAACCTAATGGTTTTTAAGGATGTTCTCACTTTCAACGATGTGACCAAACATTATCAGCTAGACAGAAGGATCTTCCCCCTTCTTCATATGCAACTTTGTAGGGCCCAGGCATCTACTGTCCGCATGCTTCAAACCAGGTCTTACCCCAGTCTTCGTTCCCACAGCCAGTTTATTGAAAGCATTGATCCAACATGCCCAGATTGTGGTGCCATTTCTTAGTTAGACCCCATGCTCTGGCAGTGCCCCTCATCACGCGATTCTCGGCACATGACTGAAGAGGAATGGAACTCTGCACTCAGGAGCTCAGAACTTGCACATCAACTCTGGGCTGTCCAGAGGGCCCACGACACGGCGGTAAGGTTCCGACGTGGAAGCAGCCCGCTGCTCTACCTCCTAGAGATAGTGTTTCTCAGGACCTCAATAAAGTTCTGTGTCTATCTGTCTGTCTGGATTCACGTATGTGGTGCCGACGGTCTCCTTGTCTAAGGTTGCTGCCCCAAGGCTGCTGCCTCAAAGCACTTGCGCTCGTCAGCTGCCATTTCGGTGAGATTTTTTAAAATCTAAAGCTATTACTGACTGCCAAAACAAAACGAGAGGACATCGACAGACGGACAGCCTGAAAAACTTTATTGGGAAGTGTGTTTGGACCCCCTCAGGTCTTTGGACCACCGCCCAGTTGCATACCACATCTCATCTACACGACCATGTATGCTTCATGGAGGTGACATTGACAGCCCGAGTAACCGCAGCAAGCTGCAATGTCGAGTGAGAGGACAACGAAATGGGTGGTAGCGAGAAACAACCGCGCATCACGGCGCCCTTTATCAGACTGCTGACGGCTGTGGAATCTATTAACGGGATGAGGCGCCATGAAAAAAATCACAGAATATCGACGGAGTGAATGATGAGTGGGGCGAAGCGTCCGCCCGCCCTTCTGTGTGTCCAAACTTCTGTGTTCGTTTGTTTGTCCGTGCTTCCGTCAGTCTGTTCATTCTGGCTTTTTCGTCCGTTCGCTCATCCATGCGTCTGTGCATGTGTCTGTCCATGCGTCTGTCCGTTCATGCGTCTGTCAGCCTGTCCGCCCGTCCGTCTGTCTGTCCATCTGTCCCTCCGTCCGTGTGTCTATCTGTTTGTCTGTCTGTCACTCACACTAGCGCCACCTGCTGAGTGAGTCATATAACTAAGCAGTTATGAACTAGTCACAGACATGCATGGACAAACCCACAGCTTTAGGAGCTTCAGCCCTGAAACGCTTTCTCAAAGCAACTGGCGCTGTGAAGAAAATTTGTATTTATTAGTCAATGAACGCGGCAATTGCACACCAGCACCTCAGTTGAAAATGCATACGACATTTTCCGCACACAAAAATGCGACATGCGGTAGACGTCGGCGTTGCCATAGAACGTGCCTTGCGCGCAAACCGAAAAGCGTCTTCAGCTAAAAAGCATGAATCCAATACTGTGGCTATCAGAAACGCGTTTGAAAACTACTTCAAGAAAGCTGCGGACGAACATTACAAATAAATGCAAAAATGAATATGCGGCCTTTAGAAGGAGGAAAACGTAACAATGTCAGCAAAATGCGAAGAGTCACTCACGTACCTTACAGAGTCGACACGGTTGGAAGTCATGTCAGCAGATTCTATGCAGCCAGATCTTCCATTGCGGCATGTCTCGCTTCTTAAACGAAATCCAAAATGTAGCTTGCCATCAGTTTAATGTATGCTTTAACCAAAAGTGCACCCAAAGGGGAATCGCAAACACATACTGGCTGAAACCACGCAGCAGAGATCCGAAAAGGAGGCGCGAGACACGCTGCACACATGCAAAACTTCTTTAATTGCGAACTGCTATGGAGTTCAAGCCCAAGAGAAAAAAAAAGAAGCAAGAGAAAACGCGCGCGAGGAGCACGTGATGGTGTTCGTCCAATGGGAGCACCAATCGTCAGGGAAAAGCGCAGGAGAGGAGGACAGAAGAAAATAACAATAAATGCAGTTACTTCTATTTTATTCAGTGGCTTTGTGGGCATTGTGAATACACAGGACAAGCGCGAACTGTCACAATTTTTACTGATACTCCTTTCCTAAACATAGCCGCGGCAGCTAAGCAAAATTACCTTCGTCCTCTCGTGAATCATGAGCTTTATCTGAAAAGCACACGCGCAGTTCGAAAGATTATGGCCCGTGGAGGTGTGTTAAAAAAATGCGAAAGGTGCGCAACGCGAGATTGTTGCATCATCTCGCTACTAATGATGAAAACACGGTTAAGTTGAGGAGCTCTGAGGGCTGCCAACGATACATGGTGTATATAAATGACTCACTGTTAGCAAGCTTGCCAATGTATGCTTCATGGTGTGAAGAGTGGCTTGTGTCGTGCGCAGCGTGAGAGGTCACCGGTTCGATGCCTCACTACGAAACTTTTCTCTCTCATTGTTTTTTGCAATCTCTCAGTACACATTTCACTATGTCATATCCATGATGGAAATACATCAGCGGAGCCGTGTAGGACCCGAAATAAAACACTTTCCCATTAAAAACGCATCCAAAATACGAATTTGAGAGCAATAACTAAGAAGCTTAGGCAACAATAACAATGCAATCAATACATAACGTGATGATAGTACTACTGAAAAAAATTAGACATGAAAAGAATCAAAAGCAGGTGATAAAGCGAGAACAAAGCAAGATTATTGAACTCTACATGACGAACACAACTAGTTTTATAATTAGTGGTATCAGTTGTACAAAGGCAAACGTATACAGATATGACACTAACACAGAACTGTTGAGAGCTATTAAAAGGTAATTACACAGTTAAAATGAGTTGATAAATGCCTGAACAAAATATTTTTACCGGGCAAGCTGGAATTATGAATGTTTTGCAACAGTTTTATTCTAAAGGACAATGAATTTCAAATCGCTATGCTTGTACACAAGGTTGTGAACTTGGTGTAGTTTGTTCTTACAGCTAGTGAAAGCAGGTTATTTTTCTAGGATAACCGGTTGATATTGCTATTAGTTAGGTGATGATGATAAATGCATGCAATGAGAATGTCATGCGTGATGAGCCAATAGACAACTAAGGACCGCCTGTGGAAAAATAGCTGTCCTAGTGATAGTATGTTAAGCATTGGAAACAATGAGCTACATGACGACTATTATGGGCTAAATGTTTTTAGTCAAACTACTTGATTCTGAAGTCGTTGCAATCATTCAATGAGCGTGAAGTAAGTGCTGGCCCAGATGACACAACACAATACAACATATGACTGGGAACGTAGGCAAAATACAAAGAACGTATATTGTGATGGGGAAAATACATACATGTCTTGATGACAGCACTGATTTCAAATGCAATCTTCTTAACAAGTCAAGCAGCATGTTAATGAAATTTCGGTCCAGAATCTAAAATGACACCAAGAAACTGTGCTTCGCTAGAAGTGTTTATGATGTTATTGCCGATGTAACGGGAAGGTGGTACAGTAAAACCTTGCTAATTCGAACTCAGATAACTTGAAGAACTTCTGTGGTCCCGTGTTTTTCAATGCGAATTTTGCCGGAATATTTGAACAGCCCGCGGGGTTTCATTCGAATAATTTGTAATTCTCGCCGGCAGCAGCGGACGCGAAATGGCCTTACAAGGACGCTTATCTCGGAGGTCATAATAGTTGGAGTACCAGAAACGGGTTAAAATGCTTTTTCCATTTCATGTTTCCCGTGTTCGCATTTTTCAATGTTTTCCCGTTTTTCACGCATTCTGTATCGCGTTTTTCACATAGCTCGCATGCTTCCGACCATTAGTCTTACTTACTTCGCTGCCTACACCTGCTTGTGTTGCGTGCGAAGTCCTGACCGCTTTTTGGACTCATGATGCCGAAGTACAAGACGCTGACGCTGCGGGGGAAGGTGTCCTTGATTGAGGAGGCTGAAAAGCCGCCGTGCACGAAGACCCAACTCGCCGAAAAGCACAAAATGCCCTTGTCAGCGTTCTCGACCAGAACAAAGAAAAGTTACTTGAGGCATATGAGAAAACGCATTCGTCAAAGCGATCAAAGATCTGCTTCCCAATGTACCCGGATGTTGAGGTCGCTTTGATGAAGTGGCTGTAACACGCAAACGCAGCTAATCATCCTGTGAACAGCACCATCCTTTGGGAGAAGGCTGATGACATGGCACTGTGCCTTGGCCACGAAAGCTTTAAGTGTACTAATGGTTGGTTCGCCTGATTTACACAGCAAAATAACCTTACATACTTTACCGTGTGTGGGAAAAGTGGCAGCGCAGACACGATTATTATTGACGACTGGCAGATGCGTACACTGGCACCGCTGCTTCAGGAGTTTGGCGAGGACAATGTCTACAACTTGGATGAGGCAGCCTTGTTCTACAAGATGCTTCCCATGAAAACATTTGCTGCCAAGGACACCACTGTCTCGGAGAGAAAGCAGCCCAAGGAGAGAATATTGTCACGGTTATTAGCCGTAACACAAAAGGAGGAATAGCGAGCATCACAAGTGGCGGTCTCTGGCATTTTCGTGGAAGACGACGTTGCGCGTCTGCTCTTGCGTGTCTTGCAATATCTAGTTTGTTCGGTGCGAACATGTCTGGAAGCCACAAGCTTCCATTGCTCGTAATCGGCCAATCGGGTAAGCCTAGGTGCTTTAAGAACCCGCGCCTTCCTCCAAGGGATGTTGTCACATGCAGACATAACAAGGAGGTCTGTATGACGGCGACGATATTCGAGGAATACGTGCGGTTACTCGACCGGAAGTTTGCTACCCTAGGCCGGAAAATGCTCTTTGTTATTGATAATTGCCCAGCCCATGGGGACATCAGAAACCTAAAAGTCGTCAAGATCGTCTTCCTCCCAGCAGATACTTCGGCCATATCGCAGCCAATGAACCAAGAGGTGATCCTGCAAACGAGGAAGATTTACCGCCACCACCTATTGAAGCGGGTTCTGCTTTGCTACGACGATAGAAAGCAATATCACATCGATCTGTTTGGTGCGATTTGTTTAATTGCCTTTGCCTGGAAGGAGTTGAAGCCAAAGGTGATCAAGAGCTGTTTTGAACGAGCCGGGTTCCACAAACAAGGTGGCGAAGATCTTAATGAAGATTGCAGCTCGTCCAGCCTACACGACGAGGAAGACTCGATGTGCGCCCAGATCACCGACTCCGGTGAGGGACTAGGCTTCGTGGAGTATTCCAGTGTTGAGGCGGGTGTATAAACATCATACACTGATGTGCAGGAGCACGTCACCGACAGTGGGCAACTCGGCGATGACGGTGATCATGGTGATAATAACGAGCCTGCCCGCGCGCCTGCTTCAGTCTCAGTTGTCAATGCTGTGAACACCTTCTGCAGTTTTGTCGAGTGCAGCAGTGGTGACGGGGAAATGCTGAGTATTGTGAGCTGGTTTGAGAACATGGCACTTGGGGCAGCGAACTACCGCAATAAACGATCTGTGAGGAAGAAGATGGACACATGTGGAAGCGCATTGCCATCGCCTGGCTCGCTCGGCTGTTCGCTCCCTGGCTACGCTTTGCCTGCTGCTGCTGCTATCTTCCCGGTCGCTGTGTACCTCAATAAACGCTCGTAACAAGTGGTGGAAGTGCTGGGTAGCGACAACCTGGAACTTCGCAGCTGGAAACTCAAGCCAGCATCTGCAATGCCGGATAAAATGCCAAATCAACCGCAGCAACAACCTGCTGTCCTGGTGCCCACATTGATCTGGCTCAGCCCATCGCGTCAACGCGACCCACCAATCTTCAGCGGTACAGAAGAGAAAGATGTTGAAGACTGGCTCGCCGAATACAAACAGGTAAGCGTGATCAACCGCTGGGATGACGCTGCAAAGCTCAGCTACATGTAATTTTATTTGAGTGGCGTCGAAACCACAGACGTGACTTCCCAACGTGGGCTGCTTTCAAAACGCACGTGACGAAAGTATTCAAGCGCCCCGCTGTTCGCAAGCTTCGAGCCGAGCAACGGTTGCATGGCTGTACGTAGCAGAATGGCGAAACATTCACCAGCTACATTGAAGGCGTTGTTGACCTGTGTAACCCCGTTGATGTCGCAATGACCGATGCCGATAAGATCAGGCATATCATGAAAGCGATTGAAGATGACGCCTTTTAGATGCTGCTGGCAAAGAACCCATCCACAGTGTCTGAACTTGTCAGTCTTTGCCAAAGTTTTGATAAGCTGCGCAAACAACGCAAGGCCATGCGCTGTTCTCATCCACAGGCGACTTCAATGTCGGGATTGGCTATTGCTCCTGGCAACTCATCTCTGCTGCTACAGATTAAGGATTTAGTTCGTGAAGAGGCCGCTCGCCAGCTTTCGCTGATGCCGCTTGTTCATGACCAGTCGAGTTCCCCGTTGGCACCCCCTCTCCAAAACATCCTCAGAGACCAGGTCGCTGAAGAGGTCTCGCCTTCGCTCTTTCAGGCTCTGACTGCCGCTCCCCTGACATACGCCGCAGTCGCTTCCAGGCCTGTGATGCAAGGTTACAGCCCTCGTAGTCCGCCTATTCGCCGCCCGCCCACCCTATGAAGTGCAGTGAAGTGACAAGTAAAGGTAAACAAGAACAAGAACGTTCGATGTCGATAGTGCGCAGTGGTCCAGTAGACATTTCCTTCGAATGGGCATGTCGGCGGAGGTGTGAAACCTGCACGGAAGCGATAGTTTCCCTATGGCCTCTGGGTTGGGATGCCGGGAAACCCTCGGCAAAGCCGAGCCGCTGGCGTCATCTTCGATATTCGACACCATGGACGACCCCACTGATATGGCCACCGTCGAGACATCAACTCCTCGGCCACTACCACGATTTTCACACCAGCTATAGCTAGCGACCTTACGACGACACGAGACCAACTTCTTCGCTTGCTCGACGATTTCTCTTCCTCTTTTGACTGCCAAGCAAGGGCACTTGGCCGCACAATGACTGCTTCGCATACTATCGACACCGGAAGCCATGCGCTCATTCGACAGCGTTCTTACCGAGTATCGGCGAGTGAGAGGTGCCTTATCGATGACCAGGTGAATGACATGTTTAAACGCGGTGTCATTCAACCTTCCAACAGTCCTTGGGCATCACCTGTCGTCCTTGTTTGGAAGAAAGATGGCACAAAACGATTTTGCGTCGATTATTGCCGGCTTAAAAAGATTACCCAAAATGATCTGTACCCGTTGCCACGAATTGATGACGCACTCGACTGCTTGCAAGAAGCGGCGTTCTTTTCTTCCTTGGATCTCCGCTCTGGCTACTGGCAAGTGCCCATGGCTGAAACTGACCGCTCGAAAACCGCGCATGTAACACCAGATGGATTATATGAATTCACTGTAATGCAATTCGGTCTCTGTTACGCGCCCGCCACTTTTGAACGCATGATGGACAGCATCGTACGCGGCTGGAAGTGGCACACTTGCCTCTGCTATTTAGAT
This sequence comes from Rhipicephalus microplus, assembly GCF_043290135.1. NCBI lineage: Eukaryota > Metazoa > Arthropoda > Arachnida > Ixodida > Ixodidae > Rhipicephalus > Rhipicephalus microplus. The sequence goes on along the minus strand of NC_134705.1, from coordinate 21,744,626 downwards.
GATATTGTCGTCTTTGCGCCAGATTTCCCGACCCATCTACAACGATTGCATCAAGTTTTGACCTGTGTCCAAAATGCCGGTCTCCAGCTTAACATGAAAAAGTGCCTATTCGCCGCTAGAAAACTAACCATACTAGGCCACGTCGTCTCCAAAGAAGGCATTCTTCACGATCCTGCTAAACTTCGAGCCGTAACTGAGTTTCCCAAGCCTACTATCCTGAAAACACTGCGCACCTTCAGTGATTTTGATTGATTGATTTGTGGGGTTTAACGTCCCAAAACCACCATATGATTTTGAGAGACGCCGTAGTATAGCGCTCCGGAAATTTCGACCACCTGGAGTTCTTTAACATGCACCCAAATCTGAGTACACGGGCCACCATCATTGGCCTATGCTCCTATTTTCAGGGCTTTGTTCATAATTTTGCTACTGTCATCGCACCTCTCAATGCACTGCTGCAAAGTGACAATGATCTATCTACCTGATCAGAAGCTTGTGACGATGCGTTTAGCGCACTTCGACACCTTCTTACGTCTCCACAAATTTTGCGTCACTTCGCTCCGAGCGCACGCACAGAAATTCACACGGATGCTAGTGGTGTTGGCCTTGATGCTGTGCCAACACAACGTGGCGATGCCAATGCCGAATACGTGGTTTATGCCGGTAGTGCACTCACAAAACCCGAGACCAATTACACCGTAACCGAAAGAGTGCCTGGCCATCATATGGGCACTACAGAAGTTTTGCTCCTATCTTTACGGTCATCCTTTTGACGTCCTAACAGACACCACGCTCTGTGTTGGTTGTCAAACCTCAAGAACCCGTCAGGTCAGCTTGCTCGGTGGGGCCTCCGACTCTAGGAATACATATATCGTTCTGGCCAACAACACTCTTATGCCGACGCCCTGTCACGCTTCCCACTCATTTCAGACGCCAGCGCATCTAGTCACAAGTATGATATTTCGCCACTTGACATCTTGGACATGGCCTCGGAGCAACGAAACGACCGATGGATCGCCACAATTATAAATTTTTTGTCAAGCCCCCTGACCACCCCAGCTCCACGAGCGCTACGCCGCCAAATGCAGCATTACGCTATTCATGATGGTCTTTTATAACGCCGTAACTACCACAACGATGACCGCACATGGTGATTAGTCGTATCCCGCCATCTTCATTGCGATCTGTGCTCCACTTTCCACAATGGCCCTCAGTGTGGCGACGGCCTACGCTATTATTGGCGCGGAATATACACCTTCGTCTGCAAATACGTCCGCTCATGCCTCGCCTGCCAATGACAGAAACCAGTCTCGCACTTCTCCACAGCCCCTCTCCAGCCGCTTCCCTGCCCAGCCCACCCATTTGAGCGCGTCAGCATTGACTTGTACGGGCCTCTCCCATGTACAGGCGCTGGCAACCACTGGATTGTCGTCGCCGTGGATCAAGATATGCTGGCAACCGCTGGATTGTCGTCGCCGTGGAACAAGATATGCGGAAACCGCTGCATTACCTGACGCAACAGCCAAGGACGTTTCCTTGTTTATTCTACGCAGCTTTGTTCTCCGCCATGGCGCCCCTCGTGAACTGCTCAGTGATCGCGACCATGTATTTCTCTCAGACGTGTTGTAATCACTCCTATCCAAATGCAGAATTATTCACCGCACCACTACCGCATATCACCCACAAAAAAACGGAATAACGGAACGATTTAACCGAACTCTGGGTGACATGTTGTCGATGTACGTTGCATCAGACCACTGCAATTGGGATCTTGTTCTTCCGTTTGTCACATTTGCCCACAACACCGCCTCTCAAGCCACCACCGGATTTTCACCATTCTTCTTGCTATATGGCCGTGAACCCACTAGCACCATTGATACGATTCTGCCATATCATCCAGACATCGACGACTACCAGCCTGTGCCTGCGGTGGCTCACCACGCTGAGAAATGCCGACAACTGGCCCATTCTTTCACCTACGACCAACAGTGTCGCCAAAAACAGCGTCACGACTCCGACATCCCTCCTGACTCTTTTACCGTCGACTCTTTCGTGTGGCTTTGGGTCCCACCAGTTTCTGCTCCCGGCCTTTCGTCTAAGCTTCTTCCGAGGGATCACGGACCCTTCTGCGCGGTTGCGCAGACCTCTCCTGTTAATTATGTGGTTGAACCCGTTATGCCATTTTCCGACCTTCGTCGTCAGGGACGAGAAACAGTCCACATTAACTGCCTCAAGCCGTATTATGACCCTCTGACCTCTCTCTAGGTCGCCAGGATGGCTACCTCTCGATACCGGGGGTTATTCTGAGGAAGATGGACACATGCGGAAGCGCATTGCCATCGCCTGGCTCGCTTGGCTGTTTGCTCCCTGGCTACGCTTTGCCTGCTGCTGCTGCTATCTTCCCGGTCGCTGTGTACCCCGATAAACCCCCGTAACAAATCCAATATCACAGATTATTTCAAAAAAAAAAAAAGCATGAGATTTCATCTTGTAGTGCTTGTTTGTTTGTTTTTTCCTTTATTTCGGTTAATTTGAACATCCGTTTCATTCGAAAAATTTTTGCGATCCAGTGGCCTTCAAATTATCTATGTTTTACTGTATACTAAGTGAATTTTGAGTGGTATTAAGCGACATAAAGATGGTTTTAGTAGCATTGATCTGCAGCTGATTACTCTGGCACCATAGAGTTATGTAAATCTGTGTCGAGGTCATTCTGGAGCGCAGAAACTGATTTAGATGAAGTGTAGATAATTCTGCTGTCAGCATAAAGTATAAACTTGGTCCTAGTAAGAATAATAGGCAGGTCATTAATAAACATCAAAAGTAAAAGAGGGCTTAAAATTGATCCCTGTGGCACACCTACGTTAATGAACTTGGCCACTAACATATATAATTTGAGACCAAATACTGAGGTAGCTTCTATTAAAGTTCAGAGGAGGGCCAAACATGCCAAATGATTCCAGTTTTGCAAGTAGTACAGGATCATTTATTGTGTCATAAGCCTTTGTCAAATCGATAAAAATAGATCCCACGAGTATTCCTCTGTCAATTATTTGTTTAATTTCCTCAATTAAATGAGGACTGACATCCAATTCACTCATGCCAAGATTTTTATGTAAACGAGTAGCTATAGACCACGTAGCAGCTATTCGCGACCTAGAACGCAACTGAGGGATAAATAACTATCACTTTTATTGACTTATATCACTGGTATCTAGCACGATTTAAAACAGCCATCAATCCAGTCATTTTTAGCGCTGGGAGCACTACCAGTGGCGTGACCTCGCAGTCACCTCCAGATCGCGCCACAGCTGACCACTTCTCCACAGAAAAGAGTGACGTCAGGCTCAGCTGCCCCGCAAACATTTCGTCTGCTAGGCGGACACGGTCAGTCATGCCTTGTCACCTGCATTGCCGTCGTCGCCATACAAAGTGTCGACTCGGGCTGAATACGATAGCCTGGAGCTTGGAATCCTCGTGATTCACGACGTCGCGAATTATTTTTGCTTCGATCGGCCCTTACAGAACAGCAATTCCAAAATGATTGATTTGTGGGGTTTAACGTCCCAAAACCACCATATGATTATGAGAGACGCCGTAGTGGAGGGCTCCGAAAATTTCGACCACCTGGGGTTCTTTGACGTGCACCCAAATCTGAGCACACGGGCCTACGACATTTCCGCCTCCATCGAAAATGCAGCCGCCGCAGCCGGGATTTGAAACCGCGACCTGCGGGTCAGCAGCCGAGTACCTTAGCCACTAGACCACCGCGGCGAGGCCAATTCCAAAATAGATGCTGTAACAAGCAGCACTGAGGAGGTGCCTAAGGATGCCATGTTCGCTCGTGTGTCTCAGTTAGCTACATTGGTCTGTTTTGGCCTGCACGGCATTCAGGTATACGTAAAGAGGTAAATGGAATATCCCTATCGGGAATGAGCATCACTGGAGAAATAGGATATGTTCCCTGCTTGACAGGTTATTCTTTGCGCCTCCAGATGGCCCCACCTATCCAGCCTCTCGCGGTTGCGGTGGCAGTAACTCAGTATTACGTGGATGCAAAGAAGTCTACATATGAATTAAAACTCAGCGATACCTGCGAGTTGGTACTTGCTAGAGATGGTATCCATTTATTAGCTGTTAAAGAAGAACCAGAGAGACCGCAGAACCGATGCGTCTTCGGTTTATTGTTGACAGAACAAGAATAAAAAATATGCAGAGCGTGCCCCTGGTCACTTCTTCCTCGCCTCCGAGCTCCATCTTCAATCTGTTTTCTATATCTTCCTGCCGGCCAGATTCAACCGAAGCAACCTTCGAGCAAATACAACAGTTGAATTGGCCTCTGGACTAGTTTGCCTTCAGGTGTACAAAGCAAGCATGTTCTCACTAGTCCATCCTTCCCTGGGAAAATCTTTTCGACCTTGCAGAGTTTTCACTGTGTTCTTTTTCGCGCTTCTCCAAGCAGAGGTACATCTCCTTCTTGTATATTTGTGTGACCCTCTATTTTTCTGCTGGCACACTTAAGCTCCCTAATGTGATCCTTTTTCTATCTGGTACACAATGTTATCACTGCCAGTTTTCTTGCACTCCAGTAATTCAGCAAACTGTAGTCTCCGAGTCTGCTGTCTTCCTGCTTGTTCATTGCTTGCTTACCTCCTCTAACGTCTGCCGGTGTGATGGGTTGTGGCTCGTTAGGGTCGTCATACACATGAGTAAGAAGCTGGTTGTTAATTACTCCTTCTGCTTCAACAATCACAGTCCATAGTTCTTCTTCATCCAAAAGTCGAGCACCTATAGTTTTTGCCATGGACATCTTAAAGCTTCTGATCACTCTCAATGGAGCTAACTCTAACAATGGATCACAATGGAGCTAACTCTACAATAAACTTCCATTTTATTTTGAGGTTACTGGTATACTGTTGCACCCTTTCAGCTTCTATCTTTAATATCTTGATCATCTGTTTCTCAGATTTCTTGAACACTCTTGCATTATCACTGTAAATAGCTGTACACAATCCTCTTATAGCTACGAATCTTCGAAATGCTTGTATAAACGCTTCTGATGACATCCTTTTGACCAACTCAAGTTGTATGGCTCTTGTTACTGCACACGTAAATATGACAATGTAGAACTTTGTAATTTTATAGCCTTTCTCCACCGAGCATTTAGCGGTCCAGCAAAGTATACCAACTGTGTCGAATGACCTCGTCTGCGTTATCCTGTCAGCCAGTAGTGGTCAAATTTCTTGTGCCATTGATCTAGAATTCAACCTTCTACATGTGATGCATTTCTTTATAACAGATTTCACCATCTGTCAGCCATGCATAATCCAAAACCTCGTTCTCAGATGTGTCAATGTTGCCGCAACGCCACCGTGCATTGTCACTTGATGCGCGTTCAGAACTAGGAGTTCTGAAAAGTGACTCTCTCTTGGTAAAACATTAGGATGCTTCTCATCAAAGCTCAGATCACTCCACTGAAGTCTCCCTTTTACTCTTAGGACACTTTGATCGTCTTCGAAGATGTTCGTGCCGTACAGATTCATGTTGCCATAGATTCGAGTCACTGCATTTTGTAACGTGTTCTGCTACTGCTTTATCAGCACAAACTCTGCCTTGTGCAATTCTTCTCCGGTGAGCGAACCTGTTTTCCTTTCTTTTCGTCGGTTTCCTATATAACCCATCACCCACGCGGTAACTCGTAACGCTTTCTTGTATGATCCAAACCTGTTCACATCAATTATCTTTTCTTGAATCGTGGCGGTAGTTAAGCTTGCCACTGTCTTTTCGTCATCTTTGTTGTCATCACTGTCCGCTTCTTGCGTGAAGTCATAATCAGGCCTTTGTTTTTCATTCTTGATCCACGTGGGGCCTTTCCACCATAATTCACTGTTCAGCAAACGTTTCATCTTCATCCCCTTTGTCATCAAATCCTCAGGATTTTCATCACTTTTAACATAACCCCATTGACTCTCGTTGGACTTGTTCTTGATTTATGCTGCGTGGTTGCGAACAAACAGATCTTTCATCTTGTTTGACTTTATTCAGCATGATACAATTTGAGAGTCAGTCCAGAATTTCACACTCCTTAGCTTCCTGATGAAATTCTCAGTTATATGACTGGCCAATTTGACTGATATTGTGGCCGCCAGCAACTCCAATCTTGCTAGTGTAATGTTTTTAATTGGAGCGACTCTACCTTTTGCAACGATTAAATTGGCTGCATTGCTTCCATCAAATATTCTGTTACAATGTATGCTGCTGCTCGATACGCCATTGGACTTGCATTGGAGAACACGTGTAGAGTCGATGCTTTCACTTCAGCTTGCCTGTTGTCATAGCATCTGTTAACGGTGAAGTCATCAAATTGCCGAAGCTCCTCCGACCAGTCCTTCCAAGCTGATCGATGCTGGCTTGGTAACGGGTCGTCAAATTTCAGTTTCTCCACCCAAATTTTTTTGCAGCAATATTTTTGCTCTAACTGAAAATGATGTAAAAAAACCTAGAGGGTCATATAGCCTTGCCGTGGCTAGCAAAACCTGTCTTATTGAGAGTTGTCTCATGTCCTTGTCATTTCGCCCTGCAGTGTCGGGAAAGCTCAACACGTCATCTACGAAATTCCATTTCAGTCCTAAAATCTTGATTTGTCCCTCTTATCCCTCGATCCAGATCATCTCCTTCTTCATCACAGTTTTCTTAGTTCGGCGTCATTTGAAGTCCATTTTCTTAAATTCATTCCTGCATTATGAAAAATGTCTTTTGCTTCTTTGTATATTTTTGTCGATATCGAGTATTCGTCGGCTCCTAGTAAAACGTCATCGACGTAGATTCCTTTCAGAAGTCGCACCACAACTGCAGGATATTTCTCTTCGAAATTATCCAAATGTCGATGAATTGTGGCCGCTAGAAGAAAGCTACTTGGTGTAGTTTCGAAAGTAACCCTCGTCATGATTAGTATGTGAGGTTTATGTCCTAAAACCACCATATGATTATGAGAGACGCCCTAGTGAAGGGCTCAGGAAATTTCGACCACCTGGGATTCAACGTGCACCCAAATCTGAGCACACGGGCCTACAACATTTCCGCCTCCATCGGAAATGCAGCCGCTGCAGCCGAAATTCAACCACGCGACCTGCGGGTCAGCAGCCGAGTACCTTAGCCACTAGACCACCGCGGCGGGGCAGTAAGTAACCCTCGTCATCCTCCACGTTTTTGTCTTTGGGATTGGCATATCTTCGCTGGGTATTCTTTCTCACCACATAAATCGCAGTGAGTCTCGGTCATTTTCGTAAATTTATATGCAAAAATGCCTTTTCCAAGTCGGCTGACATTGCGATCTTGTGATGCCGAGAGTTCATCAGCAAACATGTGATGTCAGGATTTGGGTGTGGCCCATTTTCCAAGTTGTCATTCAAGGAGTCGCCTGGATTCTGGTTTGACGATGCGTCAAAGATGATCCGTATCTTTGTCATCGTTCGGTCTTTCTTAATTACCGCTTGATGCGGCAAGTAGTATACAAACTTGTTCTGTGTATCTGATCCGGCATCTTCTTCGATGTTTTCTGCTATTTCTTGCTCGAAGTACTGTCGGATGGATTTGTCGTAGGCTAGGAGGTCATCTTTATTCTTGTATAATTTCTTTCACCAGGATAAGCCTCTTCTCTGCAATGGTGTTGTTTGTCACCCAATGTTACATTTTCCTTCCATAGTAGCCGCACTTGGTATCTTCCTGCTTTGAACTCCATTGTTTGTTGTACGTACTCTAGCACACGGTCATCTCTCATCTTTGTTGCTGGTTTTTTCTTGATTCTCATGTTTTCCAAGTCCCAGAATTGCTGCAGTTCGTCGACAGTCGTGTCCGACTTGGCACTGACATTGAGTACCATAACAGTCGATGATTTCACTGGCACACAATGAAGTCCTACAGGACCTTGGACCCCAACACCATTTCTATTGCCGTTGCTTTTGGATGAATCTCGCACGTGCGACCAGTGACTACGGTCCAGTAATAATCTGCTACAATTATTATCAAAGTTCCCATATTTTTTCTTTCTTTGTCCGTCTTCTCACTGTGATTAGCCAAACGAATTCCCATCAATCTTGCTCTTTCGTGTATTGTCAATGGTGGCGATGGTAGCACGTCACAGGATATAACTTCTATTTCCAGCGCCTCAATCGTGACTTGCTCCGATGTGGGGTCTTTCCTTACGCTGACCTCGACGACTTTCATGTCTAGTTCCATCTCTCCTCCTCCAAATGATCCTACGGTAATCCTTTCAGATCTTTTTACCTTGCACGCTAGTTTTCTTGACAGTCTTTTGAGGATGAATGTCCTCTGGCTCCCCTTGTCGAGCAGAATTCGTGCGTAGCACCCGCTGTCTTCTCCCTCCGTCCTCGGAAAGGCTGTCTGCAGTAGTATGCAATTATGTTCACCAGACTGCTGCGCGTGCACGTTGCAGGACTTGCTAGTGTCTAACCGGTCAGGTTGCGTGCTTTTACGTACTTGCTCAACATCATCAACACTTTGCTGCTGTGCCGACTTTCCTGCAGGTATACGTGGTCGACACATGAATGACGCGTGCCTTCCCTTGCATGTTTTGCAGTGTACGTTAGCGCGGCATATCTTCGCCGTGTGGTGAGGTCTGGTGCATCTGAAGCACCTTCGCTCCCGTTACAAGGCTTCTTTCTTCTGTTTGCATAGTAATGCTTCTTCTGCAATCTTCCATGTAATATCCAGTCATCTCACAGAAGATGCGTTTTTCCATCAAAGTGCTTTGAAGCATAGATTTTCTAGTCCGCCTCATACTGTGCGGTGACTGGGTCACGTCGTATTTTTCCTCTCGAGTTTCTCCTCTGCTGCGTATATATATCTTTAAAAACTCCTCAATTTATTTCAAACTGCTCGTGCTGTTTCTTGACGTTGAGTCCGTTTCTGTAGTTACTGGTCTTTTGGCACCTTTCTCTATCTTCTTCATTTTCATCTCAATCCTCATATCCACCAGTAGCGCAGATTTTACAACAGTAGCTATCACCGTGGCGTAACTACCCATTTGCACTCCTAACGACTGCAATGCTCGTGTGTTCACCTGCAACTTTTGGAAGAGCTTCCTCAACCCATCTACATCTTTAGGACTCTTCACTGCTTCCACGTTTGCTAGCTTTTTATGTAGGTCTCTCTTAAATTATCTTGTCGTCCGAAGGTTTCTTTCAGAAGAGCGACCGCATGCTCGTAATTCTGATCAGAAAACTGCAAACGTTCTATTAGAGACGCTGCCCCCTGCTCAGAGACGCCAGAAGGTAATTAAATTTTTTTTTTATTCGGCATGTTCAATCTGGTATGCACCGATGTCTCGAACTGATGCCAAAACCTTGGCCATGCTGTTTTTTTTTTCCATCACACTTGATCATCTAAAGACGTGGCAACTTAAGAAGCTCTTGCGTCTCCGAGATTCGATAAGTACCTTGCACTTGTTTCGTGACTATTCTCGTAGTCAGTTGCGTTGCTTGTTATAACTCGCGTAATTGCTCCTCTATTTTTGTCGTTGTGGCGACGATCTTCATCTCATATTGCAAAACTCTTTCAAACTCTGCCTCCGCGTCTTCTTTTCAATGAGTGGTTTAATCTGTTCATTAACTTGTCTTGGCGTCAGTGACACACTCTTCATCTGGTTTAGAAGTGTCATAAGTTGCGCATGATCGGCGTCTTTTTTTGTATTCTTATTAATTTCGCTTTTAAGCATTGCCGCATTTGCTCGAAACGTCTTCTGCTTCTTTGATAGGGCCTCTTTATTCATGCTTAAAATGTGTTGAGAGAGCTCTTGCCTGTGTATGTGTGTCGCCAACAGTCGTCGGTGATGGTCCTTCCCTCGACAGTTCGTCTTTGAGCCAGACACCGCTGCTTCATTCTTCGACCCGTTGTTGCGAATGGGGTCTGTCTTTTGCGTCTGTCCTCAGATATCCTGGTCTTGGCACCATGTTACAGAAGGACTAGAGAGACCGCAGAACTGATACGACTTGGGTTTATTGTTGACAGAACGATACTGAAAAAATATATAGAGCGTGCCCCTGCTCAATTCTTCTTCCTCGTCTCCAAGCTCCATCTTCAATCTGTTTACTACATACGCTGTTCCACTTTGATAGCTTGTGGTCGTGTTGGTGTGTAACATATACGTGATATGAAAAGACACCCTCATTGCGCTTTGATCGAGACAACTGCAACTCACAACGGTTCCCCGATATGCTGACTGACAAGCACATGTTGAATCATGCTTTTTTCTTTCGCCGTTTTTTTAAAAGTGGTTTACATTTTGGTAAGTTCACGAAATTATTCAAAGCAGTGTGACAAAGATCATACGTGACGACCGAGAGCGTATCCAGGCTCTGGCGCCAGTTCGTGCCTGATAAGAACACTCAGATCGTAGACGTCATCGCTACTAGCGCATCGTCACTCAGGACGGTATGCGTGGAATGTATCACACCAAACACAAAGCACTAGTGTCGATGTCACATGGCGCTCCACTTTTATTAAACTCTTGTACGCTGTTTGCCATAGAAATAAAATAACTTCCACGTGCCGGATTCAATTCAAGTTTGGCTGAGATGACCCACACACATCCAGAAATCATGGGAAGGGCACATTTTGATTCTAAAATTTGATGTCAGTGCTCCTTTAAGGTACTTAGTGCACGCTCAGTTGAATATGCTGGACAAAATTGAAGTCGTTGATGAGACAAAAGGGTTAAATTTGTCAAATAAGGCAATATTCGAATGTGAAATAGTTTTTCAATTATATTACCAAAAAAAAGAGGATAGGAAACGAATAGACCTATAATTACGAACAGAAGTCTTATCGCCCATCTTAAAAATGGGAACTATTTTACCAACCTTAAGACAGCTCGGAAACACACCCACAAAAAACAGCCTATTAATAATAAGTGCCAAAGGTTGGATTACGATGCTTGAAACTAGTTTTACTTTAAAAAGATCAATATGGTCGAGTGCTTCCGCCAACAGTTCAAAGCAGCCATCGTGTGCCACCCAGAGTCAACCTGGCTCAAAGCCATCCCAGCCATCATCCCAGTTCTTTGCGCCACCTTCAAGCCGAACAGTTAGGCTACACCCACAAAACTCGTCTACGAAAAACCGTTCCGCCTTCCAGGCGAATTTCTTGCTGTACTATCATTGAATACCGCGATGTCAGACCCCTCCAATATCATCGCCCGGCTCCAACGCACCATCGTCGCGCTCCACTTGTGACCTGCAGCTCACCACTGTAAGCCTTCAGCTTTCGTCTTCAAGAAGCTAGCAATGCGCACACACCCTTTTCGCCGTGAGGACACCGTCCCCAGGTTCTTCCAGACACCCTAGAATGACTCTACCTGGTTGTCCATTGTGGCATCACCCTGCAGGAATGTCATTCGTGTTTTGATTGACTCGCTAAACCAGACAACATTAGTGTACCCACAGACGGCCATTTACAACCCTTGACATCGCAACCTCCTACTGTCACTACACATTGTAGACGTTGCGTGCAACCCATTTACTTCTACAGTCTATGATGGCTCTTCACTCAGCTGGGGGAGGGAGTTGATATGGCAACACAATTTGCGCATAATTCGGCACAGCCTACACCTCGCTATCATTAAGCCCGGCGTGACGACAGGACTGCAGGCTGCACTGCAATCGGATAAGCATCAGCGCCACTGCATCGTCATCCGAGGCCCGTGTCACTGGCGTCGGCTGCAAAAACAGCCAACCAAGTTCGGAAGCACATCACTTTGCTATGGTACCTCCGATGAGCGTAGCGTCCGAATGCTCACCCTATGCTGCTGCAATAGTTGAACACTTGTTACACTTTTATGTTGGAATCCATCCTTATATCAATACGGCATCCCACAAGGCTATTGTAATATGCGCAGTGTTCAACCTCGACAAAAGAGCGACATGAAAAGGCAATATACCTATGAGAGACACAAAGTTGAAACTTCCTGAAAAGTATATTCAACAAGGTTCATGCTTGTTTACATGACAAAAGTTCAAGGGTTTTCGAAGACCGCATTGCATGTTACAAACCAAACTGACACATCTTCCGAGAAGAATTGGAAGCTTGAAATATTTACATTCATTGAAAAAGGGCAACATTGCTAGATAGAGCATCAAAAACAAGGCTACGACAACATTTTGTTTTTAGGCATCTTTAAATCATTGTGTTGCATAGATAATCACTTACAGTCCTCCCTGCCTTCCCTTTTCTCTCTCTCTTCTTTTTCAATATAACACAAGATGCAAACACAAGATAAGCAAAATTTAGAAACAGTTTATTATACCACTCCTGAATTTTTATGTCCACTATCTCCAGCTGCTTGGTGTTAATTGACAGTTTTCCTAAGGCTGTTAAACTAGCTCCCCCCTGCATACGTGTCTTAAGTGGCTCATAATTTATTAACAGCAAATTGTAGTTTTATTTATTTTTTTAAGCATTTCAAACTTCCTCCTCAGTGCAACATTTCTCATCCTCCTGCCTTTTGCGAGTTTCCGAATATGTCTGCTGCGGTGGAGTAGTTGTCACTGTGCTCAGCTGTACAGCTGACTGCGGCGGTCGCTTTCCGATACAGGTCTGTGCAGTGAGTCATTCTGTGCATGTTACACAACACCACATGGAGCCTTCCACTAAGGTGTCCCTCAGAATTATACCTCGGTTTTCAGACAAAGAATTTTATAATTAAAATGCTCCGTATTTCTTCCTCGCAGAAGCTATTAATGTTCGCAATTTAATTATGATAAGCACAATACATATTCCAACTGCTACATTTACAGCATCACATATAATAGACTGAATTCTAAGACAATCTTCATTGAAAAAATAAAAAAAGGAAATTGAAGGATTTCGAAAGACTTGTGAAAATTCTGGCACTTTCAAGGCCCTCAAAACAAACTTTTCAAACACAAGGGTTTTCAAAGAACTGCATGAGCCCTGTTTAACACTGTGGTGCTATTTATTGGTATAGCTTGCCTTCAATGATTTATTGTACTGCCTCACACAAACGTTAAGGCAAGGTACAGCACAGACATACCTGTTGCTTCCCCGCACAGGTGTTTGCAAAGGCCTATGAGCTTTTTGCTATGGTCTTGAAGGAGCTTGACATTTCCTGGAATATTAAGAAAAGATATACAATAAAGCATCGTTAATTCAAACTCAGTAAAATTGAATGCATATCATGTGTACGAACATGGAAGGTGAACAAAAACAAAAAAAAACCCAAAACCTAAAAATATTCTGCACTTGTGGTGACACTGCATGTGTTACTTTCAGGTTTTTGAGGGCTTTGTTTTTGCTTTTGTTAACTTGTCAAGTTGATGTATAGGCGGGCGGTTCAATCTGTTGATGCGTAATTTACATGTGTCTGCCTTTACTCGTTTTATTAGCCACTGCAACCACCACACACACATGCACGCACAAATATATATATATATATATATATATATATATATATATATGAGGGGAAAAACTGTATACTTAAGGGCTCATTTTTCTCTGTTTTTTTGACACAATCATAATGAAATCTAATAGATGCCAAGGAAAGTATAAGGGAGGTTATTAGACCAAATTGTAAGGTAAATGTGAAGAAAGAAAAGTGGGTGAAAAGATAACTTTTCAGATAACGTGGGCAGGAACCAAACCAGCAACCTTCGAATAACGCGTTCGATACTCTACCACTGAGCTACCACACCGGCTATCCTCCCAGACACGCTATTGGGTATATACGAGAATTTAATCGTGGGAGTGTCAGTCAGCGCCATCTGTAGCCATGGCGGCGAGTGTGGCACACTCTTTATGCGCCTGTGTGGCATCATGTAGCATGTGAATTTATTACGTACTGGCAGCTTACCAATAGTCCCTCGTATACAACCTAAGGCACGATGTCTGCCAGTACGAGACCATCGTTAATGAATAGGAAAAGAAGTGTATACTTAAGGGCTCGTTCTTACGTGTTTTTTGACACAATCTTAATGAAATCTAACAGACAATAATGCCAAGGAGAGTATAGGGGAGGTTATTAGACCGAAGTGTAAGGTAAATGTGAAGAAAAGTGGATGAAAAGATAACGATAACTTTCCGTGGGCAGGAACCACAGAACTATATATATATATATATATATATATATATATATATATATATATATATATATATATATATATATATATATATATATATATATATATAGTGGGAGTAATAATTCAATGGACCAGTTAGTCTTCGTGAAGGTATGTGATATGGCACAACAGTAACATAATATACATGCTACATTGCAACATCTGCGGACAAGAATATATCGGCCAAACAGACACGCCATTTCGGCTGCGGTTCAATAATCACCGGTACCACGCCACTTCACTGCCGAAGCTACCTTTATCTAGACATCTGCGCCTGCCAAACCACTGTTTTGAAAATATCAGCGTAACTCTTTTGCAGTCCGGTTTCTCAAACAGGCGCGAACGCGAACAGCTTGAGGCACATTTTATTTTCAAATTTCGAACATTAGTAGCCGGCATCAACGAAGACCCCGGAAAACTCAACTGCCTCCGAGAAGTAAGCCAGGAGGAAATTGCTGACAAAGATTGATAGCTGGAGACCATGCTTTTTTCTGACTGACTCGTACGTGTACACTGTCCTTTCTTGTTTTTTTTTTTTCCACATGCACATACAAAGTGTTTACGTTCGCCTTCCACTTGATGACCATTGAAGGGAAACGGACAAAGATTAAAGGTAAAGAGCCGACCGACCCATTAAGGGGAAACCCTTTTTTTACGCACGCCGTCACGAACCCTCCCGCCACCGCGGCGACAATCTTGGGTGGCCCGACACACGTCGAGAACTGAACAGCACGTGATAAGAACCGTATGTGGACGTACACGGACAGTTGCTTTCGTTCTCAGTGTTGACAGTGGTTCTTCCTCTTTTTTACTTTCTTTCTTTTCTTTCTTTTTTCTTTTTTTTCGTCTTTTTTCTTCCCCTTTTTTGTTTTTTTTCTTTTCTTTTTTTAGTTCCCTCCTCACTCTCGCAAACATCTTTCAAGGCGAGAGGAACGCGGCAGCAACGAAGTTTGCAACGAAGTTTGGAAGTTCTTGTCAGTATAACTCATCCTCTGATGAAGGGAGGACCCCTCCCGAAACTGTTGGGAAATAAATATATTTATCCTTGTTGACAACGCTCCCGTTGTGTCATATCTTATATATATATATACACAGTCGAGCCTGCTTATAATGAACCTGAGCGTGATGCGGCATCCGTTTGCTCTATCTCGAAGTTCGTAGTAAATAAAACACAGCTTTTAAAAAAAGTTGCAGCTGAAAACAAACTTTTTTTGCCCCAAAAAGTACGTGATGCACATATGTTCTGTATTCGTATTGGTTCTGCGACGCCACCAGAGATGGCGCTGTGATCTATGTACCTGTTTGTCGTGTATATAAATCCACCGTACAATAAACACCGGCAGTCGTCGGTAGCCCATGGCGGCAGTCATGTGTACGAGTTCCTCTCTTCCGTGATAGCAGCCCACCACGCCGCAATACCACATTGGCGACGAGGATGGCCACGGGTATATCTCCCCCACCGCCGTTCCTCAAGACTCCGGGCACGCCAGCGATTCCTTGGCACCGCTGGTTCCGGTTGTTCCAGAACTTCGTGCTCGCGTCTGGCGCCGACGAGTGGCTAGCAACTCGCCGTCGCGCGCTCCTGCTTCACTGCCTGGGCCCCGAGGGCCAACGGATTTTCGACGCCTTGCCGGCACCGCCCCCACCCCAGCCGCCACTTTCAACTGAAGCCACGGTCAGCGAATCGACGGAAAAACAGACGTCCGCGCACACCGCTGCCGCAAGCCCTCCGAACCCATACGATGTTGCCCTCGACACACTGGCACACTACTTCACCGCCACCGTCAACGTCTCAGTGGATTGTCATCATTTTCATGAACGTCGACAGCTTTTCGGTGAGTCGGTTGCCGAATTTGCTTTGGCGCTCCGGGAACTGGCAGCCCGTGTAATTTCGCCGCTACCGTGGATGGTAACTTGTGCGAACAGTTCGTTGCCGGAGTAACTTGCCCGCAACTCAGAGAACGACTGCTCCTCGAAGGCGACGCATTGACATTCGACCGAGCGGTAGATATTGCCAAACTTCGCGAACAAACTCGCCAAGAAGCTGAAGCCTTCGCGAACCCGATTCACCGCATTATGCAGCGCCAACGCGGACGCAACCCGGCTAGGCATGATAGCCCCCGATTTCGCTTCAACGGGTCCCGCGCCCCCTAGTCAGCATCGTCGTAGCTTGTCGCGCACTCACCAAAACTACAAGCCCAAGCCGGAAACTGCCGCTGCCGACCCCCTGCACGCCGTATCTCGTGATAACTGCGATAACTGCGGCGCAACAGGATGCGAACGGTCGCGCTATCCCGCCCGCGGCCGCACCTGTTATGGTTGCGGACGCCGCGGACACTTCCAGAGCGTTTGTCGAAGCTCGCGTCGCGGCCAACCACGAATGCCTGCACCAGTCCGCGAACTCCTCTGCGACGATGACGCTGAGAGCGGTCACAGTATTTTGACCATCTGCACAAACAAACGCAAAGGCCTGTATGTTGACGTCGACGTGTCGGTGATTAACCCGAAGCCACTCACGCGCAAAGTCTCGTTTCTCATCGACACAGACTTTGCAGTGTCAATAATTGGGGAAGGTCACTTTCGAAACCTTTTTTAGCATAAAGTACAACTCAGGGCCCCCAGCATTACTCTGTTTGACTTTTCACGCCAGAAGATCCCTGTGCTTGGCCTGTTTGAAGCAACGCTGTCGTACAAGGCACAAACAGCCGGCGTACCGCTTTACGTAACGCGCAGTGGGACCTCCCTTTAGGGATTAGATGCTGTGCAAGCCCTGAATTTTCAAATTTCAGGGAAGGAGCTACGTTGCCTGCACACGGTCGTTCAGCAAACGTCCGCCTCCGCAACCTCAATGTTGCCTGCAACGAGCTCAGACGCACAAGGGCACATTCCACCGCAAGGCGCTATCGTAGAGCAACCGCAGAGTGAGCCAAAGTTTGGCATGCCTGCATTGCTGTGGGCCAGGTTATCTCACCTGTTTACCCCAGGTTTGGGCCTTGTCAGATGTTTTCAGCACAAGATGAAGATGAAACAGGCAGTCTCCCCA
This sequence comes from Rhipicephalus microplus, assembly GCF_043290135.1. Lineage (NCBI taxonomy): Eukaryota > Metazoa > Arthropoda > Arachnida > Ixodida > Ixodidae > Rhipicephalus > Rhipicephalus microplus. Next base: position 21,727,433 of record NC_134705.1, on the reverse strand, counting down.
GTCGCCCAAAAGTTGAGGCGCCTCCCATTCTCAGTACGCCAACCAGTAAGCGACCAACTACAGACCCTGCTCTCTGCCGACATCATCGAAAGGATCGATGCCTCCGAATGGGTTTCTCCCATCCTCGCAGTCCAGAAGGAAGATGGAAGCATCCGTCTTTGTGTTGAACCAAGGGAGCCAAACAAAGCCATTGTGGTCGACAACTTCCCGCTGCCTCATACTGAGGAACTGCTGCATGCCTTAAATGGAGCCCGCCACTTCTCAAAGCTAGACCTCGCCTCTGCGTACCACCAAGTCCTGCTGCACCCGGACAGCAGGGATCTCACAGCGTTTGTTACGCACGAGGGTCTTTTTCGGTTTAAAAGGGTCTGCTTTGGATTGGCGTCGGCCCCAGCAGCCTTTCAGCAGCTCATGACAAGAATCCTGCAAGGCTGTCATGGTGTTCTTTGTTACATAGACGACATCATCGTCTTCGGGAATACTGAGAAAGAACATGCGAAGAACCTGGAAGAAGTTCTGCATCGCATTGCGAAAGCAGGTCTGAAACTTAACGAAAAATGTGTTTTCAATGCAACAGAACTCTCTTTCCTTGGACATCGTGACAGTGCGGAAGGCATAGCACCCCTTCAAGCCAAAGTCGATGCAATCGTCCAAGCCCCCACACCAGCAGAACCCGGCACACTTCGTTCATTCTTAGGACTTGTCGAATACTACGCAAAGTTCATTCCTAGGCTAGCCGAGGAAGTTGAGCCTATGCGTCGACTGCTGCGCAAAGACATACCTTTTGAGTGGGACACAGCCGCCCAAGCAAGTTTTGAGAGAGTGAAGACTCTTCTGGCCTCCCACAAGGTGTTGCACATGTTTGACCCAGCTCTTCCAGTGACTGTCGCAACTGATGCTTCTGCATACGGGCTAGGTGCCGTTTTGCAGCAAGTGGACGGTCAGAAAACCCTGACCATTGCGTTTGCTTCGCGCACTCTAACCAATGCAGAAAGGAAGTACTCCACCAGCGAGCGTGAAGCATTGGCTTGCGTGTGGGCATGCGAAAAGTGGCATGTTTATTTGTGGGGACGGCCTTTCACTCTTCAGACGGATCACCAGGCATTGGTAGCGTTGCTGTCTAACAAGGGAACAGGGCGACGGCCCTTTCGCATGGCAAGGTGGGCTGAGCGACTTCTACGCTACAACTACACCGTCGAATACCGCGAGGGCTCGGAGAACAAGGTAGCAGACGCGCTGTCACGTCTTCCAGCGGAAGGTAAGCCGGAATGCACACCTCAACCTAAAGACGACTCTATGGAAGTTGTGTTCCTAGTCGAGCCGCTGTGCATCGCTAAGGACCAGTTCGAGCAGTCCACCAGTGACGACGCCACTCTGGCAAAAGTCAAGGAATACGTTACTTCGTCATCACCTCCGCACAAGCTCGTCCCAAGCCATCTGCTGCCGTACTTCATGCTACGCAACGAGTTGTCAGTGGTAAACAACTTACTTCTTCGTGGGGAGTGACTTGTAGTTCCACAGTCCCTTGTGCATCAGGTAATCTCCACAGCGCATGAAGCTCATCCCGGCATTGTCAGGACGAAAGCGCGACTTCGAGAACGGTTTTGATGGCCGGGTATGGACCGGCAAACAGAAGTCGCAATACAAAACTGCAGCGTCTGTCAGAAGGCCGACAAGAGTGCGAAAACGGCACCTGCTCCACTGCAACCTGTTCCGTTTCCAGAGCGCCCTTGGCAAAAAGTCGCCATAGACATTGTTGGCCCTCTGGAAAGAGCTCCTCAAGATTGTAGGTTCGCCATTACACTGGTTTATTATTTTTCTAAGTGGTCCGAAGTACAATTCTCCAACGAGGTATCTACAAGAACGATCACCAACTTCTTGCTGTCAATTTTTTCTCGAGAAGGATACCCTGACGAGATAGTCACTGACAACGGGCCCCAATTTTCTTCACGAGAATTTTCGCAATTCTTGGATGAGCATGGTATCCGACTGACACATTCTTCGGTGTATTACCCTCAAGCCAACGGACTTGACGAAAGATTTAATCGTGTTTTTAAGGACTCTGTACAGGTTGCTGCGTTAGAACATGGCCCTCTTCGACAAGCGGCACTGGAGTACTTGGGTGTTTACCGGTGCACACCTCACGCAACCACAGGAGTAGCACCAGCCTTGCTCCTACATGGACGACTGCCCCGAACACGACTGGACATCATTGGGCTCCCATCCCCATCATTCTTCACAGACCCTGCCAAAGAACTTGGCCAGCTTCGGAAGAGAGTCGCACAGAAGCAAAAATACAGCAAGATGTACACAGACTTCCGCCGTGCAGCCAAGAAACCAAACATAGCAGTTAGAGACATGGTCCGTGTGAAGAAGCCGGCAGCCTCTTTTAAAGGAGACCTCTCGTTCAGTCGTTCTCGGAAAGTGGTGGAACAACGAGGGCCAGCCTCTTTCTGCCTAGCCGATGGGCGAACATGGAACTCCTCCAAGTTGAGCAAGGTTCCTGCACAGGCCGCCCAGCCTCACCCAGTCATCCAAACGCCAGATGTTCACGCTCACCCAGCACAGCCTTCAAGCCCGTCACCTGTGCCTTGTGACAGTGGGCAATCAGCAGTGCCACTCGGTACCCCCCTCAGTGCAGTGCTTAGTGTTCTGTGCAGCCCTTGTGTAACATCGCAAGAGACACAACAGGCTGTCTCTTCTCCACCCTATCCACAACCGCCTTCTCGTCGGGAGCTACCCGCGAGGACAAGACGACCGCCTCGAAGATTTATGGATTACGTTTAGAGTGGATCCAGTGACAAAAACGCGTGTGCTTGCTGCAATTGAGTGTATATTTTGGTGTAAAGTTTTTGGCATTTTGAGTGTACAGTTGTGTAAATATTCCATGCTTATTGTATATAGATGAAATGCCTCTCCACTAACACGTACTAACAATTACTAATCAACTAAAAAAAAGTAAGAGAAGGAATATGTTGTGTATTCGTATTCGTTCTGCGAGGCCACCAGAGATGGCGCTGTGATCTATGTACCTGTTTGTCGTGTATATAAGTCCACCGTACAATAAACACCGGCAGTCGTCGGTAGCCCATGGCGGCAGTCATGTGTACGAGTTCCTCTCTTTCGTGATAGCGGCCCACCACGCCGCAATACCACAACATACTTCGAGGAGAAGCGATAAGGGCGGTCTTGAGTTCATTTAAAACGGCAGGGTGCTTGTTCGCCAAAGCCCGTGGCATAAGCTGCATGAGGCACTGGTTCCAAAGTTTCATCGTTCTCATAATCTGACTCCTCCAAATCGCTCTCGTCAGGTACTTCAGTCACAATGCCCCAATCTGTGCACAGTTATGCAGTGTCAGCATCATCATCGGCTGTAATTAAACCATTGCAACAAATGTTCCACCCGCTCTCCCAGGTAGGAGTCGATGACGCGCTGCCTCAAATCGTTGCCGCAGTTCGGAAGCTTCATGCACGGCGTTGGGCCCGACGTCGACAAAGTTGGCCTCACGAAAACAGTTTTGCGCGCATGTAGTCCTCACCGCCGCCCACGAAACATTCACCATCTCCACAGCTGAATATCGGACACCTGAAGCAGCAAGTTGGTTGCCAGGTGGTCAACAGCTATGAGCAAGCACTCCACAACGCGGCACCTAACGCGCAGATTACGCTCAAGCCAAGCGTAATCTTTTGACGTTTTGTTGAGCGGCAGGAAAAAGCATGTTAATCCTCCTATCGGCCATAATGACCACGCACGCACACCAAGAGCGAGCAAACACGCGACACACATGCCAGAACGCGTAGAACAGCTCTGGGCCCGTTTCTAGTCAGAAAACAAAACTAATTCAAGCCAGCGTGGCGGGCATCGCGAAGCGGTGGAGATCGGCGAAGGGGTTGTGATCAAGAGAGGAGAGCAGACTTGCGAGAGAAGGGCAAGGAGTTGCGATAAAGAGAGGGGAGAATGCGGCGGGAGGGCGACCTTGAAAACCAAAACACACAGGAAGGAGGCAGGTTGGATAGCTTGCTTGAAAGGTCCGCGAAACTCGCACGTAGAAAACTTGAAAAGAGTGCCTACGCGCAGAAGTCAAAATATGGCCGCCTGGATCGGTGCGCGCAGCGGTGTTTGAAGAATTGGCGGCCGTGGTCAAAAAATGGTTTTGTTGCGCCGGAGGGTTTGCGTGGCCTCACAAACTTCGATATTTCGCGAATAATTCCGCGGAAATTAAGAGCCGTTTTCGCGCTTACGCACGCGCGTGGAAGGCATGCTGAGTCGAGTGCGAAGTGAGCGAGAACAAATCTTAAACACGAAACGAATCGCAAATTATCAGAGTCAGTGGGGTAGCGTACGCGCGTGCACTAGACGCAGACTATTGGATACAGTCGGCGGCCGACGATGTTGGCAAATGGTCTGGTCACTCCAGGCCGGCGACGCCAACGACACTACCAGCGATCAAAAACAGGGTAGATCGCCGACCGGTCTTCGAAAGATCGGTGGCAGTATGAAAACACGGGCCTCGACTGGCGATGCGGAGTGCTCAGAGTAGCGTGCGACAAAGGAAGGAGGGGTGCGTAACAAAAAGCAGTCGGGGCAAGAAGGAAGGGAACAACTTTCCTTCCTCCATGGGCTGGGGAGAGCGGCAACTAAAGGGTCGCGGAGGCAGGGTCGGCGTTTGACAATAAGAATGTATAGGCACCTTGCCGATCTCTGATCGGTGGTCGTTTCCAGAGAAGTCGGCAAACCGCGGACTCCGTTCGCTGTAACCGATTAGCGGCGCTCGGAGACGTTCGTTCTAAGTGCGATTTTGTGCCATTGAACCGATGTATATTTTCACCGTCACACAGATATTGTTTGTTTTAAGCGAAAGTTCATTTTAAGTGGGGCTGTTATATGTGGGCTCGACTGCATATATTGTTAGAAGACTACATCACGCTGAAGAAGCAAGATTGTTGCCGATTTCCTTATGTAAGATGTCATCCGACATCATGGGGCTCCATGCCAACTCCTCACAGATTGTGGTCGCTATTTTCCCTCCCGAGTTATTGACGACCTGCTTCGCTCTTGCGAAACCAAACATAAATTTACGACAGCCTATCATACACAAACTAATGGGCTTACCGAACAATTCAACCGGACTTTAACTGATATGCTCTCCAAGTACGTCTCCTCTGACCACCTAGACTGGGACGTTGCATTGTCCTTTGTTACATTTGCATGCAATTCCTCACGCCACGATACCACTAGGTTTTCACCATTCTACCTCTTATTTGGCCACGACCCAACTCTACCTTTCGACACCATATTGATACAAGTCATCATTAACAAGATGGAGCTATGCAGCGGCCGACGCTTGATTTCTTCCACGATGGCACAAGAGCATTCGGCTCCAGCTCCCGCAGCGGTCACCGCAACGACAACCGTTATTCTGCCCCAGCTGAAAGACCCTGGCATGTTCTGCGGGACCGAAAATGTCGACATTGAAGAATGATTGCCGCTGTAGGAGCGAACAAGCAGGAATTATTGCTGGGACGAAACGCTCATGCTGGCGAACAACCTGAAGGGGACAGCCAAAGTTTGGTTTGAGAACCACGAAGCGGAAATTGGCAGCTGGGATGCGTGCAAAGAAAAGATGCGTGCACTTTTCGGCAAATCGACTGGCAGGAAGAAAGCGGCCAAGAAGGAGCTGGCATCTCGCGCTCAAACGTCATCGGAGTCGTACCTGTCTTACATACAGGACATGCTCGCCCTTTGCCGCAAAGCAGATGACGGCATGGAAGAGTCCGAGAAGGTAGCGCACATATTAAAAGGCATTGCCGAACCCGCGTTCAATTCGCTAATTTGCAAGGACTGTGACACAGTAGATGCGATTTTCCGAGAGTGCCAGCGTTTTGAGGCCACGAAAAGCCAATGTATTTCCCATTAGTTCGCTCGACTTCCCAACACTGCAGCGACATGGTCGTGCGAAGACATGCCTGTACCGCAGGCACCCCTGACTGCAGAGCACGTCACGAAGATCGTTTGTTGAGAACTTGAAGCTATGTTTCCTGCTTCAACTTTCTCTCGTGCCTGCGAGTCCAGCTCCTAAATGGTGCCTTTAGTGCATGCCATCGTTCGCCAAGAGCTTTCGAACGTTGGCCTGGAATCTGTGTGCACCGCCGCCCTCTCCCAACCAACTGATTGTCGTCCACCAGTTTCCTACGCCCAAGGCCAGAGGCTCCCAGTGCGCTCTTGCAATTCCACTGAGTGGAGGAGTGCTGATGGCCCATTTGCTTTAACTGCCATCGTGTTGGTCACGTGGCCCACTGCCACGTGTCGGTCACGTGGCTGACGGTTCGTCGCTAGTGCGTTGTCGATCAGCATCCCCTCCCAGCTACCAGTCCCGCTCAGCGCTGTCTCGTCGCCCATGGTCGGGCTCATACCAATTTCGCCATCCTCCTTCATCGACTTTACATCTGGCTCGGGAAAACTAGACGATGCAGCTACCAGAGGTGATGCTGCATCGACGATTCGCTAGCCAAATCATCTGACTATGCCGACACGACGCAACCTCATAGACGTTAAAGTAGATGATGCACTTGTTGCCCTTGTAGACACAGGGTTTCACATTTCGGTGATAAACTCGGAGCTTCGCCGCCGCCTTAAAAAGGTTTTAACACCGCCCACAGTGCCGCTCATCAAAGTCCCCGACAGTGGAACTTTTCCTGTGCTTGGGATGCGCTCAGCACGGGTTAGTGCTGCTGCCCGCTCCACAACTGTGCTTTTTGCCGTGCTCGAGAAGTGCTCTCATGAACTCATCCTGGGCATGGACTTTCTTTCCGCGCACTTTGCCTTAATTGACTGTGGAATGGGCTTGCTTCAGCTTGACGTACCTTATTGCTATGACAGTCCAACTACACCTCAACCATGTTTGTGTTCTGTCGAGTACGTCCGCCTAGAGCCCCAAGCCGTTACCTATGTAACCATGAGGTCTTTTCCTCCGGTACCCGACGGAGATTATGTGCTGGCACCGATTTTGGACGTGTTATTAGACAGAAAAGTTGCCCTTCCTCATACTCTGTTGACGATTACGAATAATGTGATGTCGCTACCGATACTGAACTTCAGCTGGTGCGCTCAAGTTCTTTCAGATGACATGACTCTAGCCAACGTCTGTTCCATCAGTGAACATTCTGTTTCTGTATTCATTGCAGAAGCTCCTTTGCCCGCTACTGCATCCTCTTCACAGAGCTCCACTGATGCCGACTTTGACAAGATGATCGCGCCAGACCTCGTTCCAGCACAAGCAGCCGATCTCCAGCATATCTTGGCATCCTTCAGGGACATCTTCGACTTTGGCGATAGCCCTTTAGGTCAGACGTCACTTGTTACTCACAGGATCAACACTGGAGACGCCAGCCCGATCCGACAACATTCTTATCGCGTGTCATATGCAGAGCGAAAAGTCATCCAACGTGAAGTTGATAAAATGCTCACAAAAGACGTCAATGAACCATCTTGTAGTCCATGGGCCTCACCAGTCGTTCTAGTAAAAAAGAAGGATGCCAGCTGGCACTTCTGCGTCGACTACCGTCACTTAAACAAGGTCACGTGCAAGTACGTCTACCCACCACGAATTGATGATGCCCTCGACTGCCTGCACGGGTCTGCCTACTTCTCCTCTATCGACCTGCGTTCAGAATACTGGCAGATTTCCATCGACGAATTAGACTGTGAAAAGACTGCATTTGTTACACCGGATGAACTTTTCCTGTTTAAGGTAATGCCCTTTGGCTTATGCAATGCCCCGCTACATTTGAGAGAATGTAGCGGGGCATTGCGAGAACTCCCTGCTACGGGCTTGCAAATGGTCAACGTGCCTCTGTTATCTTGATGATGTCATTGTATTCTCGCCGTCATTCGAAAGTCACCTTAGCCGTCTGTCAGCTGTTTTGGAAGTTTTCAGAAGCGCAGGCCTACAGCTCAACTTGTCCAAATGCCGTTTCGACCGCCAAACAATCACTGTGCTAGGCCATCTTGTCAGTGCTAAAGGTGTGCAACCTGATCACAACGAAATTCGCGTCGTCAAAGATTTCCGTGCACCAAATTCCACATAAGATGGACGGAGCTTTATCGGCCTCTATTCTTATTTCCGGCGTTTCATCCACAACTTCGCCGACATTGCACATCCTTTGACACAGCTACTGGAGAAGGAGACGCCGTTTTTTTTGGGGTCTCCAGAAAGCCAATTCGCTTCGCTGACTTACTGCGTTGCTCACTTCCCCGCCCATCTTAGGTCGTTTCGATCCTTCAGCGTCCACTGAAGTTCGCACCGACGTCAGCAGACATGGTATTGGTGATGACCTCGCCCAGCGGCAACAGGGTCAAAATCGTGTAATCGCCTACTCAAGTCGCCTCCTCTCCCCATTCGAATGCAAGTTTTCCATCACTGAGCGCGAGTGCCTCGCTCTTGTATGGGCAATTGGAAAATTGCGGCCATACTTGTTCGGCCGCCACTTTTCGGTCATCACGAATAACCACGCCCTGTGCTGGTTGTCCTCCTTCAACGATCCTTCTGTACGCCTGGGTCATTTGCCTTTAAAGCTACAGAAATACAGCTTTGACGTGAGCTACAGGTCTGGCCGAATGCATCAGGATGTCGACTGTCTATCACGCCATCCCGTCATATCTCGCCATATTTTCGAAAGGTGTCGATTCCCTGACTGAATACGCTTGTGACACTATCACCAGAGCTCGCAAAGCACCATATCTTGCTCTGAAGCCCTCGTAGCATCGCAAGAGCAACAGAAGCAATGTTACGACACACATAATCGTGACGTCTCCTTTGGGCCGGTTCCCTTGCGTTGTTGTGGACCCTGACTCGGCATGTTGGTCTCTCTGAGAAGCTGCTTTCCTGTTACTCAGGACCCTACTGCGTCTTGCGCCAGGTGATCGACCTTACCTACGAGATAGCCCCGCTGAAGTCGTCATCTCCCTGCGCTCCATTGTCTACAGACATTGTTCATCTCTCTCGACTTAAGCTCTATCACTCCGCAACACCATAGAAAGCTCAGAGATGGTGCTTCTGCACCCGGGGGTCATGTTACAAGACTACATCATGGCGAAGAAACAAGACAGACAGCGAGAAAGACGACGTGATTCTGGAATGTGGGGCACGTTCCGCTTGCTATCTCAGCTTAGGCTTGGCATTGTAAAAATATATCTCAACTGTCACTTCGTTTCTCTGTGTGCCCTCCCGTAACAAAAGATACATACATATATAAGTCTCAACCTAAGTCTCAACCGTCTCAACCTATTTCACAAAATCTTTTACACGAATCCAACACTTAAAAATGATCTTTTCCTTCCCCCAGATTATGTATCACCACGGTTAGACCATCATCTTAAAGTTAAAGTTCCCATATGCCGCACTAACACTTGCCATGCTTCTTTTTTGCCTCAAACAAGCAGTGACTGGAACCACCTTCCTGCCTCCATTGCTGCAATCGAAGAATCTGCCGCCTTCAAAATTGCAGTTATTGATATATTGTTGTCAGACCACTCCTCTCTGTAATGCCCTCGGGCCCTGAGAGTATGAAAATAAATAAAATAAATAAATATATATATATATATATATATATATATATATATATATATATATATATATATATATACTATGATATCTAGGTTTTAACGTTCTAAAACTAGCATATGATTATGAGAGACGTCATAGTGGAGGGCTCCGGAAATATATATATATCTCTCATTCTTTCATTTCACAATAAAGGTCAGTTGAAAGTTAGCGCTTGCCTGCATTGCTTCTTTTCCTGTCCCTTGTGCAGCTGCCACGCTATTGCGTTTAGTCCCTCGCCGTAGAAATTGGCCCAGAATGATCACCTTAACTATTCATTACTTTTATCTGTGTAAAACAAGTGTAGTGATTGATTTCCATATTTGCTTCATTTCAATACTGCTGTATGGGTGGCATGCTCCAGCCAGGCAATGTTAGCCTTTATCCATGTCCCTTTGGACAATTTCAATATTGTGATAAAAAACTAAGAATGAATACTTCATGTTTTCATCGCATTAACTCTGATATATAAGTGAACATGCTTAGGAGCACAAATAACTTCGTATAGTTTGACACTAAGGCTCACTACCCGCGAGAACGAAAGTCACTGCTTTTTTTTTCTAGGGTATCACTGGCTGATCCATAAATTCTGTTCGCTATTAGAGCATGAACCGTATTTACAAAGTTACTTGCCCCAAACGTGTAGTATCGTCCACCTTGCGAGAATAGATCCAAAGAGGCTTCTCTAGAATCTATTTGCACAGTGTAACACATTTTTTTTCCCTAGCGCCAGCCAGAAAATTCCAACTCTGCTTCATTTGAATAATTCTATTTTCCCCCCTCGAGTTTGAAATACCGACTTTTTACTGTATTAGGATATATATCTCTCAAGTTTTTATGTGCACTTTGATGAGCAATTTTTATGAGGACATTTTGATGCACGCTTATTATTTATTTTTTATTCAATTATATAGACCCTCTCATCTGGATTTTGTCGCCGGTGACGCCGTCACTCAACGAATAAGTATACGTATCTATATATATGAAAATGCAAGAAAGAAAAATAATCCAGAAAAAGACTCTAGCACGCGGTTCTGAACGTCGAACCTCTGAAATGTGAGTACGCGGCGTTAGCCTTTGAGCGTTAACCACCAAGCAGCGATACCGCTGAAAAGCTTTGTAAGGCAACTGTAAAAGTTCATAGTGGCATGCAGATTCCTTATTTCACTTTTGCTGTACTCGGTTTACACCTAAAAAATCGCAGAATAGCTACAAAGTGAATGATGATGAGTGTGGCCAAGCGTCCGTCAGTCTGTTCGTGCTTCCATAAGTCCGCCTTTTCTTGCTTCTGTCCATCCGCCCGTGTGTCCATCCATCTGTCCATGCATCCATCCGTTCGTTCATGCATCTGCCCATGCGTGCGTCCGTCCATGCGTCTACCCGTGCGTCCGACGGTCTTTGCGTCTGTCTACTGTCTGTCCATCTGTTCATGCATTTGTTTTAATGTCTGTCTGTCTGTCCGCCCGTGCGTCCATCTGTTCATTTAGTGAACGCTTCAAGTACTGTCACCTCGCATCTTTTCATCATATATTCGTCATATACGAGTACCGCCATCCAGTGGACATTCTAAGAACTAAATGAGAGATGGCTACCTACTACTAGCATGACGACTACTACTACTACAAATATCAGGAACTCACTATCCACAGCTTAAAGAGCTTCACCTCTAAAAGACTGTCAGCAATGCTCCGCACCTTCAGTGTTCCAGAACTCTCACGACATGAGTGTCTTTAAGAACGATTGATTGATTGATATGTAGGGTTCAACGTCCCAAAACCACCATATGATTATGAGAGACGCCGTAGTGGAGGGCTCCGGAAATTTCGACCTGTCTTTAAGAACGGTAAAAGCCACTGAAATTAAAGACACACGTGCACACACACGCACACACACACACGCGCACACACACACGCACGCACGCACGCACACACACGCACACACACACACACAGTGCTACTTTCAACAACTTTATTTTGAGATTCCAAGGCTACTTATAGGGCAACAATATGAGCACATATGCTGCACAGAGAAGAAGATTATTATGAGGCACCATAATGAACACCCAGATGATGATGAAATAAACATTTATTTTTCGAAACATTTTCCAGAGTTTGTGAGCTCGGGGTCACCCTAGGTGGATGGGTCCCTTTTACCAAGAATCTTCTGGCTGCAACCGCCTCCCGGGCCCTGGCGACAAGTGCTCGTTGGTCGTCTAGGTCGCGTGCAGCAATCTTGGCCTCTCACGTCTCGGCTAAGGGGTCGATACGTGCAGTCGTTGCAGGCTTGGTATTGGCATCTTCGTGGCGCCACGGGTACTCGAGTAGTAGGTGGGCCATTGTGTCTGGCACGTCACATATTGGGCAGTTGTAGGCGTATAGCATTGGGTAGACTCTATGCAGTAGGGTGCTGTGTGTATAGGTGTTAGCTTGAAGTCTCCGAAATGCTGTGGCCTCTCCTTTAGTCAGCTTGGGGTGAGGTGGCGAATACACCCTGCGTGCTAGACGATAGTGTTGTACGATGGCGTTGTATGTCGGTGGTACAGTATCCACTTCGTTTGCAGCGCTCGCTAACCGTGGGTCAAGCGAGGCGCTGAGGAAGGCCCGGTTTACGTGACCGCAGGCCGTGGCATGAGCCGATTCATTTCCTTCGAGCCCCTCGTGCACCGGCACCCATACCACGCAGGTGTAAGGAAGCGGAGTTCGGCTCTTTCTCAGAATTTTAGGAGCTTTGGCGGAGATTTGGCCTTGCGTGTATTTGCGGGCAGCGGATTGGGAATCTGTGAAAACTACCACCGTGTCTTTACCAGTCATAGTGGCAAGGGCGATCGCTGCTTTCTCGGCATACTTGGAGCTCCACACCAGGAGGGTGGTGGATGCCAGCTCTTGTCCTTCTGCGTCGGCCACACTTAAAGCGTAGGCATTTTTGTCCGGGTATATAGGCGCGTCGACGCAACGAGCGTCTGGATCGTGCTGGTGTCTTCTGCGAATGGTGTCAACTCGAGCGATTCGTCTTTCCCGATGGTACTCGAGATGCATGTTACGCGAAACTTGGGCGAAGCTGAATGATTCTCACGGATATGGCGGCATCTTCTCTTGGTGGTCTGCCTCGCAGATGAAGCTCTCGCTGTAGCCCAAGCGCTCAAAGACCGATCTGCTCGTCGACGTAAGCTTAAGTCTCTCGAGTTGGCTGGTCCGTAGGGATTCTACCAGCTCTTGCCAAGTGTTGTGTATACCCATTCTTAGGAGTCTGGTGGTTGAGGCCATTGGAGGTAGCCCTATGGTGAGCTTGGTAGCTTTCCGGATGGGCACATTCAGCTTGTCGACTTCAGATGTTTTGAGAGCGAGGTACGGGGTTTCATAGGTGATTCGGCTAGTTAGAAGAGCCTGCACAACTTTAAGGGTATCATTTGGTCACCAAGAAAATCAAATTCTTTCCTTGTCAGCGCCATAGAGGGCATGCTAATACACTTTTCACTTATCTTTTCAACCTTTCCAGCTTCTATGATTTCACATGTAAGCTGATTTCTATTTCTTGCCAAATTTCTACACTTGTCCAGCAACCACACTTCTTACAATGCACTGCTAACAAACCAGCTGCCACGTTTCTAAATTTGTCATGGTGCTCACGTCATTCATTAAGGCAACGACCAGTTTGACCGACGTAGCTGCGACCACAAGATAGTTGGAGGCGATACACCACACACTCAAGCGCAATGAAAAATCTTTTTTTGTCATTTTTTTTGGCACCCCAGATTTTTTTATGCATTGCTCGTTGTCTTGCACAGCCTTTCCAACTTATTCGGCGCTAAAAAAAGACACGCACTGTGGCTCGCTGAGCAATCTTTTTTAGGTTACGAGTAACCGCGTGTACGTAAGGTATTATGCTTATACGATTCCCTTGCTCAGTTGTTCTCACAGCAGGGCGGATTCCATTTTCGCAGTCCCTCAAGACACATTCAGCCACAAAGACTGGCAAAGGTTGAGGAAACCCTGCATATAGCAACCTCTCATTGCTGGTTCAAACTGAAGTGGACCATATGGTGGCAATACTTCTTAAAACAAAGCTTTATAATCCCCCTTTTCACTAGTTTAAAATGTGCTGCAGAGTAGTATGGGAGTAGAGGTTTACATGCACGTGGTTCATAATTCCAACAGGAGTGATCACAGCAGAGTGACAACCAAAGGTTGGAAAACCTCATGGTGCCATTCTGCAGAAGATTATGTGTTACCTCTAATGGCTTGAGACACGCTTTAATTACTGGCAAGAGAACTTTGAACCCAGCCTCTAGCTGTTCGAAAGGATAATTCACAAAAAGCAGGAAATTGGCAACATATACTAAGTACCCAGCTCACTGAGCCGGGGAGAACCAATACACTTGTCCCTTTTCTGCAACTGTGCACAATTCTCCTGTAAAATGAAGGTAGATCTAAGATAGCATGTCAGAAGTTCTAAGAAATGCTCACATGAGAGACCAACCTCATTTTGAAAATTCATGACACCATATTATTCAAAGACTTTTTCAATAGAACGTAACAATTGGGCATAAGGTATAGATGTCAATACATAAGACCTGGAGGCGTTCGTAATGATAAAGTTTCATAAAATCAACAACCTCTTTTGGATTCTGGACAACTAACGGCTCACACATAGATAAAATATGAATCTTTGCTTGAAGGAACAACGCAACTTGTTTTTGCCAGCACCGCCACGGTCGTCTAGTGGCTAAGGTACTCGGCTGCTGATGGGATCCGATCCCGGCTGCGGTGGCTGCATTTTCGATGGAGGCGAAAATGCTGTAGGCTTGTGTGCTCAGATTTAGGTGCACGATAAAGAACCCCAGAGGTGGAAATTTCCTGAGCCCTCCACTATGATGTTTCTCATAATGATATGAAGATTTTGGGACGTTAAACCCCACATATCATCAACTTATTTTTGCTAAGTGTCATGCTCAGAGATTATAACTCTGAAGGGAGCAATTAATTTACGACTTTTTGCTGTGAAAAACACTGCTAGGCAATCACGCTTTTCTTTTTCAATACTGTACTACCTACCAATTTCTCCAACATCAATCGCTTACAAATCTTTTTAGCCTCAGCCCTTACTTTCGAAAGACCCACAGTGCTTTCCCTGACAAAGACCGCAGTGATGGCTTCACCAGCCTTTCCGTGATACTGAACAAGGAATAATACGATGAAACCACCCTCCCTGTCCAATGGTCAAGCCATATAGAATAAGTTATTGACCAAACCTGAGCCCACACCCTTAATAGAAAGTTTTTAAAGACGCATCTTACACCGAGAGACGACGTCAACACCCGCCGAGACAAGAGCTGTTTTCTCTTCTGGGATGTCCTTCGAGATCTGTCTCACCAAAGACAACAATGCATGGCGTGACTGATTAGTTTCAACCTCAAACTTCGACCTTCTAGGAAAGCTTTTCAGGTGTACCTCAAGCTCATCACCTTAAGTACACGTGGTTACCCATAACCTGGAAAAGATTGCTCAGCGGGCCAAACTGTGTGTGCTTTTATCAGCGCCAATATATTGGAAAGGCTGTACAAGATCACGGCGAGAAATGCAAACGAAAATCAGAGGTGCCAAACAAATCACAAAAACAGGTTCTTGATTACCCTTGAGTGTGCGAAGTACTGCTCGCCGCCATCTTGTAGCCGCAACTACGTGGGTCAAGCCGTTCGTTGCCTAAATGAAGGGCTACGTGAACACTATTACAATGTTAGAAACGAGCCAGCTGGTTTCTTAGCAGTGCATTGTAAGTTAGTGTGGTAGCTTTCCTTTGTTTGAGAATTGCAAAATTTTGGCAAGAAATAGAAATCAGCTTACACAAAAAATCATAGAAGCAGGAGTGATTGAAGAGATGCGTGACAAATGTATTGGGATGCCCTCAATCATGCTGACAAGAATTTGATTTTTTTGGTGTCTGTTATGGTGCCTCGTAATGATCTTGTCCTACTACGCAGCAGATGTGCTCATATTTTTGCCCTATAAGTAGCCTTGGAATTTTTTAATAAAACTGCTGAAAGTAGCGCTATTTGTGTGTGCGTGGTACTTCTTAGTGTGTTCGTTTTCAGTGCACTTTTACCGTTCCTAAACATGCAATACCAACGTGCCCAGATGTCCGCATTGGCGACAACAGTAGATAGTTTTTTAGGATTGCGCACAAGATGCCAACATTCTAGCTTCTGGAACTTACGTGGCTGCTAGCGATAACACTGGAATATTCGACAACACATAAATACATGCTGACGCTCATCAGCACTTGACAGTTCATCAACGGCTGACGTTCTGTTCACCTCTATCAGTGCCAGTGTGTTTCACTGCAATCTGGCCTTCAGTTTCCCAGCCACAAGTTTGGGGCCAGATAACGAGTCTCTTCTTTGACACATCGACTATTGGCTTCGTCGATGTCACGACTCTGGCGGAGGAGCTGTGCGTTCATGTTAAGGACGCCCCCCGTCAAGCTGTGAACACAGTCTTAGTCGTGAAGGACGCATCGACGACAACCTCGATCAGCGAGCTAGACAAAGGCAACGAGGGCTATTTTCAGAGTTTGGGCTCCTATCAGACAGACTCGAAAGACCAATGCCACAACTACTACTGCTATAATTATAACAGTCACTCTGCCAACACCCGCCATGGTCGTGATGATGCAGCCAAGGGAGCCGCTGACATTCCTGGAATTATCGTTTGAAGACCCAAAAACTGCATAGGTTCTATGTCAGACAGATGGGACAACGCCCTCATCTAAGGCAGCATCAGTAGGCCAGCCAGCAATAGCAAATATCTTTTGGTGCATTGCGAGAAATGTACCTGTAGTGCCTTTTTTGAAAGAACATTATGCAGCCTGGTCCGAATAAAAAACGTTCTGAGATATTTTAGAAAATCTTAACATCAAGAAAGAAGGCGAAGATGCTTGTGTTAGTGCTCTTTTTATTATATGAAAGGCGGCAGAGGTAGCACTCTCAAAATTTGGGCTTGTTGGTGCATTGTGACGACTGAAAATAGCGCTAAGAAATGAGGACACAGGAAGAAGACTGCGTGCTGAAATATTTGCCACGCTGGCTGGCTGTTTATCTTGAAGAAGTGAACACACGTGGCGGCCTGTGCGAGTAACAGCGTCATCGTCTTCGAGAATTCCCTGTGTTGATTGTGCCGTGTTAGCATGCATTGAAAGGCATCGACACTATTTTGGTTCACTTTCACGGATTGTGAAACTGATAACAGACAGTGATAGTATATCGGGCTTAACGAATTAGCGGGCTTACCGTGATAGCAGGATCGAAGTGCTCATGTGCAGATACGTACCTTACCTATACCACTTGCTGTACACACACTATATTTCAGATTTAATGTTACCCTATCAGCGTGGTGTACGTATAGTGTAGTAAACATGATGGCCTTTCCGGACACCCGCTTCATAGTGATTTGGCGCAGCTGTTTAAAGATTAAGTTGGCTCGCAGCAAAATACTCTTTAAAATGACTTCGCTTGCCTTCAGTTAGCTTTTATCATCGAGTATTACGGATAAGCTAGCATAATATTTAAGATAGCTTCTCATTTCAAACGTCCCTAGGCCTACCTGGAAGATCAATGTAAACAAATAGGCAACAAGAATGTTTTCACGTTTGGTGGGTGGTTCATATTTATTCACTTTTATTATTACTAACATAAACTTGTAACAATGCTTCGCGCAGTGACACAGGTGACCATTCTCGTCTTTTCCTTTTAATTTTTTTTAACTTATCATCCCCCCCGACAGGTGGCACCACAATCCCAGCTGGAGCATGTAAATCATGTAAACGCTATCCCGCTAAACCATAAGACGTTGCCCACCATGAACATTTGCTACACGGTAACACCATTCCCTTAACCTCCTCTATCATTCTAATGATAATCTATAACTGCATAATAATTTGCGTGGCGTGTTCAGTGTGAATAATGATGAGTGTTGTTTGCGAAAACATTGCCACTCGTTGTGGGCCGGTGGCAGCAACTGGTTGTCAACAAAACTTGATTTGACATTTTATTCATATATACCCTAAAGGCCCATTGGGGTATTACATAGGGGGTTTTAGTTGTACAATAAACTTGCAAATCAAGACATTGTTATTATATAAAGAAAATGGTAAACAAATTTCGATGGAGGCGGAAATGCTGTAGGCCTAAGCGCTCAGATTTGGGTGAACGTTAAAGAACACCAGGTGGTCAAAATTTTCAGAGCCCTCCACTATGGAGTCTCTCCTTATCATATTGTGGTTTTGGGACGTTAAACCTCGCATATCAATTAATGATAAACAAAGTAGTCTAGGTAAATATGAATTTCAGTCAAGTTAAATATGCATTAGGCAAACATCTGCGAGTGGGTATATTTCAGCGTTTGCGCTGCGTGCAGAAAAAAAAAATGCATGATCACCGGGCTGACAGAAACCATTGCCAAAGCTGCATATATGCTTCGCCGCGTGTCATGAAGGAGAGCTGAGTGAGATTTGAAACATGAAGCGCACATGTTTTTGCACTCCCGTTCTTTCGCTTAATGTTGCTTCACGCTCTTTTGCAAGCAGCCCTTCTAAGGGCTACATATGCACCCTTCGGGAAGCTGCCACAAAAAGGCAAGTACACCGGAAGCCGCCACGGCAACCTCGGCATCGTCTTTAGTGCCCACGCAGCAGCCGAAGCCTGCACACTCCAAGAAAAAAATCCCTGCCTCAGGAGAACTGCAGCCATGACACTGCCACCCTCTCCCAGGCTATGGAAGAGAACCAGGCCTTTTTCTTCCCCTGCCACGACCATGGCTTCCTGCGAGGGATATCGCCCTTGTACTAACACAGAGACGGAAGTATCCTCCGCCTACAGTTTCTCCTGGGAACACTGAGCCCAACTCTCGTCGACTTCCAACAGCTCGGATACGACGTGGGAAGAAGCTGGAGGCTCTAGCTTCTGCTTTCCCACCTCTCCTTCACTCTTGAACCAGACGCCAACACACCAGCGGTGCCCGTGCCACAGCCCCCGGCCTCTTCTGCAGTAGTAGAAGAGAGCGCGTCGGCAGCATCCTTTTTCGTCCAGAAGCCCAACTTCTTCGCTGCTACCCGCAAAGCCATCACGGCCTTTCTGGCCGGGTTCCCAGCCACTCGGCGTGTCCGTTTTTGATGCAACACTGTTGCAGTAGACATTCAACCCTTCGCTGACCTGCACTTTTTTTTCAGGTGGGCCGGCTCTACGAGATTCACATGAGGGGAACCTCCTCGTAGAGAATAGCTGCATGGCACCATCGGGGACGTCGATGCGAACCTCAACACGGACGACATCGCGACCAACCTAGTTTCTGCCGTTCTTGTCGTCTCCTGTGTAAACAGAGGCAGGTGCCTTGCGGTCACGTTTCAGGGCACCATGGTTCCACCGAAGATGTCCATCATCAAACTCAACAGGCCAGTCCTACCTCGTCAACCGTGACCCCTTTCAGTGCGCCCGCTGTGGTCCCTTCGGCCATGCCACAGTGACCTGCTGGCACGACCAACGATGCCTATGTGCAGTGGCAGCCACCATAACGGGCCCTGCTCCACGCCATTCTCACGCTGCCTCA
Organism: Rhipicephalus microplus; assembly: GCF_043290135.1. Classification (NCBI taxonomy): domain Eukaryota; kingdom Metazoa; phylum Arthropoda; class Arachnida; order Ixodida; family Ixodidae; genus Rhipicephalus; species Rhipicephalus microplus. The sequence continues at coordinate 21,708,235 of NC_134705.1, read as the reverse complement.
ATCGCAGCAGAAACCACCCAGCGGACGAGCCGCGCTGCCCTTCCTGGCAGATTCAGTGCAAAGCCACTGTCGTCATTGCCTCTTCGAATGGGCCCGTGACGCACCAAAAAATGTTGGAGCACTACAGGACCGCTGTTAAAACAATTGACAAGTAAAGCAGCACGGCATTCGTGAAGGGTCGCTCTCTTCGGGACGCTGTTGCTGGTGGCGACTGATAGTCGTCGGCAACTGCCCCTCGCCAGGCTATGAGTATGCCACCCCTCTCTTTGAGCACGACGACTGCATCAGCCCCTCCTTTGGATATGCCGCCCCCGAGCTCGACCCGAAGGACGCAGTGATTGCCACACTTGCAGTGGCAATTCCTGCAGTGCTTGTGCTTCTGCCGGTTGACTCTCTGGTGCGTGGATTATGTGCCGCGGCTCTCGCAGTGCATGAGGCCATCGTCCTGGCGAGTTAGACGGCTGGATCACCACATCGAGGCCATCTGGACTCCCACCTGTGAGCTCATCTGAACTCTCATTTTTTTCATGCCTGGCACTTAGACGAGTGCTTCGCACACTCTCATCTTATAATGCGCCATTTAGGCTGATCTAGCTCATTCTTCGGCGAAAGTTCGCCGGCCTTCTCGGTATCTTTTCTGGATGGTTGCATGTTGCGACAGTTCGGGCGCACATTAGGGGAAGTGGCTCGAATGAGTCCTACTTTTCTAGTTTTTGTTACCTTCTCGTACCTTTCCTTCTCATCCTTATTCCCTTTACTCCATCTCTGTGCCGACCTGTTGAGGTGTCACCTAAAGAATAGACAGCTACGGGTGGCACTTTTCCTTTTCATAACCTCTTGAAGCATGTCATGAGTAACGAGAAGACGAAGACAACAAAGTGGGAGGAAAAGCTCGCAGAACAGGCACGAGAGTGTGCAGGGCGCAGCACATGGCTCTAAGCGCATAAGACAAGCCTAATGCAAGAAGAATGCACGATGAGCTGATATTGCTTGCCTGGCTAGAGAACAAGACAGTCGCATTGGTAGCTATGTTCTACCAACGGGCGCAGCAGATGTTCGACTTTGGAGGTCGCAACGCTGGCACTCTGTGGCGTGGCCGTTGACCTCAGCGACGCTTGGGCGAGGCTCCTCAGAGTTTCTACAGCATCTTTCGGCTGGTTCGAATGCACCTGCTGCAGTCCCTCTTTAAACGTCGGTCTGCAGTAATCTCTCTCTAGGACATGACTTGGAGAGTGCCGGTCTCATCCCAGGACTAAAAAACGGCGACAAGGTTCCAAGTCACCAACCGCGACCTGGGACAAACTTATGGCAGTGCAGCATGACCGTGATGCAATGGAGTCATGATTTCAGCAGGATTGTCTGCAATGGTGTCAGACAAAGCAGTTTTGACATAACAATCGACAGAGCCAAGTAAGATGCTTCCACTAGGGCTACGATCAGACGACGAGGCCTAGGTGGCCAGATCGTAGTTAGGTGAAGCTGAAACTGATGAGTTTACTTTTAGAGATATTCTCAGCATTGTTTTCACTGTAATTATTCAGTATTTTCTTTTTTATTTTTTCTCCTTGTTTCTTAATAAACCATGTTTACTGTGCCGACCAGTGTCCTGACAATCTATCTCCACTAATACTCATTTCCGATATCCCCGACATCCTTGCAAGTACACAAACCCAATTAAGGTTGTTGCGAATGATTGCGACCGCGCGACAACAAGCAGGAGAAGCGAGGAGAAGGAAGAAGAGTTAGGCGTGAGCAGTAGAAATAAACATGGACGTTCTTGATGTAGTTGCTTGGGTCTTGAATACGCAACAAAGGTATAACTCGTTTTATCAAAGGCCTCATATGTCTTCAAGTAAAGAGCAGAGATCCCTGTTTCATATATACTTCATACCTTTGCGGCTTGATATTTAGGAAGTGTCGATTCACACAACAAGTTTGTGTGTTAGGCATTGAAAGAGCATTGTAACTATGCAGATACGTTGTAGGCGTCACATGCAGCGATGCAACTGTGCAAAAGTTCACGTATATAATTAAGTTATCGAGTTTAAAATCGCATAAGTTTTCAGTGGGCAATGAGGAACGTCGCCGACAACTTCGCTTTAATTTTAACGAAGATTTGTTAACCTCATCCTAACGCACGACAAAAAGTGTTTTTTGTTTGTATTTTTTTTTCATTATTCTTTGATAGAAATTTAGTGATGGGAGTGAAAACCTTGTCTGTCACCTCTCGCACAGCAGCTCAAAACCATGCTGCCGCAAATGTTGTGCCTCGTTGAAAACTGCAGTGCACATGTCGCGATGAAAATTGAGTATGTTTACGTCCATACCATGCCAATATTTCTCAAAGCATCCGTCACTGTCAACATGCAGAACGATTGCTTTTGAAAAGGTAAATATTTTTTTTAATGGTTGTCATTACGACGAGGAAATCGCCGCTTGTTAACCTAACAAAATCTTCCATTATAGGCAGTGACCCTTTCATTTAGCAGATTTAGGAAAACAACAATTTGCCAAAATTTCTGCCGAAGAATTGCAGGCACACGCCGCCCTGCTATGCATAAAAATCCCACCAGCGGAACTTTCTTGCGAACCAGCACCTGTGCCGAGAAATGAAATGGTAGGTGCGGTGCTCGCAGTGACGTCACACTGTTTCCAAACAGGAAGAGGTCTATTGACTAACGCCTTGTGTCTTAGGCAGAACGCTCTGGCACGCACTAGTGCGTTCGAACTTGCGTAAGTGGCTGTGTAAGAAGCTGTGGCCTCTGCTCCTTACACTCTCTCAGGAATGAAGTGATGGCATTGGAGAACTAAATTTCGTAGATGCGCAATGAACCCAGTTGCTTCTGTGTGCCATAGCAATGAACCTGCGTGACATGCTCCAGCAAGAAATCGGTATGATTAACAGCAACAGAAACTACAATGAATTCAAGGTGTACTCCGCTTGCAAGGACGCGTTAACATTGGGAAAGACGTCCATGATCAACGGAACTTCAAGTCGATCCATGCGCTTTTTCGCATGCTAATCATAGCTCCCTTTAGTGGGAGATAGTGTAATTTTTTTTCTTTGTAAGGTCTCTGAAACGTGCAAATGCTAGCCACCACCAACCTTCAGAACATCTTAAGAATCTGTAGGGTTGAAAAAGTTTGTTTTATATATCGTAATTTCATATGGTGAAGCAGTGCATGCATCTCGCACAAGGATTTCATACTGATGTAAATAGAAACAAGCCTCACGCATCACTGACCCCAGCTGGCTGCGAAACATCAGGTCAAAATGCCTGTTTCTAACGTATGAAAATGTTATTGCATGTTAAGTTTTCCAGGCTTGGTAAACAAAATATTTTTGTATTAGAACCATTTTGCAAAGTGATTCAAATAAATCTTTTACAGTAGTGAATTGCTTCCGTTTTTTTTTTTTTCAATGAAAGAAAATGGGAAGAAAGCCTGCTTTGAATTTTCAAACACGTCATTATTTAGATCAGCTCTAATGTCGAGTCTGAGCTTATCTACTACTATAAAGTGAAGAAGATGATTATAAGACAACAAACAAATGTGGGAAAAGTCACTGACCAAGGTATAAATGGCGAATGTCAATTTGCAGCCGCTGGATTTCTGGGAACTTAGCCAAGTCATTCTTGACTTTGTTCTCGAACTGCAATACATAAAGAGGCATCACGAAATTAGTACCGCAATAGGGTTACTCACCAAAGAGCTTGATTTTATCAAAGATGTTTTCTTCGCTATGCTATTTTTCGTCATTCTTCTGAGAAGGGTAGTATCCACTAAACACTTGCAAGAAATATTGTGCCAATTGTTCATGCAGTGGCTGATGACGATGAGGAATTGTGCCTGAAGTGGGTATGTGCCACAGTTCATAGGTGAACAAGAACAAGCTTCTGTAATGAGTTGGAACATTGAACGACCCACTCAATATGCTATTTGCTAAGGCAAGTTTGACAAAAAGCACTGGCTTGTCTTAGTGATAGAATACTGGGCTGTCACTCAGTGGACCCGGGTTCGAGCCCCACTGTGTCATTGATACTAGGTTTTTTTTTCCTTATTTCCTGCGTTGTGGTTACGGACACCAGCGGCGGCAGACAACTACAGCAGCGCTTGACCCAAGTTTTGATCTCATAACAGCTTTTGCTGTAAAAAGTCAAGTTGTTTTATGCGAGTTCGAAAATTCGCCAAATGTGACACAGCTAGACATAAAAAAAGCAGGTAGAGCAGGCATCGATTATTTCTCCAGGCTTCATGTTTAGCCTCACTAGGTAAGTATAGTAGCCACGCGTAGCAAACACTAACTGTAAAAGGTGGAGGGCTTAGTTATATACCATTTCTACTCCAACCATGTCAACAGGTGGGGCGGTTTATTCAAGCAGCAAATGGTTACAGTATGCCGGAAGATTGCTCGTTCATTGCGCGTCCGCAGAACCAGCGCTTCAAAGGAGCTGCTTCAAAGGAGACACAATTATGAACATTCTCAAAGCCTGCGATTGCCGAAAATTTCAGAGCAAGCCTGTATAGCACTTTGCCGACAACTTCCACTACCAGTACTGGTGAGGGGTACACAAGCGGGTAATTACATCCTAGTTGCAACAATGTGGCAGAAGCGAGACTTTGTCAAAGATGCAGGACGTTCTTCTGATCAATGTGGCAGGATATGCAAAATAGGGGATGCTAGAGTAGTTATACTGTCCCAAATGCAGAACCGCCCTCACTACTGATAATGAGATTACTGTCTCTGCCTCTTATGAGCGCTATGATGTCGGGAAGCAGTTTGACCGAGGAGGACCCCTCTACCTAGTAATAACGCTGTTGCTCGCAGCTACTTCATCGAAAAGCAGCTTGCTGCGAAGCCAGAACTGCTACTAATGCCCGAATAACACCTGCTCATAACAAAGAATGAAGCAGGTGGTGCAAGAGCTGGTCAATGAAGAACAACCTGACTTTAACGCCCGTGAGAATGGTCACATGAATGAAATAGTGCTGATACATATGCTGTAGTACTGACAAACATTTTGTTAAAGAACTTTTGCGGCAACCTCAATGGCAAACTTGTTTACGATGCCTGTAAGTCAAAATAAAAGGAAACGACAACTTTGCAAAACAAGTAGGTGCATTCCTGTTGATATAGCGCAAGCATAAAACAAAACTGTATTCTGTAAGTGTTTCGCTCCCAGAAACCTTTAGTGTTCAGATTTTTTTTTGAAATGCCAGCATGATCGTGCAGGAAAAAAAAATCAAGAGAACCATTACTAATGGAACCTCCTCTTCAAGAGCGCTCCATATATATGCTGATCCGCCTCCTCCCGAAAGGTCACACAGTTTTTGCAAGCTCTGCAACAAAGCCCTAATTCACGTTAAAATCATATGGCACTGAAGGAAGAAAGAAGACACAAATATTGCAACACGTGATATTCAGTAGATTGTATTCTCGTTGACACATGTATCTACATACGTAACAATTACACTCGCATAACTATAACACACCAACTTGGCTTTTTTTTTCGAGTGTTTATAGTACATTTGAAAATCACCTATAGAAATATTTTTTATTGTTGCACTGGATGGCAAATGATCTAGCAGAGAAGAAATAAACCTAGGCTAGCATGTAAAAGATAAAATACGTGCACAATTTACGCTACACGAATTGGATAACCTATACAATAAGAAAATTTAGCAAATAGCTATATCTTACGCAGCTACTGCTTGTTTGCAACATATATCTTACTTTATAAGCACCTTTGAGTGACCAGAAGGTGTTACGTAACTCTCATTGATTACCTTAGCATCACCGGTGTCGTCTGGTGGACATAAACGCGCGGAGGGTTCCCATTCAAGAAGGGGGGTTCAATAGTTAATCACAGCGACCCCCTCCCTATCAATTAATTGTATGGGTACAGGGCCTCGAATATTTTAGGCACTATAGTACAAGAGAGACTTTGCGCACCTACTATAAGAAAACTTGGGGGGCGCGATCGCCCACCCTGTCCCCTCATGTGCCAGCATGATCATGTTAGCCCCCCCGTGGTGGTCTAGTGGCTAAGGTACTCTCGGCTGCTGACCCGCAGGTCGCTGGATTGAATCCCGGCTGCAGCGGCTGCATTTGGGATAAAGACGGAAATGTTGTAGGTCCGTGTACTCAGATTTGGGTGCACGTTAAAGAACCCCAGGTGGTCGAAATTTTCTGAGCCCTCCGCTACGGCCTCTCTCATAATCATATAGTGGTTTTGGGACGTAAAACCGCACATATCAATCAATCAATAATCATGCTGGCACATACTCCATTTCATACATCAGATACAACACCGTGCAAGCTATGCAGGAAGTTCCATCAGAAATATGAGTGAACTAGTGCTTCTCGCGCTTGGTTTTCATTGTTGTAAACACTCGTGCGAGACGAACACGAACGCTCCTGCACAGCGTCGCAAAAGCCTACAAATAAAACATCAAGAAACTAGAACAAAAAAAAGCCGTATAACGAAATGTTTTTATCTCCAATGCACGAAGCCCAAAGAGAAAAACATAACATGTCTCAGATGCTAAAATCGTCACACTTTTTTTTAGTGCAAACACATTCACTGCAAGAAGTCTCACTAGCCTTCACAGCATTGCACTTGATGTATAAAACAGAGTATAAGAAAAGACATTCGTAGAATTACACATGGACACAAGCTCAGAAATGTCGCTCTTATTTGGGTGCCACCATAATCCCCTATCATTTGCGAATATACATAACCTCTCCTGCAGCCCTCCCACTAAGCACGATGCTGAGCCCGATTGTGCTGTTACTTGCTAATCTGTGTGTTTGTGCAATTACATCGCATTTAGAAATCGACTGTTGGCAAAAACGAAGAATTTCTTTATGCAAAGTTTACGTGGGAGCTCATTTTACCATAATTTAGACAGTAGCACAAATATGGTAAAAGCAAGACCGGAAAGAGCGTGAACCAACTTGTGGGGTTATTTCACGTGATCACATGTACAAGGTGTTCCACGGAATTCTGATGAAAAGTTTTAGAAAAAACATGTGCTCTAGGATGTTCCAACTTTTCTATATTAGTAGAAATCATATGTCCAGCTAATCATCATCAAGGTGCACTTTATTTAGGTAACTCTTTTATTGTAGTTGGAAAGGGTGAAATTTAGCAAATAGCCCCAGCATCCTAAGGTTATCTTGTGCCTGGCTGTTTTTGTAGCGTAAGCCACAATGACCGAGATTAAGCAGTCTTGCATGGATTACAGTGAGCAGTTCTGTGCAAGTGTGAGGAGCAGTGATGTAACACAGTGCACAGCTGGCGCACGGAATGCCTGAAAGTCTCTGGAGTGACGTGTCACTAGTGGGCTGGCTGTCTAGCGTGAGATCGCTCGCTCGCTGGTTCGTTTGTTCGTCCGTTCATAACTCATGCAAAGTATGTGCTGGTATAGCTGACCTAACTTACTGTAATTATTTTCCCGAGACGCATAAAATGCCAAGAAAAAAGTAAAAGACGTGCTCGCGCGACGCTACATCAACCCAGTACCAAGGCTGCCCCATCAAAAAGAAGGTTAGCGGCCATGCCAGTGCACTCAAATGCTTCGAAGGGTTTGGTACATATTATGTTGTTAAATTGTTATTCAATTCACGTGAGTAAGTGAGAGAGAGTGTGTTTTTGTGTATGTGCGTATACGCACATGTTTACACTTGAGCGAAACCATGCAGGTTTGAATCTGCCAGCCGTCACTGGGGCACCTTTCGTCTTGTCGTTAAAACGAAGGCAACAGTTGGCCGATTGTAGGTTAAAGACGGCGTCTGCATTTGTGCTCCTTGCTTTTCGTCGGCCTATTTTCGTCGCCTCAAGCGACATACAAGACATGGGCGAGGCGATGCTGACGATACTTGCATGCGCAATTTTTTCACTTTTTGCAAACGTAGATGAGTGGCGTCATTTGGTGTATTTTTTCAAACTATTGGCAAGATGGAGGGAGTGTAACTGCCACCTTAAACTCTCTACTTCACCTGCTCAGTAGTGTTTCTTCCTGATGTAGATTTATTAACTAGTCCTCAAGCACTAGTCGTCCATTGTAGTACGGTTGTTAATGCTTTTACGTCAGCCATACCACGGGGATCTACAATGTTTATGTGTAATAAAGAAAGAAATGTTAAAAATACAAAAGCGAAATGAGTCGTCACTGAAGATCATCGTACTTTCAGAGAGAGGCAGATTGAAAAGCAAAATGAGTTGTCACTGAAGACCATCATACTTTCAGAGAGAGGCAGATCGAACACTATAGTTCTACAAACGGATCTTGACTGCTAGGGCTACTTCATTTGTATGAAACGTTTTCAGCGACCATACATTGTGGGCTCTCAGAATGAACCACGCTCCTGGAACACTAACACAGAAAACGCGGTTGGGCAAACCAGACACATGTACATTTGTTTGTTTGCTCTTAAAATGATAATATCACCCACCGAGTCAAATACATCACTCAACAACATGCGTTAAACAGCTTCATACCGAATTTCAATACAAAGCTCAAGGAAACAACACAAACACATGGTACCCTGAATGCGACATCGCCGCCTGTTTTCGACTCACCACAAGGGACCCAGAGAAAATTACCCGTGGTTGCCGTTCTTAACGCTACTCGTTCCCGTGCGCCGGCCCAGCCTCTATGCCACCAAACGCACGGCGCTGCTGGCACCAACAGGCTATATGTAACCTGCGCAAGCACAGGCCCACCTCTCGCTTGGTGGCTTTTAAAGGTAAATGCGGCCTATCTGCGTGACGCTTGCATGCCGAAAGGTGCTAACAGCCTTACCCCCAAAAAATTTCAAATATTTCGCCAAAGACAGAACTTCACAGGAAGATGGATAGTTAAAGCGATAAAAATTGTTAAACCTTGTTGTAACAGAAGCTACCCTAAAGCTAATTGAGATTTGATGCAGATTATATACTTGACACGAAACATACAGAGATTATTAAAATATAGTAGCGTTTGTGAACCACCACTGTATTGACGGGCCGCCATGTTGTCATTTGATGGCTGCGAGCATTCAGATTTGAAGGGGTAAGCAGCCGCCTCCCAAAATGCAATAGACATTCGTGTGATATTATGCATTAGGTTACATGAGAGGATACAGCCTCTCGCTAGTGATATTATTTCTCGAACTTACTGGTTATTTTCACAGTGTTGCTGTGTAGAAAGTGTCATACACACCAGCACTTTTACCTTCATTTTCACTGCTGAATTGATACGAACCTCTATTTAATGAAAAGAGATTCAACTAAGTTTTTCCTGTAAGTAGGACTTGATTAGATCAGGTTCGACTGTGTTTTCCATGGTGTTTCTAAGTGGTTAATCTAGAATATAATAGTTGGACATTGGTCTGGTAGATAAAAATATGAGACGCACATACAAACAGAAGGCAGCATTTTGAAGTCCTTCACAGACAAGATGCTGCCTCGGCTTGAGGGCAATTGCAAACAAGCCTTATAGTGTAAGGAATTGTAAATGAAAATTGCAAACAAAAAGCACATATAAACTGTGACTCTCTAAGATTAAAGTTAGTCAGTTCTAGCTTTCTTAATACTAGAAATTGAGGCACAGCAGGCTTCAAACATCCTCTATGATGAAGTGTCAGTACGTCCATCGAATGAATACAATGTAATTTCCAGACACTCGATATTATATTGCGACAAATATAGTGTCGTAATACGTTGGTTTACCTGTTTTACAGTAATCATTCCAAATTACTTTGTAGACATTCAGCTATTTTCATTCTGAAGCCATTCATGTCCTGCTTTTGGGTAAATCGAATGAAATCTCAGGCTAAAAATATAGTGCGAATTCTTTTGTGGTTATTTGCTCCCTGAGCAAAGAAGTATACTTCTGATGCTGGTCCCGGTAAGTGGCACGTCATACGACAAGTCGAATATGCTAGTGCATTTAGTAAAGTGGTCATATGCAACAGTATGCAGCAAAATGAAGATAAATGTATTACGCAGGAGGCTCTGTTCATCCATAAACAATGTATTCTGCTCTTTCTTAACCCCCCAGTCAATACAGATAGCAAATTCAAGTGGTGCACACATTTGTGCCCACAGCACGCAAAGTGGTCAAAATCTTGAATTGTTTGCCACTAGATTTGAGTGTTCTGATGATGAGGCAATTTTCGGTAATCTTTTACGATGAACCAGGAGAAAATTTGTCAGCATTCAGATGAGGGTCACAAGGACGTCTACTCACAATGCTTTTTTTGTTCCCTTTGAATTGATTGGGCTCGAAGGTCGACCAAATCAGGCCACTCTAATCAGAACAAAAAATGGCTGTTATAGCCGTGAAAAAGCAAATGAATTCTGGGGAAGAGCTCTGGTTCCGCTCCACTTAAAAAATGTGGAGGGCATCGCAGGAATAAAAAGGTCGATTTACTCTTCAGTGTTCTACTCTTAATATCAGCGTTTTTAGCTGCATATTTATGTAGCTAAAGTAAGCAAATAAGACTACATTGAATTAGTAAGTGATTAAAATTAATGCTAATGATTATTCTCCTTTCTTTTATTTTAAAAATCTTGTTTCTCGCTACCAGGAGTGGAACCGAGTACATGAGTTTTGGAGCAGTCGGGGGAGCAGGCAAAAGTGAGCAGGCTAGGAGCAGCCAGAAGGGCCTTTTCGAGAAAGTTTAGAGAAGTGAGAACATTCAGAGCAGACTTAGCCCCGTTTAGGGCACCTGTGAAGCTGCATTTGTGCAATGCTGCATTTTTTAAACACGCAGCTATATGCGCAATAACCTCATTGTCGCAATAGAACTTATATGGAACCCTACTGATGGGTTTTTGCCATTGCCACCATGCCCCGTATAAATTCTAAATTGATAACATACTCCTGCTCATCGTATGTTCAATCCACGAGTAAAAGGGTGCGAGCGGAGGCGACGACCGCGGCTGAAGCAGAGGTCAAACGATCTGGTTCATCTCCGCCACTTGGAGGGCGCATGCAATAGCATCGGATACCCCCAACTGGGAGGCTTGTAGTCGAAGCAGAGAGAAAGCACTTCACTTGTTTTAGAAGAGCATTAAGAAAACGAGCAAGAGGGAGGAGGGGGCAGGTGTCGCTCGAGCAACTTTGAACTTTGCTTCTAAAGGCGTGGTCGCGATTGCTAGTGCGCAAGCTAGCTCGGCAGTCATCAGCGGGCAACTCGCATACACTTATACGTGCTGCACTCTCATCGTGAAGAGAATGTTCTAAAAGTGTTGCCCTCCTCGAAACGGTTGTATTCTCGTACATCAGCTCGTACATTTGCACAGTTATGTGAGATCGGGTCCAAATGAGTTAGCTGCCAGTCTCAGTTCCTATAACCTTACAATTGCCTGCTACCACATTCATTTTTCCACACTTGCGGTGCAACTGCAACTCTTTTACTTATGTACAGCCGCCCATGTTTATATTTTTCTTTTTTACCTGAATGTGTGATCGTCAACCGCCGAGTTGATAAGCGTGAAGCACAGTGGCCAAATAAACGATAATATGCGCATATGCTCGATGAGCAGCCATGTGCACGGTACACCCAGTGCACCTGTTTTTGCTAGACTATTTCGGGAGATGGACACCACCCCCTTTCTTTTGAGTGCCGTCACTGCCTCTTCTTTGATTTCTTTTCGGAACGCTTCCATCGTGTTACAAAAAAAAAACAGTTTCACCGGAATGGCTGAGTAACAAGTCTGATTGAAACAAATTGTAAAGATGGCATCCAACTACTCTCTTAGATCTGATATTGCATAACTCTACAAAACGAGGAGATGCTCCTCTCGCCGTCCCTTCGCGCCAAGAGCACAGCACGTGGAAGGGCTCAAAGCTATTCGCGCTGCCTGCTGTGATCGCGCATGCATAGTGATCGCGACCACAGCCTTTACAAAACTGAAACTATAACCATACTGAAGCTTTACCGCACACACACGAGGGCACAGGCGAAAAAAATTCACAAGGATCAGCACAGGTCCTTGTGTTCCTTTCGTCTGTGTCCTCGTGTGTGCACGCTAAAGCTTCAGTATGCAGCAAAACCAACTAGCCCATTTTGCTATATTAGTGAAACTACAGCCGTTTCGATCAAATAAAAATTACAATGTTTCCGCCAATTTTCGAGGCACAGCACTTGATGGCTTTCGCATTTTGCGGTTGAATTCAGGTGTAGCAGCCCAGTATGGCACGGATAGGCGAGTTTGGCAAAGCAGGGGTAGTTCGGCACAGGATGGCGCAGGTTAGGAAGTTTGCCACTCTGTGGCGCAAAGGGCGCAGCTGTTCCATCCCTGATAGATGCTTGTGGTAGCCGTAGCTCATAACGATTGCTTCAGATACTGTTTCTTCTCTAGGGCAATTCAACAGTGGAATTGTTTGCCATATCCGGTTGTGAAAACTAAATCCCTTACAGAGTTTTTAGAAGCCATAAGCTCATCGTGTTCTCTGATTTAATGCACTAAATCGAGATGACTTGTGTAAATTATGTGCCTTGTAATTAAACTATAATTTTATTATGTGTTTTGATAAGTTGTGTAATATATGTTTTAGCAGTGATACATGCTTTATTTGTTTTACTGACAAGCTTGCAATTAAAATATTTCTATTATCTGAATTTCTATTAGTGCCGTGAAGGGATATATGTTCCTGTAACAAATATTGTTTTGTGTTTCTCTTATGCACATGTCGGTTTAAATATGATTTCTTTCCACTCCTGCAATAGCCCTACAAAAAGGGTTGACAGCATCAATAAATGAAATGAAATGTTCCAGCACTTGCTACAAGCGTTAGAATAAATGTTTTCCCATTTCAAAACCACTGTCTCTTTTTGTGTTCAGTGATTTGGATCCTGTAGGTCCTGTAGGAACTTCATGCGAATACGTATGTAATAACAGTGATATGAAAATCTGGGCATTCTTTCAAGGCTTGCAACAAGCCATTTCCTGTTTAAAATGTTCCCATTCCCTGCTGCATTATGGAACCTGCAAATTTTTACAGGCTGAAAAATTTTTCATTCTTAACGGGAAATATTTCCACTGCTACCTGTAAATATTTCCATTCCCTGCTGGATTACAGAACCACATAATTTTTTCCAGGCTGTAAGCTTTTCCATTCCCACCTGGCAATATTTCCACTCCCTGCTGGATTGTGAAACCTGGGATTTACTGCATTCCCAGCTGGGAATATTTCCATTCCCTGCTGGATTATGGAACCTGGAACTTTTCCAGGCTGGAAAAATTTTCCATTTTTTTCAAGAATTTACAGCCTGGAAAAATTTCCAGGTTCCATAATCTAGCTGGGAACAGGAATCATATTCATCTAGGTTCAGAGGCTGCAGAGCTATGTGTGATATGGATGCATGCTATGAGCGACGCCAACGCTTGGAATAACGCCACCTACTCATAGCATGTTGAAGTTATTGAGCACTACTTACCGACCAGAGAAAAGCGCAACGCGCCTCGTTATGTCTTCCTTTTGACTGATTGTGGTTAATCGTGAGACCAACTTCAGTGGTTAACGTGGAGCTATGGCCGTGATTATTCTCGAGCCGAATTTCCGTGGTTAACGTGGAGGTCCATTTCTGCTGCGGCGGCTGCATTTCCGATGGAGGCGGAAACGTTGTAGGCCCGTGTGCTCAGATTTGGGTGCACGTTAAAGAATCCCAGGTGGTCGAAATTTCCGGAGCCCTCCACTACGGCGTCTCTCATAATCATATGGTGGTTTCGGGACGTTAAACCCCACATATCAATCAATCAATTAACGTGGAGGTCCATGCTGGTGAAACAGACACGTTTAACGGGAGATGCTACTCGAAGACACTTTTTTTAATATTCATCATGAAGCAATGAAACTTGAACTATTTATGGAACTTTTTATGCTGATTTCAAATATATAATTAGTTTTCTTGCAATGTACCTACTTTTAGCTCTGCAAGATAACAAAGTGAAAACTCTGACCTTTTGCTCCCCCTCTTTTCATTCCTGAACTTCCGTAATTTTTTACCATTCATAGTTCATTATGTTTGAAATAAAGTGTAGAATGCAAATAACTAATTAGGAAACACATAAAAAATATACAATAGGAGTGAAAAATAATAGACGTAAAAAGCCCATATTTCATTTTTGTATTGTACAATAAAATATTAATATTTAAACTAGATAATTGCATTCACCATACTTTAGAAAATATTTGGGAAAAATTTCATGCAGATCCGAGCAATAGAAGTGCTCGAAAAAGGAGGGGCACATTAAAAAAAATGGCAAAATTTGTGTTTTGAGAAAAACGAGTTTTTAAGTTAAAATTGAGTTTTTATTTATGAAATATATCCTTAAATCTGACAAAATTTGTACACCGAAAAAAAAACAATCCTTCTTGTAGTGGCCACTGCGACTAAAATACGCCAGCTCCATGAGTTTGTCCCTCTCGGCTTTTTCGAGCCGACTCCTCACAGACATTTTGCTCAGAGACAGGGCCATGAGACGCTTGCCAAACTTCCGCTCCATCTGGCAGAGCCTTGTGCCAAGTGCAAACTAGGAAGAAGTTTGACAGGACTGCGAAATCCAGACTAAGTGCAGTGTCATGCCATTTTGCGGCCATGTTTGTGTCACATACCGTCATACATAAGGGCAATGGCGTCCCTGCTAAGTTCTCTCACTGCGAGCTCTTTCGATCTCGCAAGATTGGTGCTGACGTCATCCATTGCCGCATCAGGAACTTTCTAGCCGACGGCTGTGAATGACTTTTGATGCATTGGCTTTTGCAAGGTAACAACTGCCGCAAATCAAACCAGCTGCTCGTAGTAGATTCCTACAGAGCACGCCGCACAACGGCTTTCACTTGCGAGCAATGCTTTTTTTATTCATAACGGAGATAATTACACGAGAAAAGCATTGTTCAGCTGCGCTGCTAGACATGACATGGACCCCGCAAATAGGCTTCACAATACATACAGGCGCGCAGCGGCCAATGGCGGTCCTTGATCCGTACCACATGATAAGCCAGTCGCGGCGCTCGAAAAACGCGCAGAAGCGTGCTTCTTTTTATTATTTCTTGTGCCGCATTAGCAAGGGAAACTGTTGTTGCTTGAAGAGTGAGGCTCGACTCTTCGGCTAATGCGATCAACAATGGCGAGCGGCGGCGCATTATTGGCGGCAAGGTGCTCGAAAACTGCACACTTTGAACCTTTTAACAGGCACCTTGTGCTCTTTAGATGCAATATTAAAGCATTTCCAGGTAAGTCTCGACCTGTATTTTTTTTTTCATAACAGTAGAGGTACTAAGCTTATCAAAACAGGCAAAAATAAAAAATCAGTAATTTTGAAAAAAACTCGCGTTTTTCGACCCGCATTTCCCCTAAAGAGGTTTCAGAGCTATGTTTGGTATCGATGAATGCTACGAGCGGCGCAGACGCTTGGGGTAAGGTCACCTACTCGCGCCATGTAGGCGTTACTTAGCACCACTACCCGGCCAGAGGAAAACGCAATGCGCATGGATTGTGTCTTGCCTTTGACTGGTTGTGATAATTCTCAGGGAGAACTTCTGTAGTCAACGCAGAGCTCTATACAGGCAAAACAGACATGTTTCAGGCTTCAGAGCTTCGTTTGGTATCGATGAATGCTATGCGTGATGCCGAAGTTGGGGTAAGGTCACGTACTCGCGGCATGTTGGAGTTATTTAACACCACACCTGACTAGAGGAAAAAGCAGCGCACATTGTTGTGTCTTTCCTTTAACTGACCATGATTATTTGTGAAACAAACTTAGGTGTTAATGTGCAGCTCCATGCAGACAAAACAGGGACGTTTCAGAAACTGGAGAGCTATGTTTTGTATGGATGAATGCTAGGAGCGATGCAGAGTTAGGGGTAAGGTTGCCACCTGGGGATGTGTCAAGACGTTGATGAAATTGCACTGCTCCTATCAGAAACACAGCGATTGAGACGGCTTAGAAACGATGTTTTTAAGGAACTAATCCCACAAGGCACATTTATGATGCCTTACCGCACTTTTCCAAGAACTGTGAGAGAGGACAGTGGTGGATATGAAAGATGTATTTGTTGAAGCGTACAAATCATGTGACTGTGGTGCACTGGAAAGTGTATCCAGCATCTCCTGTCCTGGACCGAGAGATCACCAATTCTGATTCCTGCTGTCGGACTTTTATTTTTTTGTATTCTGGTCGTGCGTATTTTTTCAACATCATTTTGATGACGGAAATCCGTCGCTGAAGCCTTGGTGGACTTTAGTGGTGTATTTAGTGGTGTAAAACAACTTTTACTGATCCAAACAACACCCAAAAAGATGCGAAAGATGTTTAGAAGGGATATCAACAATAGTAATAAGAAAATGTATTGTTAGAAGTGAAAAGCTGAGCTCATTCAGGCAGGGCTCACCTTGTGACGGGAGGCTGCCTTGTCAACGAGAAGAAAACGGCAGTCTTCTTTGGCAAGAATTCTTGCGAGCCAGTAGGACAGGCGGCCTGCACAAATTATGAGTCGCACTTTCGCTCTTATGACAATAATACTCTAGAACTCAAGCATTCACGTGCTTGTTGACGCAAAGAATTTGAAACGCACAGTTGTCATGTACCATCAAAGACTATACAAGTATATATAAAAGCATAACGTCGGTAAAAAAAAAACAGAGCAAACTGCACCTTTCCATTGAAAAATATTTAGTAGGCCCAAGATGGAACTCGTGTAAGGGGACAAAACATACCGAGTGTCCAATATACAATTAAAAGGTATTGACAAATCACACGTACAGTGGGAATCGATGATATGCGAAGCACGAATAAGGAAGGTTGAAATGTCACTTTAATATCAGCACAACATTACGAGGCCAACTGACATAGTACACAGTAAACACCATTATAAATGTTATGCACACATGCATATCTAGATAAGATCCTAGTATGAGAATTTGTAGTTGCATAATGACAGCACCGCTAACCTTTGCAATACCAGCACCAGCAATAGCAGGCATGTAAATTATGCTGTACAAGACCTCCATGTCATTATTCTCTTGTTTGCACCTGAAATTTGTGTTCATCATCCATTCGCGTCACGTAATACCAAATTTTGTAAATGTGAAGCTAGCGAAATAGCGGCGAGCACGCTATAAGCGTAGCATGTAGTCATGTTTTACACGACACGCATGTCATGATTATCAGGTCTGCACCAGTCATATACCTTTCTTATCCATTCTCACCACGTAACACCAAATTTCGTATAAGATAGCGATATGATCGCGAGCACATCATGCGCGTTGTGTGAAGTCATGTTCTTATATAACAGTTATGTCATGATATCAAATTTACATCAGTATTTTACCTTCGTTATCCATTCTCGCCACGTAACACTGAATTCGGTATAAGATAGTAAGACGACCACGAGCACATCATGCGCGTTGTCTGAAGTCATGTTTTTACATAACACATGTCATGATATCAGGTTTTCACCAGTCATGTACCTTTGTTATCCATCCACATAACACCACATAACACCAAATTGCCACATAACACCGAATTTGGTATAAGATAGCAAGACCACCGCGAGCACATCATGCGCGCTGTATGAAGTCATGTTCTTACACGACACTCATGTCATGATATCAGGTTTGCACCAGTCATATACTTTTGTTATCCATTCTCGCCACGTAACACTAAATTCGGTATAAGATAGTGAGACAACCGCAAGCACATCATGCGCGCTGTGTGAGTCATGTTCTTACATAACATTTATGTCATGATATCAGGTTTGCACCAGTCATATACCTTCGTTATCTATTCAAGTCATGTAACACCAAAATTGGTATACAGTAGACTCTTGATGATTCAAACCCTGATAATTCATACTTTCGGTTAACTTAAAGAAAAATAAATTTTTTGTTGGCCCTCTATTCTTTCAATGTATTTAAAAGCTTCTTAATTCAAACTCCATCATTCGGTTAATTCATTCTTTTTGCATGTTTACACCAGAAAATATCTGCTGCTTTCCCATTACTATTCACAAATTTATGTGCTTAAATAACCCTAACAGTCTAAAAATGAAAAATAAGCACCTGAGGCCTTCAAGGAAAAAGCCTTTGAGGTAAACAAATGTTTGAAACGAAGCACACGCATTGTAAACTGTGTTGCTTCTCAAGTGATATAGAGAGCTTTGTGCTGAAATGAAAGCACATACCGAATGCAATGAAGCAGTTGGCAATTCATGGTTTCTTTAAAAGGTCTGATCAGCAGTAAATTACCAATATATTGTGGACTTTACACCTCTG
The DNA here is from genome assembly GCF_043290135.1 of Rhipicephalus microplus. Lineage (NCBI taxonomy): Eukaryota > Metazoa > Arthropoda > Arachnida > Ixodida > Ixodidae > Rhipicephalus > Rhipicephalus microplus. The sequence goes on along the minus strand of NC_134705.1, from coordinate 21,689,961 downwards.
TTTTCTGTTTACTGTGTGAAGTTAGGTATTTAAAACACTTCAAAAATTTTTAGATGTGATAAAATCAATGCCTAATCATAATGTGTGATATCACGTCACCCAGAGTCATCTATCTGAAAACTTCTGATAACTCAAACTTCTTGATAATTCAAACTAAATTCAGAGGTCCCTTCGAGTTTGAAATATTTAGAGTCGATTGTATGTGAAGCTAGCGAAACAACCGCGAGCGCACTATCAGCGTAGCATGTAGTCAAGTTGTACATGACACGCCTGTCATGATTATCATGCTTACATGTGTCATTTACTTTTGCATTCATTCATTTCACGTAATATCAAACTTGGTATATGTGAAGATAGCAAAACGGCCGCAAGTGCATCATGAGTGTGGTACGTAGTCATATTCTTACTTGACACACATGTCATGATTATCATGTCTGCACCAATTATATACCTTCATCATTCATTCACGTCTCATAATACCAAATTTGGTATATGTGAAGCTGGCGAAATGACCGCGAGCACACCATGAGCCTGGTATATAGTCATGACTTACATGACATGCATGTCATCATTTTCACGTAAGGGCCTGTCACTTTTGTTTGTCATGCAGTCATGTCATACCATACACGATTTGCAATATCTAATGTGAATGAAACCACTACAAGAGCAGCAAGACCATGAAATGTAAATCATGACATTCATGACATACATGTCAATTTCATGTTATGACTAGTCATTTATGGTCGTCACACAGTCATGTTATGCGATACCAATTTTGGTATAGATCGCATTATCAAATCGGCCAGGAGAGCTAAAAGTCGCAGGCAGGCAGGCAGGCAGGCAGGCGGGCGGGCGGGCGGGCAGGCAAGCGGGCAGGCGGGCAGATAGTACAGCCAAAGTCACCGAAGTTCCCTAAGAAATGCTTCGCATTTAAAACTGATTTCAAAGCTCAAAGATATCAACCAGCCTGATTTTATTGCAAATTTGGTCGCGGCATACCTATCAAATCGAGCAGTTTCTTTAAATGCCGAGCATTTTCTATTCGCACGTACAGTAGTTTACAATCTAAGAATAAATGTGAGCTCCACCTACAACCGTACCTCTCTCACCCTGAGAAAATTTGCAACGAGTCGCATTTGCTCATTTCTGTGATGTAAAGTAATGTTAAGGCATTTTAGATAAGTTGTTTCCTTATAAAGACGCAAGTTGGGGCTGCTGGCCTTTTAGAAAAAAAAACGTTGGTTGCCTGCGCGATTTCCCCAAAGAATTCAACATCACTCTCTGTCAAACGTAATGTTTCAAGCAGTGTTGTTTTAAGTAGTGTGGGTAGGAAGGTCTCGATGGCAGGTACGGCGGGTTCTCTTTAGGGTAGCTGGCTCCTCGCCGTCGTCCGCATAGCCGATCTTCGCCAGTGAGGAGACACATTGTAAGAGATAGAAGGAGGATTTAATTACATTACGGAAGAAAGATAGGAACTGTACAGGGATCGAGAAGATCCCGCATTATGTACAACAGGGGTTATGTACAACAGGGCATTATGTACAACATACAAGATTCAGCCCATGAGGTAGCTCAAGATTCAGCGCTCTTTACAATTATGCTTCGGCTTTTATAGCCCACCGTCATCGCCGTCCGAAGAAGGCGGTGACCACTCTTGCCACAAAGCAGGGGACGAAGTCTCTGTGGTCCACCCACCAAAAAGAGTGCAGATATTGCACTACTCGGCTGGGCAAAACGGTCCAAAGGCAACAGGAACGCACCGCACAAAGACGCACCCGGCCCACGCTTTGAAGGCACCGCAGGGCGAGAAGGTAAGTTCAGAGAGGGAAAGTTGAGCTCCTCCGGGGAGATTGCCACTAACCCGAATGTCAGCAGCGGTCCATGCTGCTTTCAGCTTTAGGTAGTCCAAACGCTCGATCCCGGTGAACAGCTTCCTCAACGCGTTGTCGCGCTTCCGGGCTGTCGGTGCGTTGAGATGGCCTTGCGTAGATGACAAAAGCCGAGTCAAGAGGTTGACTTAATGATACCCGCCACAGTGGTGCCATTCCCCTGCTGTTCAAGCCCGTTCAACAAAAGGCTTGCCTCACGAAGCTTTTGTTGAGACCCAACTATTTCCTGGAACATTTACCACACAGCGTCTCTCAGACTGGGCGCCCATGGGGTTGAAAGCCTCCCTAGTAGACTGCCTTACACACAATGGCGTGTGCCCAGACGAATCGCCGGGCCAAACGTAACAGCTCCTCCGCCGCCCGGAAAATCTCGGCTGGCCAGCGCTCCCAACCGCTGGGCACGAAGAGAATGGCTGGTGACGAGGACGATGGCCTGGCTTGGACCCTCCAGCCGCGAACTTGTAACCAACTCCCAAAACACCTGACAGTGATCGACAACAGCAAGGCGAACCACAGAACACAATACCATGCTGCAGTCAAGCACATTGGACTCGCCTAGGACCCTCTAGGCTTCTCAAGAAACGCAAACCAATACTACTCTGAAATTTTGACAGAATTTTGTGCCGCCAAAGTTACAACAATCATGAATGTGGAGATGCTTACCAGAGATGGAACAATTTGCCGTGCGAGAAAAACACACAAAGGCAAACACAACATGGCCCCAGATAACCATAAACACACTTTTTCAAAGCTAACTTCCTACCATCCGCACTACTAATTTGTAACTTACATCTAACTTCATGCCTAACCTTAGTAAACACAACCAACTACAATGGTTTCACACGAATGATGCCAGACCCTGTACACAAAGTATCTGTGCGCACTCTTCATTCTCTCAATACATACTTTCAAGGCGCAGTCATGAGTATTTACTTGTAAGACACCCCGGCGCCAATGAAAAATCTCTCACAACAAATCAAACTGCGTCTTATAACTACCTGAAACGCTAATCTGAAGAGATTACATTATCCCTAAGCACTCACTGAAATGACAAAAGAGAATAAGCCTCGTATACGAACACGCTAATTTTCTGAATGTAGCCTCATGTCAGCTCATGTTTTTAAAGAACGCACAGGACTATGCTATGCGCCCTAGCACGACATCTTACTCTCATCCAAAGAGCGTTAGCATACTAATACACACCTAACCATGGATAATAAGCATATAACCTAGGCACCACTAAATACGCATCTGAACATAATTGTTCACAAAGAACAAAATGAAATGAAAAATAATGCTAGATGCCGTACAGGTCATGACAACCTAACAAAACTTTGCACTAAATGTTTTGCACTAAAACCCTGTGCCACATGTTCTTAAGACATGAGCATTTCGAATATCACCTCTAGTTTTAGTCTGAAATGCTAATTGTACTCTTTCAAGATGGTATACAATTCGCGCTACACCAAAAAGGCACGAAACTCCCAAGCTTTGGCTCCGTTCGACAACGCTGCCACGCTTTCAAAACTAGCAGGGCGTACAAATCTTCATTCCCGAACTACATGCTCTTATCTCGAAGAAAACTAATTTCACGCAGTGGGTTGAGCGATGCGGGTCACTGCTTCCGCATAATGCGTAACAATTTAACTTGAAGCTATTAAAATACTTAAGAAGAAAAAAAAACTGTATCTAAACCAAGTAGCCGTGGAAATGACATAGGAGTCTTACTTTAAAACCAAAAATAAACAAACAAACATGCTTCCAAGAAAACTCCTGAGTCCATTCTCCAGCTTACAGCTGTCCCTCTCTTTTCAATCATACCCGCGGCAGTCGTGGTCTTGGCGGATTTCGAGAACGCCCGAGACAACGACGCGTATGTGCTACCAGCTGAACGGCGCAGTCACGCATCATTCACTATTTCAGCCTCGCTCTGTCAGTCCGGCGAAGGGGATCCGAGCAACGTGGGTGAAATAGTAGCCATTCCCTCCTTAGGCTTGCACCCACGCGGCACTTAGCTACTGTGGCTTTTCTTCTCGAACCACGGTGACCCTCCCGACTTTGCAAAGCTGAAAATCTCCGGCGCTCTTTTCGTCGCAAGAATGCGTGCTGGGGACTACCCTTTCGTCTCTGGCGCCTTACTTCACGCCACAAAGGCCTCTTCATCGAACTGGCCGATGAGCTACCCTCTTTCTTTCGTCCGGCTGCCTGCCACCTCTGTTCTTCCATTGCTTCGTCGCGCGCGCACGCTTCACTTTACTATGGCGAGGTTTGCAACCGACTTTTTCCGCACTACTAGGAAGTGAGCCTCAGGTTGCGTCATCGGTGGAACTACAACCTAAGGGCACTTCTGCACTAACTTCCATAACACTACGATAGTTCGATTTCTTGACATTGTTGCCATGTCGAGCCGATTCACTTGTGCTAAATCTGCATTCGCGCGCACCATGAAACGGGCTGTCGATAGAACTGAAGTACCGACACCTTATGCAGGAATGCATTCGCGAAAACCTGCTTTTCTTTTCGTCCGGCGGCTCAGACACATGCGAAGCAGTTTTGACGCTGCTGCAAAGCTCTTAGGTCTGCTTGCTACGCTGACAGGTTTTGAAGCTTCTTTTACACGCGTAGTGTCTTTTGTCTTTCCGCGGCTCTCTGACGTCTCTTGCGTCGGCGCCGTTTGTTGCAACTCGTCCCCGAGCCTCTCCCTCGCATCTCAAGGTCGCTAACATTCTCACTGCACTTGTCAGCTGTCGACGCCATGCCGTCTAAATGATTTTCGAAAAAATCACCTATTTCACACTCTAGACTAGCGGACAGCTTGACGCTCTTAGGAACAGTGAGGCTGTTTTCCTTTCAAACATTCTAGCTTGCGTTGCTGTGAGTAGTCTACAACCGTACTGTTTTGCTGCCTCTCTACGTTCCCTGTTTTTCCTGAGCTTTCTCCAGCGTTCTTGCTCACTTTGACCTCATTTGCAAGATCCACCGTCGCGACAACCACAGTCGAGGTCTGTCCCAGTTTTTCTACAGCTATCCTACCTGTTTCACAAGCATTTAACTTGCACAGCTCCTTGTCACGTTTGCTCTGACCTTTGTCGACCTCTCTACTAAGCGCAGCATCTTTCGCAGCACTCAAATTCGGTTCGTCTTCAAACCTGCTGCGCTCTTCACAGGTGCTAACCTTCTCTATAGCTCTGGACTGCACCTCACTTATTTGATTATCGCACTTCTCGTGCGCTACACTTGCGGATGGCTGAAACTTCCGCCGCATTGCTTCAATTTTACGTTCCAGTGGTTTATTCTCATCCTCTTGTTCCCTTTTTTTCTTTTCTTCTCTTTCTCGTTTCTTATTTCGTTCTTCCAACCATTTCAAAGCTTTTATTGCGTATCCAATAGCCTCCTCACTGGGGTTTTGCAAAATTTGCTCTAAAATTTGTGACCTGCCCATTCCTTCCTTAATCTTAATATCTAGGTCTTCGCAAATATACAAAAAACCATCTTTTAGCAGTGTCTTCACTTCCATGATTGCCGTTATACTTTGGTCCTGCATCTCATAAATAATTAGGTGATCCCTTTAACTCAATTTTCACAAATAGATGATCTCCCTAATTCACAGACAATCCAGCTTCTACTTAACCCACTCACAAAACGAAGCCCGGAAAGTCAGAGCAAAGACCAAGTACTAACCGCAACACAGCACCATGTCGTGAAGTCCATCTCACCACTGCCAACCAGTTGTGAAAGGTAAGAAGTTGATGATGGCATGTACAGCGGGTATCTTTTTAGGGTAGCTGGCATCCCCCTCGTCGTCAACATAGCCGTTGCTCGCCAGTGAGGGGACGGGTTAAAACAGGTTGAACAAAGATTTATTTACATTATAGGAGAAAAATAGGAATTGTACAGGGATCAAGAAGATCCCGCATTATGTACAGCAGAGGTTCAGCTCATGATTCCGTACAAGATTCAGCCAATGAGGCAGCTCAAGATTCAGCGCTCTTTACAATCATGCTTCGCTTTTATAGCCCACCGCCATCGCCGTCCGAAGGAGGCCGTGACTACTCTTGCCACAAAGCAGGGGACGAAGTCTTTCTGGTCCACCCTCCAGAAAGGGTGCAGATATTGCACCACTCGGCTGGGCCAAACGGTCCAAAGGCAACAGAAACGCACCACACAAAGACCCACCCGGCCCATGCCTTGAAGGCGCTGCAGGGCGAGGAGGTAAGTCCGGAGAGGGAAAGTTGAGCTCCTCCAGGGAGATAGCCGCTAGCCCGAACGTCAGCAGCGGTCCATGCTGCTTTCAGCTTTAGGCAGTCAAAACGCTCGATCCCGGTGAACAGCTTCTTTGACGCGTTCCCAAGCTTCCGGGCTGTCGGTGCATTGAGATGGCCTCGCGTAGATGACAAAAGCAGAGTCAAGAGGTTGACTTAATGAGACCCACCACAGTGGCGCCGTTCCCCTGCTGTTCGAGCCGTTCAACAAAATGCTTGCCTCGCGAAGCTTCTGGTTGAGACCCGACTGTTTCTTAGAACATCTACCGGACAGGGTCTTGCAGACTGGGCGCCGATGGGGTTGAAAGCCTCCCTAGTAGACCGGCTTACGCACAATAGTGTCTGCCCAGGCGAATTGCCGAGCCAAACGTAACAGTAGGGAGGTGGCGGCGGCTGCATTTCCGATGGAGGCAGAATAGTTGTAGGCCCATGTGCTCAGACTTCGGTGCACGTTGAAAAACGCCCCATGGTCGAAATTGCCGGAGACCTCCACTACGACGTCTCTCATAATCACATAATGGTTTTGGGACATTAAACCCCACATATCAATCAAGTATGGAGGTGGAACTTTTAACTATTTTTGCACGCAGTATTTTTGTTAACAGGAAAAAAGTACTTATGATTGCAGCAGAAACCACGTAGCACAACTCTCTCGAGCAGATGAAAGATGAATGACAGCTAAGCCGCAGTTTTAGGGGTGGTGCCTACGGTATATTTTGATTTGTATTTTGATTTGTATTCTTAGGTTCATATCGACTAAAGTCGCAAATCTGTGATCGGCGGCATCATCGACAAACCCACAGCGCATGCTCGCGTCTCGTGCCACATCCTCGCATCTCATGCGAACTGTCGCTCTCCCTCCTCTTTCTCGCCTTGCAAGGCCGACACAGGCAGCGTCTGCTGGTAAAAACCGATTGCTCGCGTTGCACAATCATTCACTGGTATATGTTCTTTTGTCCGGTGGAGCGTCCGCACCGAACCTACAGGTCCAGATGTTACATCATCGTGCATGGCACTCATAACAACTGTCCGCAGGCTTCTGGAACCACCAGAAGGAAACGCGCGCCACTGCTGGCGAGGTTCCTTTTGAACAACAGTCCATCACGCATACAAAGCGGCATGGAGAAGTGGATGTGGCAGCGAAGAGTGGTGCTAGTTTAGCGTCCTTCTGCTGTTCTGCTCTGAAAGTGGGGTAGTCTGGGAAAGTAGGCGACACAGACGCTACAAGGTGGTCAAGAGGCTTCACAGTCCGTTGTGCTAAGTGGCATATGTGAAAGACAGTCCGCATTGGCATGTCGGCAATCGCTCTTGTAGGTGACGGTAAAGCTGTATGCTTGCAGCCGGAGTGCCCAGCTAACAAGGCGGCCGCAAGGGTCACGAAGGCTGACAAGCCAACACATTGAGTGGTGATCTGTGAATGGGTGTCCGTATAGGTGAGACCAAAACCGCTGAATTGTAAATAATACTGCCAGAGATTCTTGTTCCGTGACAGTGTAATTTTACTCAAGCCTGCTTAGGAAGCGACTTGCGTTTGCGATGACATATTCGAGGTCACTGTACGGTTAGACTAGCACGGCTCCAATACCTATGCCGCTAGCATCCGTATGAAGCTCTGTCGGAGCAGGAGGACTGAAGTGCTCAAGGATGGGTTGTGAGGTCAGCAGAAACTTCAACTGATGAAGTGAAGAATTGCACTGCGGAGTCCACTTAAGGGAATTATCCTTTCCTAAAACTATCCTATCCTTTCCTAAATACACAACGTCGGCGAATTTCAGAATAAAGCAACAGAAGTACGAACAAAGCCCCGATGATTGATTGATTGATATGTGGGGTTTAACGTCCCCAAACCACCATATGATAATGAGAGACGCCGTAGTGAAGGGCTCCGGAAATCTCGACCACCTGAGGTTCTTTAACGTGCACCCAAATCTGAGCACACGGGCCTACAACATTTCCGCCTCCATCGGAAATGCAGCCGCCGCAGCCGGGATAGAACAAAGCCCCAGGAAACTACGAAGCTCCTTAACGGAAAGTGGGGCATTCAACGCCTCAACTGCTGCTATCTTCTGGCGGTCAGGGCGGATGCCATCCTTGTCAACAAGATGCCCAAGCACAAGGGCTTGGCGGTCTCCAAACTGGAATTTCTTCGGGTTTATAAAACTGGCCAGCATTTCGGATGTAGTTAAATACAATATCCCGACGCGTGTTGTGTTCACTGAACGTGCGGCCAAAGATATGACGTCATCAAGGTAGCACATGCAGATATTCCGCTTCAAGCCACACAGAAAGGTGTCTATAAACCTCTCAAACGTTTCCGAAGCATTGCATAGTCCAAATGCCATCACATTGAAGTCAAAAAGCCCATCAGGAGTTACAATGGGAGTCTTTTCCTTATCCTCTGGGTGTATCCGAATTTGCCAATAGCCGGATCGTAAGTCCACCGAGGAAAGATAAGAGGCCATATGTAAGCAGTCTATTGCGTCCTCTATACGTGGCAGTGGGTATACGTCCTCTTTAGTCATGGCATTTAGTCAGCGATAGTTGCCGCAAAATCTACAAGATCCATCTCTTTTCTTATCAAGGATTACCGGTGCTGCTCCCGGACTAGCTGACTCTTGTACCACTCCCTTTTGCATGATTTCCTGCACTTCGTTACTGATAATTTGCCATTCTGACAGGGAAACACACTATGATTTTTGCCAAATCATACTTGCTGTGCCAGTGTTGATGGTATGGCGCGTTCGAGACATGGGGGTCAGGGATTACTTTGTCCATCTGCGCACAGTCAAATACCGAAACGTGCTTCGACAGCACATTCATTAAAGTTCGGCATTTGCTTGAGCTAGGCAACTTATTTACCAATGCCATAAGCACGCTGTAAAAACTGTGACAACCAGTTCTGGCACGTTCTTCAGGTACGTCTGTGAGCTCGGCCACTGATAAGGTCACGTGTTCTCTGCTGACCGAAGCTAATTTCAAATCATCCGGTAGTGTCACAGGCTCCGAGGAATAGTTCAGTTCATAGGCCAGTTTGTCCATCATCTATCGACACCACACAATAGGGAACCAACACATTCTTCTTCACGCAGTTTATGTGCATTGGCTCTACGCTCGCATCGAAGCTGTCAGAATCCACCCCCCAACAAACAAGAGGAACAGGAACGGTAGACAACGCAGGTATGAGCGTATCGCCACAGACACACAACGTAGTTCCTTCATCCGCAGGGGTGTCCACAAGCTCAGACGGCATCTGGCCACCCACAAAGACTTTCCTCGTGCGACAGTCTACCGTGGCACCACAGTCTCTCAGAAAGTCCATGTCAAGAATCACGTCATGGGTCGACCGAGGAATAATCACAAACTCTGTCATTATGATAAGGCCTCCCAAAAATACGTCAGTGCTACACACACTAATAGGGCGCAACAGCTCCTTACTCCCTGCACAGAACGTCAAAGTTTCATCCCAGGTAAAAAAACGCCAGTCCTGCGTGGAAGGCGCAGCACAGTCATAGCGAACGCTCGAAGAGCAGCCTTTCGGAGCCTTTTCAAAACACTCATTAGGTTACTGCAAGCACACTAGCTTGATACCTACTAGGGCATTATTATTAATTTTTTTTGTAGTAAGCCGGCATTCGCTATGCTATTTTTCCTCATTTCTCTGAGAAGTGTGGTATGCGTTGAACACTTGCAAGGAATTTCGTGCCAATTGTTCATACAGTGGCTAAAGACGAAAAATTATGGCTTAAGTGGGTATGTGCCACAGTTAATAGGGGAAGAAGAACAAGCTTTTGTAATGGGTTGGAGCATTGAATGGCCCACTCATTATGCTGTTCGCATTGAGCGAAAATGCTTTATAAGTCATATCAATGCAATTGCTTTCCCGACATCAAGCCTGCCTAAGGCAAGTTTGCCAACAAGTCACAAGCAGCGGCGTAGCTCAGTGGCAGAATACTGGGCTGGCACTCGGTGGACCCGGGTTTGAGCCCCACTGTGTTATTGGTGCTAGGTTTTTAGGAGCGAAGCTCTTTAAAGCGGCACCCGTTTGTCCCTTGTCGTAATCGTAGTGCGTAACCAGTCTTATGCTTTGACCTGCAAGATGGTGCCGGTGGGAGATTTCTTCTGTGTGTTGTTGAACATAAAAAATTCTCAGCATGTGCGTTGACTAAAAGCCGAATTCTCCTGTCTCTCATTCCCAATTAGCAGCCATTCGCATGTACATTGAGCACTATCTGACAAGAAAGGGTTGCTAGGTTTTACTCGCTGGGCGTAACCTCCTTGGTTTTAGAAAGGTTTGGCGAGCGTTGGGCCGCAGTGCCATGAATACAGTGAACTAGTATATATCATGAACTCGAGGTGGTTAAAAGTGGGAAGTAGACACGAAGCGAAAGCCGTAAGAAAGTTTGCGTGTGCCACCTTTCGTTTAGTCCTTGGAATGTCCGCTGGATGGAGGTGCTTCTATATGCGGAATATATGATGAAAAGATGCGAGATGATGATGCTTGGAGGACTAAATGGATGAATGGACACAAAAACAGATGCATGGGCGGACGCATGGATGGCTGCACGAACGGATGGATGCATGGATGGATGGATGCATGGACAAACGCAGGGTTGGATGCATGAATGAACGCAGGGAGGGACGCATGGATTGACACACGCACAGACGAGCAGATGGATGCACGGACGGTCACACAGACGAATGCATGGATGGACGAAAGCAAGCACGAATGGACGGACGAACGCTTCGCCCCACTTTCTATCATTCACCGCGTGGATATGCTGCCACTTTTTTCTAACTTTGCGCTATGTGGTTACAGACACCGGCGGCCGCGGACAACTGCGCGTGACCTGGGTTGTGACCTCATAACAGCTTTCACTGTAAAACAACTTTCAGCCCTAACACATCTTTAAAGGAAGCACTCATCATGGAAATCGTTACACCTGTGTCCACCAAGGCCATCACAGGCACATCTTCCACAAAAACATGCACTTTGTTTTTAAACAAACACACAGGAGGTATTTCTGTAAGTAGCACAATTCCAGCGACCTGACCCCCATCGGCCTCGCTGGCTAGTTCTCGGGTGGCGAAGAGGGCGTTTTGCCATGCAGTGGCAAAAGAGAATGATGAGCACGAGGTCGTGGTGAAGGCGTCAAACTCCTGTCAGATGCCAAGGAGTGGTTGTGGAAGTTGTTGGGCCAATAGTTGTCACCAGGTGGTATGTCCGCCGGCCGCAGGACACCATGAGGCTGTTCGGAGGGCCGTGAAAAGTCCGATGGCTGGTGATACTGAGGAGTTACTCGACGGTTGCAAGACCGTGATATGTGGCCTAGAACACCACAGGAATAGCACACCGACATCGATCACTTGTCGATGAATCGAGCGTCATCATTTGTTCTTCTACAACGAGTATACTAGTCGGGCACGTCATAACGAGATCTCGGGTGTCGAGGAGACATGCGCTGTGGGCATCGGTCATACCGTGAAGCAGGAAATCGGGTTGTCATTTTTAACTGTGGGGCTGGGCTGTGCTCCACAGTCGTGGTACTCCTCGTCGGTTGCCAGGGGGTCGAAGGAGGCACAGCCATAGCCACACGTGGCAAAAACAACTCTGGATGATGAGCTGATTTGATTGATATGGGGGGTTTAACGTCACAAAACCACCATGTGATTATGATAGACGTTGTAGTGGAAAGCTCGGGAAGTTTTGACCACCTGGGGTTCTTTAATGTGCACTCAAATCTGAGCAGACGGGCCTGCAGTTTTTTCGCCTCTATCGAAAATGCAGCCGCCACAGCCGAGATTCGATCCCGCGACCTGCATGTCAGCAGCCGAATACCTTAGCCACTAGACCACCGTGACAGGGCGAATGGTCAGCTGTCGAACACGACATTTCTCAGTGGGACAGTTCCTCGCGAACAATTTGTCGAATTATAGAAAAGAGGTCGAGGCCAAGATTTGTGTTCACACTGGCAACAGTTGTACGTTAGCCAACCGACGAAACTTGGGCGCAATTCGACGCATCTTGAGCGTTTCAAATGTTCGGCAATGCCGAATCGTGTCGGACATGAAACTGAGACTTTGTTTTCTAATTAGAAAATTGTACCTGTCCTCAGCAATTCTTTTGAGTAGATGACCGATTTTGTCCTCGTCCGACATGGTAGCGCAGACCACCTTGCACAGCCTTGACGCTTCTATGTAAGTGGTGCATGTCTCATCTTGTAGCTGTGCCCGTTGCGACAGTGTTTGCTCAGCCGGCTTCTTTTTAGCAACCCAGTCGCCAAAACACGCCCTGAGCTCTTCAACGAATAGCTTCCACATCGTGAGCGTGTCCTCGTGGTTTTCATACCACACTAATGCGGTGGTCAGCGAGAACACCACGTTGGTTAGCTGAGCAGCTGCATGCAACCTGTTGGACTTGCTCACTCACTTCTACTTGGTGAGCCAGGCTTCCGAAGGGCGGAGGAACTTGGTAGTACGAAAGCGGACCAGACGGTGCTGTGCTGGAAACGTCCGCTCCTTTGGGCATGTCAGAGGCACTCACGACAGATAGTGGGAGGCTGGAAAATTGACTGCTTCGTGGAAGCTGCACCAGTGATCGTTCTATAGTTGAAGCACTAACCCCCGCACCTCCACCACTCTGTTACGCTTGAAGGAGACCGTCAAAAGTTGAAAGAGGCCGTTTATGAGGTCGTGGGGAGTGAGCTCAGAAGCGGCTGACCAGCTAGAGATCCTCCTGATCCTCTTGATTTTTTTCTAACGTGAAGCAACAAGCATGCTCACCGTAGTCTTCGTTGCCTTCATCAATGTGCGTAACAATATATATAAAGAATATTGGTAAAGTTGTTCATCAACGTGTTAGAGTAAAGCAAATCATCCATGATTGTGTTTTGTTTAAGAAAATTATTAGTATGAATGAACAATGACTTTTAAATACCTGCTTTAGTAATGTTTTTCAATGCAGCAACGATTGGAATAAGAAATTGAATTCATACAAAACAGTGCATGCTCATAACAAGAAAGAAAAATTACCTTTCAATACACTCTTTGAACTCACTGAAAAAACTAACCGAATAAAAGTACTTTGGCATAACACTAACATAAAAATCACACCATATCCACAGAGTGAATGATGATGACTAGGGCAAAGTGTCCGTCTGTGCTTCCGTTCATCTGTCCGTCCTTACTTTTGTCCATCTGTCCAATCGTGCTTCCATTCATCTGTCCGTGCTTCTGTCTGTCGTCCGTTCGTGCTTCTGTTCGTCCATCCATCTGTCTGTTTGCCTGTCTGTCCACCCCTCTGTCCATTCATTCGTTGGTCCGTCTGTCAGCCTGTATGTTTGTTCATCTGTCTGTACATCTGTACGTCCGTCCATTTAGTGAATACTCCAAGTACCGTCATCTCGCATCTTTTCATCATATTGATACAAAACAGCCGCTAAACACGGCTGCATGAAAGAGGAGGACGAAGTCAGTTTTTGTTGGATGCTGGTCTGGCGCCATCTTGCTCGTCGAGTTCTGTGCGCTGTAAATAGATCTTTGAACAAGTTACTCGTAACATTATTGGTGGAGGTGGACGACTCCCGTACCTCGATGGAGACGCGCAGCGGTCGCACCATCGGCAACCTTTCGACTGCTTCGACTGCTGGTACTTCCTCTACGCCGCCCTCATCAGTCCAAGCCACCACCTACGTCACACACCCGCACCTCCGGGATCCCGGCACTTTCTCCGGTGATGGTACGATCGATCTCGACACTTGGCTGAAGCGGTACGAGCGCGTCAGTGCAACTCACCGCTGGGATTCCGCGCTCATGCTCGCCAACGTGCTTTTCTACCTGAACGGCACTCCCCGAACATGGTTTGAAAGCCACGAAGCCGACATAACGAGCTGGGATCTCTTCAAAGAAAAGATACGTGACCTGTTTGGCGATTCATCTGGTCGTCAGCTCACTGCGAAGAAGACTCTTGCCACACGGGCCCAGTCTTCTACCGAATTGTACGTCTCCTACATTCTAGACGTTTTGGCCCTTTGTTCCAAGGCCGACCAGTCCATGTCGGAAGACGAAAAGGTCAACCACGTCTTGAAAGGCATTGCCGACGATGCGTTCAACCTGCTGGTTTTTAACAACGTCTCGAGCATCGACACTATCCTTAAAGAATGCCGACGTCTCGAACGAGCTAAAGCCCGCCGTGTAGCCCAAAACATCGTGCGCCTTCCGAACACAGCGGCCACTTCTTCATGTGACGACGCCTTCCACCAGGCCCCTTTATGTGACAACCTCACACGCACCATTCGTCGAGAGATCGAGGCAGCACAACCGGTAGCCACGCCACTACCGACGCCTGCGCCTTCCCCGACCACGATTTCTTTGATACAAGCCGTCGTTCGTCAAGAGCTATCGAATGTCGGCCTACATCCTGTTCCTGCCGTATACTCTGCTGCGCCTTCTTTTCGTCCCCCTTCTGCTCCTCGCATACAACGCAATCCGTCCGAATGGCGTACTCTTGATGACAGGCCCATATGTTTCAACTGTCGACGCGTTGGTCATATCGCACGTCATTGCCGCAGCCACTGGGCTCCACCGTCCCATTATGCACCTCAGTATCACACCACTTCTGCTCGCCAGTCGTCCCCATCACTTTCACCATCAACGCCGACCACATTTTCCGCTCCTACACCACCTCTGAGCAGACCTCGCTACGACCGGTCACCGTCCCCTGCTCGTCGTCAGTCCCGGTCGCCCCCACAACGCCGTGCTGCCTCCCCAACCTATTCGCAGCATCTCCGACCAGAAAACTAGGCCGTGCGGATTCTGGGGGTGGAGCTGCGTTGACGACCTTCGTAAGAAATCCTCGATTAACGTTAACGAACCGGAACCTTTTGGACGTTACTGTCGACAGTGTTTGTGTCAGTGCATTGATAGATACTGGCGCGCATGTGTCCATTATGAGTGCTAACCTTCGCCGCCGACTTAGAAAAGTTATCACGCCCGCCCTCAACTGAGCTGTACGAGTCGCCGATGAAGGAACTGCCGCAATTCTTAGCATGTGCTCTACGCGAGTATCTATTGGGGAGAGAAGCACTGTCGTTCTTTTCGCCGTTATAGAACATTGCCCTCATGAACTCATTCTCGGTATGGATTTTCTAGCCACGCACTCTGCCCTCATAGACTGCTCAGCTGGCTCTCTCCATCTCGATTTACCCCTCTTTTCCAACCCGACCAGCCCATCGCAAACCAGCCTCTGCTGCATTGATTTCACGCGCCTCCCTCCTAACTCTGTCACACATGTCGACTTATCCTCCACGCCGCCAGTACCTGATGGTGATTACATGGTGGCCCCGATTCCTGCAGTGATGCTTACGCATGCGGTTGCTGTGCCGCATATGATTCTGACGATTAAGAGAAATCGCACCTTCCTTCCACTGGTCAACTTTTCACTCACCACCCAAGTTCTGCCACAGGGTATCTCCCTGGCCAAAATTACTGCTCTCCAAGATGACCATGTCGAGCCCTTCAGAGTTGACGATTGCTGCAGCTCAGTCAGTGATTCCACTCTACCACGTTCTTGGGGCGCCGACATCGAGCAAATCGTGTCATCAGACCTCACGTCTGAGCAAGCTGCAGCGCTTTGCCACGTTCTTGAGGGCTATCGTAGCATTCTCGACTTTGCCAGCAACTCTTTAGGCCAAACTACCATTGTCACCCATCGCATAAATACTGGCCATGCAACCCCCATTCACCGACGCCCCTACCGTGTGCCTGCGTCGGAGCGTGCAATATTACAACATGAAGTCGGCAAAATGCTTGCGAAAAACATTATCGAGCCTTCATGCAGCCCCTGGGCTTCTCCAGTCGTCCTTGTTAAAAAGAAAGATGGAACATGGCGCTTTTGTGTCGATTACCGTCACCTTAACAAAATTACCAAAAAAGACGTTTATCCTTTACCTCGCATCAACGACGCCCTCAACTGCCTGTATGGCGCCACTTATTTTTCAACTATTGACCTTCGGTCAGGGTACTCGCAGATAGCCGTCGACGAGATGGACCGCGAGAAGACCGCATTCATCACTCCTGATGGTCTTTATCAGTTTAAGGTGATGCCCTTTGGACTCTGCAATGCACCAGCCACATTTGAAACAATGATGGACTCATTGCTCCAAGGGTTGAAATGGTCCACGTGCTTGTGTTACCTTGACGATGTTATTGTCTTTTCGCCCACACTCGACTCGCATCTTGATCGTTTGTCAGCTATTCTGAACGTTTTTCGTCGAGCCGGACTCCAGCTTAACGCCTCCAAGTGCCGCTTCGCTCGTCATCAAATTTCCGTGCTCGGTCACCTTGTCGATGCCCAAGGCGTGCGTCCAGACCCAGAGAAAATTTGTGCAGTCACGAACTTTCCCGTTCCGAAGACCACAAAGGATGTCCGCAGTTTTGTGGGGTTGTGCTCATATTTCAGACGCTTTGTTAAGGACTTTGCGACTATTGCACGCCCACTCACAGACCTCTTGAAGAAAGACGCCTCGTTTACCTGGGGCCATGACCAATCGTCATCGTTTTCGCAATTTACGACACTGCTTACAACGCCACCAATCTTGGCTCACTTTGATCCATCAGCCCCAACCGAGGTTCACACGGACGCCAGTGGACACGGCATAGGAGCTGTGCTATTGCAGCAACAACGCGGACACGACCGTGTTATAGCCTTCGCAAGTCGACTGCTATCTCCAGCCGAGCGCAACTATTCCATCACGGAGCGCTAGTGCCTCGCCCTTGTATGGGCAGTCGCCAAGTTTCGCCCATACCTGTACGGGCGCTCATTCCGTGTTGTCACGGACCATCACGCGCTCTGCTGGTTAGCCTCCCTGAAGGACCCCACGGGACGTCTCGCTCGTTGGGCTCTACGCCTTCAAGAGTACACGTTCTCTGTAATGTACAAAACAGGGCCAATACATCAGGATGCGGATTGTTTATCCCGCTACCCTGTTGACGAAGCAACCGATACCGACGCTATCACGGACGTTTTTTCCGTGTCGCAGCTGTTAAACATTGGCGAAGAGCAACGTCGGGATGCTTCTTTACGAGCCATCATTGACAAACTGGAGTCAACGCCTCACAACCCGTCCCTACGAATGTTTTTGGTGAAAGACGGGATCCTATATCGCCGCAACCTTGAATCCTTCGGATCAGACTTACTTCCTGTCATCCCAGCGCACCTACGTTCCACTGTCCTGCATCAACTTCATGACGCTCCCATGACGGGCCATTTGGGCGTTTCCCGCACATACGATCGGGTACGACATCGGTTTTTTTGGCCTGGACTTGCCCGCTCTATTCGACGCTATGTCGCCGCTTGTGAGCCCTGTCAGCGTCGCAAAACGCCGTCTACCCCCCCAGCCGGCTACCCCTCCAGCCGGCTACCTTCAGCCGATCTACCTTCAGCCGATCGACGTTCCCAACGAGCCTTTCTTTCGAGTTGGTGTCGACCTGTTGGGCCCTTTTCCACTCTCCACAGCCGGAAATAAATGGATTGTTGTTGCCACGGACTACGCGACGCGGTACGCAATCACACGAGCACTCCCGACCAGCTGCGCTACCGACGTTGCGGACTTTCTGCTGCACGACATAATATTAGTGCACGGTGCTCCTCGTCAACTTCTCACCGACCGTAGCCGCACGTTCTTATCAGCTGTCGTTCATGAAATCTTGAGGTCTTGCCATACCAAGCACAAATTTACTACTTCCATCCGCCAGTCAAATGGCCTCACGGAGCGCCTTAACAGGACCCTAACCGATATGCTTGCCAAATACGTTGCGCCAGACCACCATGATTGAGACATTCATTTGCCGTATGTGACGTTCGCCTACAATTCATCTCGTCACAACACTGCCGGCTATTCGCCCTTCTACCTACTATATGGCCGGGACCCAACTCTACCCTTAGACACTTTACTACCTGCGGCCACTGAATATGCTGGGGAAGCCATTGCCCGCGCCGACCACGCACGTCAAGTCGCCCGTAACCGTCTACAGGCTTCACAGGAGCCCCAACAACAGCTCTACAATTCTCACCATAGGGACGTGCACTTTTCACCGGGTTCTCTCGTGCTCCTCTGGTCACCTACTCGGCGTGTGGGACTGTCTGAAAAACTGTTGTCGCCCTACACTGGACCATTCCGTATCGTTCGCCAAGTGACAGACGTCACGTACAAGATTGTTCCAACCGATCCAACAAAGTCATCGTCAGCTCCGAGCGACATTGTTCACGTGTCTCGGCTAAAGCCCTATTACCCGCCTTCGACATCATCTGCGTAAATTTAGCACCGGGACGGTGCTTCTACCGCCGGGAGTTATGATACAAAACAGCCGCTAAACACGGCTGCATGAAAGAGGAGGACGAAGTCAGTTTTTGTTGGATGCTGGTCTGGCGCCGTCTTGCTCGTCGAGTTCTGTGCGCTGTAAATAGATCATTGAACAAGTTACTCGTAACAATATATTCATCATATACAAGTACTGCCATCCAGCGAACATTCAAACGACGACAGAATGAAAGGCGGTTTACTACTACTACTACTACTACTACTACTACTACTACTACTACTACTACTACTACTACTACTACTACTACTACTACTACTGCTGCTGCTACTGCTGCTGCTGCTCGTGCTGCTGCTGCTGCTGCTGCTGCTGCTGCTCCTGCTGCTGCTACTGCTGCTGCTGCTGCTGCTACTGCTGCTACTGCTGCTACTGCTACTGCCACTCACTCATCTAAATGAGTGCGAAAGCGGTGTACAGCTATATACAATGTCTATTGGTCAGAGCCAGTATGTTGTGTTGAGTTGCAAATTTCTAAAACATTTTCCTCGGCAGGTTGGTGCATAAGTTTGGTGAACACATTATTTCTGGTGCAATGCTTGGCCCATGATGAACATGAATTGTATGTTGCCACTCCTTCGCGCTTCTGCACATGCTCTGAAGTTTAATTGAGTTACTGCCTTCACTCTCAATAAACAGTTGGTAATTGGCAATTATCTGTCTTTCTTACTTTCTTGTATTTATGGTTCAAGCATTGCGCCACATGTAATAGGTAAGTTTCGTTTTGCCTTCATTATTAGTGCTTTGTCGGCATTTGATCTAGCCTGAAGTTGGCAAAGACAAGGTCTAGGCATGTTCCCCTGGTGGTTAATTAGAGTCATATGAAATGCATCATAGAGCACATCGAGACATCATCTACTGCACAAGCCATTCGTCTGTGATAATCATCGTTATCATCTTGATCAACATCATCACCTTTATTATGGCACATAGTGGGTACATTGCATACGCTGTGCTGTGGTGGTAAAAAAGAATATGTGGTATGGAACGTCCTTATACTTCACCATCATTTGTTGGCTATGGCCCAAAACGCCGACGCCAATGGACAAGCCGCGACCATAAGCAGCTTCGCCTTAAAAAATAGTCATGATGTGGGGTATCGCAAGCTGTCCAGAGGTTTAGAAGCACAAAAGCTTAGGAGAGCTTGTAAAACATTAAGAGAAAAATTGGAAGCGCACAAAACGAGGGCCGAAGAGAGAGTAGACACGAAGAGTGATAACTCGACGACTCAACCAAACTATCTCAAAGTGCCTCAGGGTAGTATTTTAGGTCCCTTTTTGTTAATTTTACACAAATGACATTGTAAATATGAATTGTTTAGCAAAACTTGTTATTTATGCTGACAATACAAGCATATTTTTTGCACATGATGATGCTGACCAGTTGACCGAAAGAGGAAATAGTATATTAAAAAGGATATATAAGTTGGCATGTTCCGATGGGCTATTAATAAACACAGAAAAACAAAAGCAGTTACGTTTCGAGCAAAAGTCAAGCAGGTACAAGTAACTTCTCTGCTCTATCTTTATAACAATTTGATTCAAATGGTGTAGAATGTGAAAACATTAGGTGTTGTATTTTAAAACAGCATTCTATAGGACACAGAAGTAGATCAAGTAGCGATAAAAACGGCACGTGTACTTAGTATAATTTATTGCAATAATCACCTACTTCTGTTAAAAACAATACTTATTATTTATCTTTCTTTGTTTATGTCCTATGTTAACTATTGCTTTATAGTTTGGGGCAACACAACACAAAAAATATTGATAAACTAGCAGATTTCAAAATATATTCCTAAAGATTATCACAAAAAAAAACAACCTATCAATCAGTTATATGCATACAGCAAAAATATAAACTAATCAGTTTTCAAAATCTTTACAATTACAACGATTGTAGGATTATAAAAAAAGAGCTGAAGCAAAAAACTGCACTATCTGAGCTAGCCAACTTAGAGCCTTCAGTGAATAAATACGATACCCATATGCACAACCTCTGGTTAATACCACAATTTTGTACACAATATGGTGACCAAATGATACACAATACTATTCCCAGAATGTTGAATTAAGTAGCATTGATGTAAATATAAAAAACATTACCACAAAAAATGTTCTCATAATTCTTATAAATTATATCATGATGTCATTTACCCTTTTGTATGTTTCACCTCTTATACATTTTGTAACCCATATATGCATAGCCTTTTAAGCATCTGATGTTTTGTTTTTCTTTTCATGAGAACTGTTGTATCCTATTTACGTTTAGATTATGTAATTAATTGATATTATCGCTCACAAATTTTTCCGAACAAAAACATTGAGCCACACACACTCGTTTGATTCCCAGCTCATATGCGTCACATTGAGGGAGCCCCGCCCAATCTCAACGAGTCAGCCCACATAGCTGGGCGAGGACTAGTAAACCGCATAGCAATCGGGGGGCGCGGCGCTGATGTCTTGGAGAACCGTGACCCTCCTATCTCGTATAATGAATTGACAAAACATTTTTACATGGTGCAGAGACAATACCCTCCACCAAATAGAAAACTAAGCAAACTTCAGGCTCTGACACTCAGGCTCCTTCAGGTCAAGGCGTACCCTAATCCCGCGCTGTTAAACAAAATGTATCCCGAAATACAGCCAACTAACACATGTTCCTACTGCCACGGTATAGCTACCTTGGAACATATGCTCTGGCGGTGCCCGCGTTACGCTGTGGGAAAGTCATCATGCCGTCCAAATGGGAGGGTGCTATTGCAGGCTCCGGACTTGAACAACAGCTATAGGCAGTCCA
Organism: Rhipicephalus microplus; assembly: GCF_043290135.1. NCBI lineage: Eukaryota > Metazoa > Arthropoda > Arachnida > Ixodida > Ixodidae > Rhipicephalus > Rhipicephalus microplus. The sequence goes on along the minus strand of NC_134705.1, from coordinate 21,668,639 downwards.
CCGGGCCCGTGACGCAGCAGAGAGACTTGGTCTTTCTGTTCCGACATGGGAGCGGCCCACAACGTGCTAAAGCACGTTCCGAAGGACCAAATAAAGTTTCTCCCTCGATCTATCTATCCATCCATCTATTACCATATTTCTGTATAGCATGCTTTTGTTATCTTTTTTGTATGCCGATGCTTTTGACCCCTTCATTTTCGGTAATGGGAGCTAGTCAAGCTGTTTCAGTGCAGCTCATACTCCCGCTATCCTTCATGTAGAATAAAACGTGAAAATAGAGATTCAATTTAATTCAAATTTATTACAAGAAAGAAATAGAAAAGGTACACCCCTTTTGGACGGCACACATGCGAGGACACTTCTGCCGACTGCTAAAAAAATACCTTCCCCCCCCCTCCCGAACACAGACACAAAATCAATTTGATAAGACACCAGACTTATGCAATAGACTACATTCACTGTCCAACAAGCTCATTGAAGGCTAGCTTGCACAAGCATCGCTTTTTATCACAAAGGCTTCAACAATTTCCTTTGTTAATTCATTACCTTGTCTAAAAATTACAGTATCAACGAAAATGGGTTCACATCCACAGTCACAGCAATGCATTGCAAGCTGAGAGTAGGCTGTTCCTTTAAAAGAGCTATGATGCTCTCTAATTCTAACATTTACCGTAGCTGTGGCATTGCACGTACGGGTCCGCTTCAAGTACAAGACGTACCTTGTTCGATCCCCAGTGCCGGCCGGCCATCCACTGGTTTATAAATAGGGGACGAGCATGCTTCGGGGCGGTGACGCGACATCCCGTGGTGAAGCTTACTCTGCCTGGAGAACTCTCAACCTGTTGTGTGGGACCCCTTAAGTCTAACATTCAGGCAATGGCCTGACTGACCAACGTAACACCGGCCACACATGAAAGGAGCGCAATACACTTCCCATGTTTACAGGGCACAAACTGCAAGCCATGTTTCACGTTGCATTGGTTGCTTTTACCCCGATTTTCCGAGCCAAGGCACCTCTGCAAGGCAGGACAAATACTACTTAACGTTTTGTTCGCAGAAAAAACAACGTCAACTTTGCGTCAAGAAGCCACTTCTTTTAAATGATGTGAAAATCCATGAAAATATGGAATAACTACGAAAGGCCATTTTTTGAGTAACAGATTTGTCTGTTTGTTTTTGCAATCTGCCTTGGCAAACTCAAGAGCCTTTTGAGCCACTGAAGCAATTGCTGCATTTAGATACCCCGCACTTCGTAACTTATCTACCTGTTTCTGAACAATTTCTTGCATTAGACGTTCACATGACCTAATAACGGCGGAGCGTATACAAAACAAAGCAATGCCGTTTTTCACGAGTTTAGAATGTGAACAATTAAACTTGAGCAGATATTTAATGAATTGGGGAAGATACATCCAGCAAATAAAGAAATCCTGAAAAGAAATGTACAGGTCAAAGTACCGAATCACGTTATCTTGTGGGAACTCAAAGGTGAACTTCAATCCTAGACCTTGTTGCCTAAACAGCTTCAAGACACTCACTACACTGCCGTTGAAATTGTCACTTCTTACGAAGACCAGATAATCATCTATGTAACGCACAATCTTAATGGCCAGGCCACACAAATGCTTTTGTAAGGCCCTGTCGACACAACCCCCCAAAAAGTGCCGCCCAAAATTGGGGCTACTCGAGACTCAATACACACTACTGAATGTTGAGCATAAACTTTGTCTTCCCAGCAAGTGAAGGCCCAGCAAAAGTAACATTTAAACAGTTCTAAAAAGCCTTCGATGAAAAATCCACATCGTGTTATGAAGGCAACCTCATCATTGAAGCCACAAATGAATTCCTGAATACAGCTTAGCAACACATCTTGTGCCTTCACATAATACAAGTTCTCACCATCTATGCTAAAGGCCTTGCATCTAACTGGCTTGTCATATTGCCACAAGGCAGTAGTGGGATTGGGGCATAAAGCGGTAGAGGGTCCCTGGCTGAAAGAAAAGACTACGAAGTGGATAGAGACTGGTTCCAGCCCGCCATTGCGCCAGGCATTGCCATCGCGTGTAATCGTTGTAAATATCTGTAAATATACGTTTTCTTGTAAGATTATTGGTGGAGGTGCTGGGTACGCCTACCTGGCTTTTCCGGCAAACCAACACGGAACTTCGGAGTGGTCGCCACCTTCATTTTCCTGCAATGGCTCAACAGGCCCACCCACAAGAGCAACAGCAGCTGCAGCAGCAGCAGCACCAGCACCAGCACCAGCAGCACCAGCGCCAGCACCAGCAGCACCAGCTGCCTCCTCCGATTCTCCTGCCTCACGAGACCCCGGAACCTTCTCGGGCACAGGCAAGGACAAGGTGAATGTCGAAGATTGGGTCGCATTGTACGAGCGCGTTAGCGAATTCAATAGGTGGGACCCCATGTTGATGCTCGCCAACGTTGTATTTTACTTGCGGGATACGACGCTCACCTGGTATGAGACGCATGAGTCGGAATTGACCAGCTGGGACGTTTGCAAATTGAAGCTTCTCGAGTTATTCAGCAGGCCATTTGGGCGACAGCAGGCCGCGAGGAAAGACCTGGAATGTCGCGTGCAGACATCGACAGAATCATATGTATCCTACATACAGGACGTATTGGGCCTCTGTCGAAAGGTGGACGAGAACATGAGCGAAACTGACAAAATCGCTCACATATTGAAGGGAATTGCCGATGACGCCTTCAATTTGTTGATCGTTAAAGATTGCGCCACCGTCGACGCGGTTGTGAAGGAGTGTCAGCGCTTCGAGCACGCCAAGAACCGTCGCATAACCCGCCAGTTTGCGCGTCTGCCTAATACTGCAGCCACTTCGACCTGTGAAGACAGCCCCAAGTTCACGCAAACTACATCGTCCGAAAATGTCACCCGAATCGTTCGTCGTGAACTCGAAGCAATGGCTCCTGCAGCCATCGCCTCTGACGGTCCTCAAGACAACGCATCCACCGTCTCCCTCATCCAAGCCGTCGTTCGCCAAGAAATAGCAAATCTCGGCATCACACCTGTTTGCGCCGTTCGCACCACCGAGAGCTCGGCTTCTGTTAACCAGATTCCGGTGTACCCTTCACGCTACCCTTCCCGCTACCGGAACCCTGCTGAATGGAGAACGTCGGATGATAGACCGATCTGCTTTCACTGCTCTCGCGCCGGCCACATTGCACGCTACTGTCGCAATCGTTGGTCATCCAATTCATCTTGGAACACTGAGACATGGCGTCGCTTTGAAGGCAGTTCTCGCCGCTTTTCTACTCCGTACGATCCACAGCCTGCTCCTACTAACGTTCAGGGCCGAAGGTTCAGCCGGTCACCATCACCCCAAGGCCGCCGATCTCTCTCGCCGATGATTTCTCGATCCAGGTCCCCTGCACGACCTGGGCCCTCAACCTCGGGAAACTAGACCATGCAGCTCCCGGAGGTGACGCTGCATTAACGACCCATTCTGCAAATCCTCTGTTGACGATTCCTACACGCCGCAATATTTTGGACCTTTTGGTGGATGGCGTTACCGTTACAGCCCTCATAGACACTGGTGCACAAATTTCAGTCATGAGCGCTGCTCTCTGTATTAAACTGCGAAAAGTGATCACGCCTCCTATTAAGTGTGCAGTAATGCTTGCCGATGGGAGCACATCTGCCGTTCTCGGCATGTGTACCTCTCGCGTGTGTATTGCTGGGCGCCAGACCGTCGTATTGTTCACCGTGCTTGAGCAGTGCCCACATGACGTGATTCCTGGCCTCGACTTTCTCTCTGCGCACTCCGCCCTTATCGACTGCTCGACGGGTCTTCTTCAGTTGGAACTGCCTTTTGACGCCACTGTTGCCCATGACGCTCAAAGTCGCCTTTGTGCCACCGAGTTCCTGCATCTTCCGCCACAAGCCGCGACTTACGTGCAGCTCGTGTGTGATCCGCCTGTGCGCGATGGTGAATATGTCGTTTCACCTATTACCGACGTTGTGCTAAAGCACTCCATTGCTGTCCCGCACACCGTGGTGAGAGTATGCCACAATCAGACCCATCTGTCTCTTTTGAACTTTGGTTTCTCCACGCATGTGCTGCCTGCTGGTATTAAACTAGGCGTCATGTCGTCGTTGCAAGAGTGTGATATTTCTGAACTGTCGACTCAGCAACCTACTCCGCACGTCAACTTGCTCACTGCGCCCAACCTGTCAAGCATTGACATTGCCAAAATGATAGCGCCAGATCTTTCGCCCTCCGAAGCACAAGACCTCCACCGTCTGTTGACATCCTATGCGGACATATTCGATCTTGACAACTGCCCTTTAGGCCAGACATCAGTTGTGACCCATCACATCAACACCGGCGATGCCAACCCAATTCATCGCCGCCCTTACCGCGTCTCCGCTGCCGAACGCTCTATCATCCAGAAAGAGGTCGAGAAAATGCTCGCCAAAGGCGTCGTCGAACACTCATCTAGTCCGTGGGCATCCCCGGTCGTGCTTGTCAAGAAGAAGGACAACACATGGCGGTTTTGCGTCGACTATAGACATCTCAACAAGGTCACTAAGAAGGACGTTTACCCTTTACCAAGAATAGATGACGCCCTTGACTGCCTTCATGGCGCAAAGTTTTTCTCGTCCATTGACCTTCGATCTGGTTATTGGCAGATTGCTGTTGACCCACGGGACCGAGAAAAAACAGCATTTGTAACCCCCGATGGGTTATACCAATTTAAAGTAATGCCGTTTGGGCTTTGTAATGCGCCGGCCACCTTTGAGCGCATGATGGACTCCCTTCTGCGCGGCTTCAAATGGTCCACTTGCTTATGCTACTTAGATGATATAATTGTTTTTTCACCGACGTTCGCAAGCCATCTAGAGCGACTGTCCAGTATTCTCCAAGTATTTCGCAACGCTGGTCTCCAGCTGAACTCCTCCAAATGCCGTTTCGGTCGTCGCGAAATAACTGTACTTGGTCACCTCGTTACCGCATCTGGGGTACAGCCCGATCCGGACAAAATTCGCGCATTGACTCAATTTCCCGTGCCCTCTTCTCATAAGGATGTCCGGAGCTTCCTTGGTTTGTGCTCCTATTTCCGCCGCTTCATCCGAAATTTCGCCGATATTGCGCGGCCTCTCACCAAGCTTCTTAAAAAAGACGTCCCATTTACTTGGAATTCGCCTCAGAGTGCTGCATTTTCGGCGCTCATTGCAGCCCTCACGACTACGCCAATATTAGCCCACTTCGATCAGACTGCCCCGACAGAAGTTCGTACGGACGCGAGTGGCCACGGAATTGGTGCTGTTTTAGCTCAGCGTCAGCATGGACGTGACTGTGTCATCGCCTACGCCAGCCGCCTTTTATCCCCTGCCGAGAGGAACTATTCCATCACCGAAAGAGAGTGTCTTGCTCTTGTTTGGGCTGTCGCTAAATTTCGCCCGTGCCTCTTCAGCCGCAGTTTTACTGTTGTAACTGATCATCATGCTCTCTGCTGGCTTTCCTCGCTAAAGGATCCCACGGGACGTCTCGGTCGTTGGTCTCTACGCCTCCAAGAATACACCTTCTCGGTCGTCTATAAATCTGGTCACCTCCATCAAGACGCCGACTGCCTGTCACGGTATCCAGTGGATCCACCAGACGCCACAGAGAGAGCTACGGAGGCTTGCATCTTATCAATATCAGACTTTCTTGATATCGCTTCTGAGCAACGCTGCGACCCGGATTTACTTCCCATCACAGAAAGCCTGAGTTCCGCTACTCCACCCTCTTCTCTGAACTTGTATTTCCTTCATGAAGGAGTTCTCTACCGCCACAACATGCGCCCTAATGGTCCTGACCGCCTTCTCGTCGTGCCTACCCATTTGCGTGTAGATGTTCTCCGACAGCTTCACGATGAACCTGCCGCTGGTCACCTGGGAGTCACCCGCACTTATGATCGCGTCCGGCGCCGTTTTTTCTGGCCACGCCTATATCGCTCTGTGCAAAAGTATGTCACCAGCTGCGACCTTTGTCAACGTCGAAAACGACCAACATCGCTTCCAGCTGGCCTTCTTAACCCTATTGAGATCCCTGCTGAACCATTCTACCGCGTAGGGCTCGACCTTCTCGGGCCATTTCCCACTTCTGCATCCGGGAACAAATGGGTTGCCGTGGCGACCGACTACGCGACACGTTACGCGATCACCCGCGCTCTTCCAACCAGCTGCGCTACCGATGTCGCCGACTTTCTGCTACATGACATCATATTGCATCACGGCGCTCCTCAACACCTCCTTACTGATCAAGGCCGATACTTTTTATCTCGCGTCGTCCAGGATATCGTACGTTCCTGTTCCACGAACCACAAGTTCACAACGGCATACCATCCACAAACTAATGGACTTACAGAGCGCCTGAATCGCACTATCACGGATATGTTGTCAATGTATGTTTCTCCAGACCACCGTGACTGGGACGCAACGTTACCCTACGTCACCTTCGCTTACAACTTCTCCAGACATGACACCGCAGGCTATTCCCCGTTCTACCTTCTTTATGGGCGGGAACCCTCTCCGCCTCTTGATACACTCTTTCCCGCTGGTTCAAGCTCCCCTGTCACATACGTCCGCGATGCCATAGAGCGAGCCGACGCAGCACGACAGATTGCCCGAGAACGACTCATGCTTTCTCAAGCCTCTCAGAAAGATCGATACGATCGTCACCACCGCGAACTTTCGTATGCACCAGGTTCTCTCGTGCTCTTGTGGACCCCATGTCGTCACATCGGCCTCTCAGAAAAACTTTTATTTCGCTATGACGGACCATACAAAGTCCTTCGCAAGATCACCAACCTCACCTACGAGATACAGCGAGTCGTCGACGAAGCGCACTCAATGCCACCACCATCCACTGTTGTGCACGTCGTCAGACTGAAGCCTTATGCGTCACCCAACACTCCCCTTTCGTGACAAGCGCCGGGTCGGCGCTTTAACGCCGCGGGGTAGTGCCACAAGGCAGTAGTGGGATTGGGGCATAAAGCGGTAGAGGGTCCCTGGCTGAAAGAAAAGACTACGAAGTGGATAGAGACTGGTTCCAGCCCGCCATTGCGCCAGGCATTGCCATCGCGTATAATCGTTGTAAATATCTGTAAATATACGTTTTCTTGTAAGAATATCTAAAGCAATTACCAATGCTCTCCGAACTAGGTATAACGAAAGAGTCATTACATCTGGCCCAAGTGCGATTAAAGATAACCCGACAATAGGTGCAGCCAAGTGTTTTTTTCTGAAAGGATAGTGCGGAAGGGAATATTTGCTATGTGTGTTTTTGCATTTAAAAACACCCACAAAAGAAGGCCCTTATAACTTTTCACTTGGGCTGCTAACTTGTCCAAGTTATGTTTCCTCAGCACCTTGAGTATATCGGCTCTCACTTGCTCAGGCTTATGCTCTACAAGACGAAAAGTCTTTATCAATCGCAGAACCACCTTTCTAAAAAAACATATCTTCGCTCATGACTACAACAGTGATGCCATCGAGGTCTTCCGATTTGGAGCAGTTTTTGGAGCAGCAAAATTTTCATTTCAAAGCACTTTGTAGCAGCAGAATTTTTCATTTGGAACACTTTGGAGCAGGAAAAGTTTCCGTTTTGGAGCACTTTGGAGCAGCAAGATTTTCCATTTTGGAGCAATCTAGAGAAGCTAATTCCAAATACTGGAGGAGAAGCAAGTTGCACTTACATTCAAGGACATGAAAAATTATTCTGAGGCTCTTGTGAAGAACTAGAAACATTTTGAATCATTGCAAATTTCATGGAGCCAATCATCTTAGAAGCATCTCTTACTTTATTTGATAATGCAAAAATAATGACGTCATGCTGTTTAGCATTCTGGAAAAACTTGTTCAGTGATTATTTTTGTAACAAATAAACAGAATACTGGTTGAATAAAATTTTACTTCATGAAATAATGTAAATACACCTATGTTGTTATCAGCAGATATAGTCGACAAACACTGTAACGTACATTAGAGCGCTAAGAATTTTACTGTACTAATTAGACACTGCCTTTCTTTTGTTCTCAATGCACTGTATATAAATGTGTTTATGTATCGCCTTTTCGAGTACACTTTTGCCCCTCCTGCAACGCCCAGTCGGGCCTGCAGTATTTTGTAAATAAATAAATAAATAAAAATGTTTCTGCTCCGCAGGTAAGTACTGGCAAGATGCAGCTGTTATATACCTTCCTCTTGGGGGTTAGTGGCAAATTACCATTCATGATTTCAGAATGCTTGCTGAATGTGAGCCACCCCATCCTTATTCTTTTAGTTACATCACTATCATGGTTCGGCTCCGCGGTTACTACTTGTACCACGTAGACACATTCCTTTACAACTTCTAGCATCTATCCACCTACTGCAAAGTGCTGCTTTATGCCGAGACTGTTGCACATTATTTTAGTTTTGTGCATATTGCCACGTTCTTTTCCTCAAGTTCTGTCACCACCACATTACACTACGTTCAGTGCAAACCACGCCTACGATGTTCAAGAAGCTTCGAGGCTTTAGTAGATCCTTTTTTTTAAAATTACGCCCACTTCAGGAACATCAAAGATTATTCGAGAACTGACGTCGCCACTAGCGATAGCGCTAGAATATTCGATAGCAAGAATATAAATGCCGACACGCTTCGCCACTTGTCAGTTGATCGATGGCCGACGCTCCGTTTGCCTCTGTTAGTGTCAGTGTCTTACTTTCCTTTTGCATGGCCACAAGTTTGGCCCAATTAAACAGTTTCTTCCTTGACATGGAGTCTGCTCCCTTTGTCCACGTCCCCACCCCGTGATATCTGGTAGAGGTGCTGCTTTGTTCATGTACCGGACACCCCCGTCAAGCGGTGAACCCAGCCCACGTCGCAAAGAAGATACTGACGCCAGCCACGAGCACCGAACAAGCCGCAGGCAGCAGGGTTTACATCCAGAGTACGAGCCCCTACAAGACAAGGCTTGGAAGACCAAGGCCATGACCTTGACTGCAGCAACAATGACGACTGCTGTGCCATAGCCCGCGATCGTGATGCAACAGAGAAGGGAACCACCAATTTTTCATGGGTCATCGTTTGAAGTCCCAGAAACCTGGCTTGAAACCTACAACCGAGTGGCCGCCCTCAACCACTGGGACGCAGAAGAGAAGCTCCGTCGCGTCTACTTTCATTTGAAAGACCCGGCAAGGACCTGGTTCGAAAATGGGAAGTCTGCACTTCAAACGTGGGATCTTTTCTGTGGCGCATTCCAGCGAACATTCACGAGCGTCGCTCCCAAAGAGAAGGCCGCTGCGTTGCTCGAGACCCGGATGCAGCTGCCCAATAAAAATGTCACCATTTTCACGGAAGAAATAAGCCGCCTCTTTTGCCACGCCAACCCCAACATGTCCGAGGAAAAGAAGGTCCGCTTGCTCATGCGAAAAGTCAAGCAAGAACTGTTCACTGGGCTGATCAGGAACTCCCTAAACACGGTCACCAAATTCATTTGGGAAGCATATACGATAGAGAAGACCCTCGAGATGAGGACACGGCAATACAACTGTAGCTTCTCGTCCACAACCTACGCTGACATGCAAGCGCTAGGAACTGCCAACTTGCGTGAGACAATCCGAGCGATCATGCAACAAGAGCTGGAAAAATTGCTTCCTTCAGCGAAGCCTCGTGTGGACTCTATCGCATACGTTGTACGCCAGGAGATCCAGAAATCGTGGGGCATTTCTCATCCTCCAGAACCGCAGCTGCAAGTAATGAGCTATGCTGCTACAGCCCGCTGTCACACCCCTCCACCTCCATGCCCACTCCAAAACGCCGCTCTGTCCCCAGACGCCACCATCACCACCGACATCTTACCATTTGCCAGCAGGTCAGCGCAGTGCGCCGAGGGAAACCGACGTTTGGCATGCACCTGACAACCGCCCGCTCTGCTACCATTGTGGCGAGGCCGAGCACAACTACCGCCATTGCCAGTACCGACAGATGGGTGGGTCTACAGAGCTTCGACATCAACGCACCGTGCCCACAATGGGGTGACAGACCGCATGACATAGCCGACTACCTCGCGGGAGTGCAGTCAACACCCCGGCGACCTTATCGTTTGCTGTCGCCAGGTCGCTATGCCTCACCGCACCGCAGGGAGTATGCCGGCCCTGTTCAGGGCTGATCTCCAAGCCCTTATTTGAAAAACTAAGGGCAGCAACCAATGAAGGTGCAGTTGCTGTACGACGAACTACCAAAGATCCTCCACCGCCGACGAAGACGCCACCGCGACGGAATCAAAAACAGCCGCCGCAAGACAAAAATGGTCGTGACATCGAACCTTTGCAGCCTGCAAAAGACATCATGACGCAACGTGGCAGCAGCGTAGCAAATAGACGTAGCCGTGACCCGACGCCACGACCTAATCGCAACGCACGACGACGAACCAGCGACCTCGACATAATATTTGACGGCAACCTCGTCACTGCTTTCGTCGATACTGGAGCCGACTATTCCGTTGTCAGTGGATCTTTCAAGACAAAGTTGAAGAAAGTCAGAACTGCGTGGCAAGGCCTCGAAATCCGGACCGCTGGAGGTCACTTAATAATGCCGACTGGAGTCTGCACAGCAAGAATCACCATCAATAACCAGACTTATCCTGCGAGCTTCGTAATCTTACAAAATTGCTCCAGGAATGTAATACTTGAAATGCACTTCCTAAGTCAACACGGAGCTATCATTGACCTGAGGTCTGAGTTAATCACTCTGACCTCAGAAAACACACTGCCGACCCCTACTACTCCAAGGAATCACGCATTGCATGAGCTAGAAGAGCAGGTCCCCGTGCCGCCTTTCTCCAGTGTCGTCGTTTCGAACGGTACCGAAAAAGCCAAAAACTTTGAAGGCATCGTCGAAGGCAATCAGCACCTTCTTTTGAACCGCCAGATTTGCGCCGCAAGAGGCATAGCTGAGCGGCTTGACGGCAAAGCAAAGGTGGTGCTAACAAACTTCAGCCGCGAATATAGGCACCTCAACCGTGGCACCTCAATTGGTGGAGGCAAGCATTCCTTCGCCCTCTCCGATCCTGGTGATATTGCTTCGACGAATCGAGGTGCCCAACCAAATTTTGATGTCCACCCGAGCCTTTCGCAGCCTAAGCAAGAGCAGCTCAAGTCCCTGCTCATACTATTCAAAGACTGCTTCTCATCATCATCGCAAATTCGACAAACCTCAGTCGCAAAACATCGCATCAAAACATAAGTGCCCGACCATTTCGACAAAGCCCGTACTGAGTCTCGACGAGCGAACGCAACGCCGTAAAAAAACAAGTCGACGAAATTCTGCAACGATATCATTCAGTCATCCAAGAGTCCTTGGGCGTCAACCGTGGTGTTAGCGAAGAAGGACGGAGCCCTACGTTTTTGCATTAATTACTGCTGCCTGAACAAAATCACAAACAAGGACGTGTACCCTCTCCCACGTATTGTTAAGGGTAGAGAAGTTGATGGCGGCAGGTACGGCGGGCTTCTCTTTAGAATAGCCGGCTTCCCACCGTCGTCCTCATAGCCGATCTTCGGCAGTGAGGAGACGCGTTCGTAAGAGGTAGAACGAAAGATTTTTTTACATTATTGAACAAGGAAAGGAACTGTACAGGGATCTAGAAGATCCCGCACTATGTACAACAGAGGTTCAGCTCACATGATTCACTACAAGATTCCGCTCACATGATTCAGCAAGATTCAGCTCAATTTACAAAGATGCTTCGGCTTTTATAGCCGGCCATCACCGCCGTTCGTAGGAGACGCTGATCACTCTTTCCACAAAGCAGGGGACAAAGTCTTTGTGGTCCACCCACCAGAAAGGATGCAGATATTGCACCACTTGGCTGGGCGAAATGGTCATATGGTAACCGAAACGCACCACACAAACAGGCACCTGGCCCACGCCTTGAAGGCACCGCGGGGCGAGGAGGTAGAGCCTGGAAAGGGAAAGTTGCGCTCCTCCGGGGAGATGGTCGCTAACTCGACAGTCAACAGCGGTCCATGCTACTTTCAGCTTCAGGCAGTTCCAATGCTTGATTCCGGTGAACGATCTCTTCGACGCACTTTCATGATTCCGGGCTGTCGGTGCGCCGAGATGGCCTCGTGTAGCTGACAAAAGCCGAGTCTTAAGGGCGACCGCCACAGTGGCGCCATACTCCCGCAGTACGAGCCCGTTCAACAAAAGGCTTGCCTCGCGAAGCTTTAGTTGAGACCCGACTGCTTCCCGGAACGTCTACCGGAAAGCGTCTTGCAGGCTGGGCGCCAATGGGGTTGAGAGCCTCCCCAGTAGACTGACTTACGCACAATGGCGTCTGCCCAGACGATTTGCCGGGCCAAACGTAACAGTATAGACAACGCACTGAACCGTCTCCACAACACAGAGTACTTTTCTTCGATGGACCTCGAAACGGGCTATTGGCAAATTCAGGTTGACGAGAGAGATCGAGAGAAGACAACCTTTATCACACCAGACGGCATCTTCGAGTTTAAGGTCATGCCATTTGGTCTGTGCTCGACGCCTGCCACGTTCCAGCACGTTATGGGCACCGTGCTGGCTGGATTGAAATGGAAGACATTCCTCGTGTCCTTGAATGACGTGTTTTCCTCCAGCTTGGACGAGCACCTCCTTGAAGTGGTACTTCAAGCTATCAACACGTCTGGACTAACCCTGAAGCCAGAAAAGTGCCGGTTTACGTACAAGGGACTGCTGTTCCTGGGACATGTGATAAGCAAGTCCGGAGCCTGTTCCGAACCGCAAAAAACATCCGCCATCGCTGATTTCCCGCAGTCCACTGACAAGAAGGCTGTACGCCGATTCCTCAGATTGTGTGCCTATTAAAGGCGTTTTATTAAACCTTTTTCATAGATTGCTGAGCCGCTAGCTCATCTCACGAGAAGCAACGTCGAATTCAGGTGGGAAGCCCCACAAGAGAAAGCATTTCAGGCACTTAAACAAGGACTCCAAACACCACCAACACTTGCGCATTCTGACAAGTATGGCGAAACAGAAGTACACACCGACACAAGCAGCGTAGGACTCGGTGCCGTCCTTGTGAAAAGAAATGGCAACGGGGAAAAGGTCATAAGTCATGCTAGCCGACAACTATCCCAGGCCGAGCCCAACTATTCCACAACAGAAAAGGAGTGCTTTGCCATCATCTGGGCTGCATTGAAGTTTTGCCCCTACCTCTATGGCAGGCCTTTCAAAGTTGTGAGCGATCACCACGCCTTGTGTTGGCTAGCTAACTCGAAAGACCCTTCAGGTCGCCTCGCACAATGGAGCCTCAGACCTCAAGAATTCGACGTGACCGTCATTTACAAGCCTGAAAGAACACACTCTGACGCCGACGGCTTATCTCGTGCCCCCATTGAACCATCGCTGCCTGACGGCCTGAATGAGGACAGCTTCTTAGGAACAATAACTGCCGACGACTTCGCCGAGCAACAGCAAGCTGACCCGGAACTCAGAAGCCTTGTGGAATACCTCAAGGGCAGCAGCAGGACCGTTCCAAAAGTTTTCAAAAGAGGGCTGGAGTCATTCTTCTTGCAAAACGGAGTTCTCTTAAAGAAGAACTTCTCGCCCCTTCGAGACAACCACCTTGTCATAGTTCCTTCAGCAGCGAGACCAGAAGTACTTGAGGCCCTAAACGACGACCGGACGGCTAGACACCTCGGTCTTTTCCGTACACTCGCAAAAATACAAGAAAAGTACTACTGGCCCCGACTTTCTGTCGACGTCACTCGCTACGTCAGGAGTTGCCGCGACTGTCAGCGACAAAAGATATCAACCGACTAGGCCAGCCGGACTTCTCCAGCCCATCGAGCCACCTCGCCGGCCATTTCAGCAAATCGGTATGGACTTACTAGGACCATTCCCAACATCAAATTCCGGGAACAAATAGATTGTCGTAGCTACTGACTACCTCACGCGCTACGCAGAAACAAAGGCCCTTCCCAAAGGCAGTGCTTCCGAGGTAGCAAGGTTCTTCGTTGAGAACATTGTTTTGCGTCACGTAGTTCCACACGTCCTCATTACTAATAGAGGTACAGCCTTTGTGATGGACCAAACTCAGGCCATTTTGAGGTACAGCCAGGCAAGTCAGTGCCGCACCACCCCCTACTATCCACAGATTTTTTTGCCGCACCACCCCCTACTATCCACAGATGAACGGCCTCACCGAACGTCTTAATAGGACCATCACTGGTATACTGGCTATGCATGTCAACGTTGGGCACAAGACGCGGGATAAAATTCTTCAGTAAGTGACTTTTGCGTACAATACAACCATCCAAGAAACAACCCAGTAGATATCGTGCAAGTCGCTCTATTGAAGAAGCCCTGGCAACGATGCTCGAAGCTATGCTTGCAAACATCGCTGACAAAGAGAACCTCGATGTTGCCGCCTACTTTCAGCATTCAGAAGAAGCTTGTCAACTCGCCCGCTTGCGCATCAAGAATCAGCAGGCAACTGACTGCCGCCGTTACAGTCTTCGACGAAGCTTCATTGAGTGCCAGCCCGGGGACAGTGTTTGGGTATGGACCTGGATACGCCAATGTGGGCTCAGTGAATAACTCCTGCGACGGTACTTCGGAGCGTACAGAGTAGATTGACGTCTTGGCCCGCTCGACTACGAGGTTGTTTCCGATGACATTACGAACTCTCAATGACGCTGTGCTCGACTTGAAGTCGTCCATGTCGCGCGTCTCAAGCCATTCCATGTGCGAACCTAAGGACTGCATTTTCTTGTTGCTGTGCTTTATTGCTTGTACTTATTGTTTATTGTCTTTATTATTGTACCTTCGTCTTTTGTTGAAGCATAGGGACGATGCCTTTTTCAGAGAGAGGCAATGCCACGCTCCTTTCCTCAAGTTCGGTTATAACCCCGTTACGCTATGATCAGCGCAAACCGCGCCTACGATGTTCTAGAAGCTTCAAGGCTTTATTAGATAGGTTAGTTAAGATTACGCCCACATTGGGAACATCACAGATTATTCGTGAACCGACGTCGCAGCTAGCGATGACGCTAGAATATTCGATGGCAAGGGTATAAATGCTGACACGCTTCGCCGCTGGTCAGTTGATCGACGGTCGCCGCTCTGTTCGCTGCTATCAGTGTCAGTGTCTTACTTTCCTTTTGCGTGGCCACAAGTTCGGCCTGAATAAGCAATTTCTTTGACGTGGAGTCTGCTCCCTTCGTTCACGTCAAGACCCCCCCAATATTCATTTTACAGATACCTTTCAGTTAACGCTAACACCTCTTAACGTCAACACCGTGCTGCTGGATGCACACTCCAAGTAGGTGGAGGTGTTTGTGATGAACGACCAAGAAGACCATCGAGAAGCTGCGTGGGGTGTTCGCATTGCATGGCCTTCCAGAAGAGGTTGTTATGGACAATGGGCCTCAGTTCACGGCAAAGAGCTTGACAGAGTTCCTGCTCAAGAACAAAGTGCGGCACACCAGAACACCTCCATACCACCCTGCGTCAAATGAAAGTGCCAAGAGATGCGTCCAGACGGTGAAACGGGATCTCACGGGATCTTACCCAACAAATTCTCGACAGAAAGCCATTAGGTCAGGGGAAGAGCCTACAGCACCACATAGATCTCCTACTGTTCCCGCACCAGAACATATTACACATTGACAACAACCACAAGGCAGACACCAGCAGAACTGTTCTTATCCAGGTCGCCCTGCACTCGCATGACTATGTCACAGCCAGACCTGGAGAGACAAATGCATGAACAGTTCTCCAAAGTGAAGGCCCAAGTTGACGAAAGAAGAGGGTCGGAAAGAGCTTACAAAGAGAAGAAAGTGTTCTGATTTAAGGCCTTCATCTAGGTGATCCCAAGTGGCTGATAGGTGTCATCGAAAGAAGGTGCAGTGCCATTACATACCTTGTGCGCGTAGGATCCAACAACAGGTTCAAGCAGCAGACAATTCATGACCGTGCTACTTTGAGAGTGTCGGACAAGGCCCCAGTCAGCATCCCTGTTTCGTGCCCAGCTCAATTCCAGACCCTGGGTCAGAAGCCCTTCCTACAAGCCCCCGTCCCCTTCCTGTTCATGTGTCTCCCAGGTCTGCTACTGTACGGCCGAAGCCACCCGAAGACTTAGCTCCTTCGGAACAACCGAATGCAAGACCACATCAAGGCTCTGGCCCAGTGGCATACCATCTGTGAATGCCTGCGTCCCTTCTAGGTGCTCAGACTTTCTGACGCAGCGCTCGTGCAAGAAAACCTTTAGATTGGTATAGGCCATAAACATTAGGGAGTTTTAGTGCTGGGTACCCAAGCGGATTGCGTACCAAGGGCGTTGGAGCGACGGTAGTGCGCATGCGCGAAACCCCAAACAGATGCGTCGCAAGATCGCTGGGGCGCTGGGGCCATGCGTTCGCGCGGCCATAAACATTGCTGCCACCACTGGCCTCCTAGCGGAGATAAGCTGCCCTGGCGCACATGCTGGCACATCATGATGTTACCCGTGATGTCACCCACCTTCACGGCGAGAAAAGCCTAGGCCGGCCAGCGCCACCACTTTGACTTTCAAGTTTTAAGCACAAATATTATAGTGGATGGCACAAAGGCACCAAATCTCGGACAGCATGGATCGGCCGCCTTGTAAGGTCCACCTTCACAAGAACTCACGGTATCCGCACTGCGGATACTCTAACTGTCGAGTTAAAATAAGCCAATGTGCGAGCACCAATAGTGATTACATTGTTTCAGCCAGATTAGCAAAGCTAGAATGGCCTGGAACATAGAAACTAAAAATATGCCAGCCCCTCGACCAGCTGAATAAGTGGCGCCATCTAGCGCGGTCATAGTGAACCAGACAATCACAACATTGTTATTGCAGAAACATTGTGCATTGTACGTCTGGTGCAAAAACTGCGCAGTGACGTTATTACAAATGAGTAACCTTTTTATTCATTTTCACCTCAAAAACATTACGCGTAAGCCAACATGTTCATGACTGTGGTTGCACGACGTGTCGCAAGATGTCGACACTATCGTTACAGCAACCTTGTATTTTTCACTTTTTTGCATAAAAATCTCATGATTTTTCCACAACGGTGATTCATTCCTATGTAAGATAAATGCAGTTTAAATGCAGTTAGCATCACCATTTATGGTTTTCAATACATGAAGGCATACATGTTTACGTATGATTAGCTCAAAACATTGGAAGAGGCACGTTCCAGTAGGACGGTAAACGCAAACTGGTAACACATTAACGTAAAGAAGTATACGTACAAGCTAAAAGTTACACAGAGTTACATGTTAGACCGTTGCTCTGTCGCCGCGCTTGTCAGACTACGACCGGCCGTCTGGATTGCTTGGCATCGACGATGCAGGTTTCAGTCGCAAGTGTGGCACATACGAAACAGTTTTTTTTCTGTTTCGTGTTGATAACTGTCATATTATTTAAAAATGATTTATTGAAATCAGTTTACTTCATGTCATTATGTAAGTTTATTTTAGCATTTTAAATCGTACACATAATTAAATAATACTTACGCGACAATTAAGACGCTATGGCAGGGCGAGCACGTGTGACCTTCGTGCGGCTTGGGTTTGCGTGCGCGCCTCTATAAGGCATTCCAGTTGGGTATGGGTTGGGTACGCAATGCCGCGCGCCCCCGAGCCCGCAATGTCCCAAGAGCTTTCGTACCCAGCACTAAAAATCTCTAGGGTGTGAAGGAGTGTGGTGTTATGCAAAGCCTGCGTGACGTGATGCTGGTAGCGCGGGTGTAGCATGGCTATATAAGTGCTGTGAACCGAGCCCTCAGTGCTCTTTACTGCTCAGAAGTCATGTTTTAATAAACTGCTTCACTGTTCTTCGTTCATGGTCACTGTGGCTCTACTTGTCCTTCGAGGCTACAACAATTTGTAATTTCATCTATTGAGCCTATAAGTAAAACAAAAGTTTTAAAACGCAGTGCTACTCTTTCTGAACAAAAGAAAAACAAATTTATTAAAATTGGTTCAGGCAAACAAGGCTAAAACATGCATACTGCAAATGCACACAATAGGAAAAACAAGAAAAGTGAGTAACTTACCAGTGTTCAGCCACTTGACAACAGTTTTGGACGATAGTTCTGGTTTGCATTAGGCTCCTGTCTCATAAACATTTTTTTCTTGAGCTTCTCACTTTGTGTGTGCCTTGTCAGCCTTGTAAAGCCTCTTTATATCCTTCTCAACACTCCTTCGGATGAAGCAGCTCTTAGGATTGTAGCCAAGCTGCTCAGCAACGGCTTTGCTGGTTCTTACCATTACCTGATTTATGCGCGAAACTGCTTCGGCAACAGCTCTTTTCACAGGGAGCAGAGGACCGTGCGTGTTCTTTGAGCTTTGGCTTTGAATGACAAAGTGTAGGCACTGAATAGCGTTTTGAGTCAGCCCATCGCTACAACGATGCAAGAGGGCATGTGTCACCTAGCCTTGCAAAGATTGGCTCCAGAGCAGTGTGAACAGAAGTTGGCAGTGGATTCTTGTGGGGTAGTGGATTTTGCTTGCTGGTGAATACACGATTATAAGAACGCCATGAGCTGTCACCTTTTGGGCAGTGACTGTGGTCTCGCGGATCATCCGTAGATGTCACGCATGAGAAAACGGCTTTGTCTGCCTTTTGCATAGCTGGTATATCATATGCGTGGCTTTTCAAAACGTATGCTTAATAGGTGGCTATCTTGATTTTGTCCTGTGTGAGTCTACCCATCACACAGAGGGATTTGCCTTGTGCCTTCTCCTACAAGGTACAAAAAGTAGCCCGCGATCTCTTGTGGACGTGGTTTAGGCAGTCTTTTTTTTTTTTTTCGATATCGATGTATCCATAGATACTCTCTTCTGTCAGCGCGTGGAACGTGCGGCTATCACCATCAGACAGGATAGCTGTATAGCGCAGCCTATTTTTTTTGACAAAGCGCCTGAACAGAATCAGGGCTGCCTCAACCTCGATTCGACCGGCGTTGCAGTCTATAATTTTTAGGCACATTTAGTTGACTGTCCAGTCACCGTAGCCATCATCACTAGGGTCAGGTGCACCCTGGCAGCCATGGCAGTATCTGGACAGCACTACATGGTCTAGGACTAGACCGGTGTAAAGTTCAATAATGCACCCAACATCAATGTTGCATTTGTGTCTACAGGTCTTCCAAGTGCAATAAAAATAACATCAACATTCCCAACTGGCCTGAGAAAGTCTCTGTGTATGCCCTTCACTACCTCTACACTTGCCTTCTCTGTGGCTGTAGCTGCTGCTTGGCAGACATCCACCATTGTGCCCATGTGTCCCCTGAAAGTTTTTTGTTGAAGGCCGCGGTAGAAGATGTACAGAATGGCACAGAAGTACGCAGGTGCAGTCACTCCCTTTCTAATACTCTGGATGCCCTTTACTGCATGCATATATATTTCGAAGGCCGTGATCGCGGTTGGGTCGTCGACTTTTGGCGATAAAAAGTGACACTCGGCGAAGTACCAACCAGAGCACGTAAGCTCAAGCTACACTGCCAGGCCGTACTATCTCTTGGTATATTTCGCAAACTGCAGACTGACTGTCCTGCAATGGGTACATGTAGTCTCGCAGAAAAATTTGCGCAGCACTCCCATGTTGACGACAATAAACTCCATGCCGGTATCGTTGCCATCACTAGCCATGCTGAGGTCGAACAGGTTGAACTTCCACGATGTCATCGAAACGTCCGCCAGCAAAGATTTCGTTCTCTTTGCACGTTCTTTGCGTTCTGCACACTCTTCATCTGTATAAACATGGTGCCCACGCGATCTGCACGCGAACTTGACCCAGGCACGTTGTTATTCATGCGCTCTATGCTTGGGTTAGCTCTAGCCAATTCAAGCGGCGGCTGACGAGCTTGCGATCGCACTGAAATCGACATTGCACGTGGTTCATCCCCACAAACCACAGGAGAAACAGCCGATGCCGCCAGTGAAGTTTGGCACTTTTTTCAACGTGATGCACTAGTTCCAAGCACATCTTTTTTGCTGCACGCTTTTCGCGTGCTAGTTTTCGAACGGCCATCCCGCGCCATCAAACCTCGTGAAACAAAAACTCTTCAACCCAGTCTGAGTGACCACGTGAATAAACTCACCGCGATAAGAAAGAACTTGGAAAAACAAAGGGAAGCACGCAACCGTGAAGGCGGAGCAAGCGGCAAGGTTCTGTTTGACAGTGCATAAATCAGTTGCCAGATTTAAAGGTCAGTGTTGCCAAACTGCAGTCAGATTTGGCAGAGAAATTCACCCCTGTGTTCGTGCCTTCCCCGTGAGGGCTCCGTGTCATCCGCGAGGCATTTTGCGAGTGCGTGTGCCATTTTAGTCAACGCAATTAACGGCGCATTGCAGAAGTCGGAGCGCGTTCTCTTGCTGTGTACACAGCTGTACAATTAAGAGGTCATTCTCAATCGTGTCTCAGAATTAGGGAGTCAATGTGCAACGACGTGTATGAATATACAAGCTGAACTGAATATCAAGCTGAGAGACAATAAACAATCATTAAATGAAATTTGGTTGTTTGTGCTTATTGTGGGTGGGTCCCTGCAGGTGACGTCGGCTCGCGAGACGGGTTCCCATTTACAGGTACACGCGAGTCGCCCTTAGTTCGCTCCAGCAGCGGCGATAAAGCAGCCTTCTGGGCACATATAGCGGTAGAATATTCGAAGCACCCAATTATCCAGCCTTGGCATGTTTATTCTTCATATGCACACGAGTCCGAACGATATTTCTTAAGCTCATAGACCTAGGGGAAGCGTAGCGTTGCCGCCGTCAAGCGTGGCTGACGCAGCATGATCAACTGTGCAGAATTAGGCTCCCTACTTCTGAGACATGATTGAACACAATCAAAAAAGGAAAGCGCACCGCCTGCTGCCACTCTATTCAGTTTCCCCAGGAAATGCCTCGTTGTGCGCAGTCAACTATATAATATAACTTATAGGTACGCACAGCTATGGAGATATTTCGTGCTTTGGCGACAAGAGTCTGACGTATATTGAAACGCGGCACACAAATTCAGTTCCCCTTGAGCATTCACTCATACACATCGCTGTGCGTTCATTCCCTAATTCTGAAACACGATCGAAACCGACCTCTGAATTGTACAGCTGCGCACACAACAAGAAGATGCACCCAGACTTCTGCAACGTGCCGTTCATTCCGTTAATTGAAACGGCCAACATCGCATACGCACTTGCAAAATGCACCGTGGATGACACAAAGCCTTCACAGGAAAGGCACACAGGGACAAATTTCTTTGCCAAGGGCAAATTTCTTTGCCAAATCTGGCAGCTGTCTGGCAACACTGACCCCCCGTCTGGCAACAACTTATGCAATGCCAAACAGAACCTTGCTAAGCAAGCAATAACAACCGCCTCACACAACCAGGCTCCCACGCGCCAAGGAAGCCGAGAGAGGAGCCATGCGTCCTGGCCAATGACACAACCCTCCTGAGCGGACCCCTGTCAACACGGTGGTCACATACCCGCCCTGCCCAATCAGTGTTCTTTTCACGACTTCTGAAAAGGTACAGATTGCCGCGCTTCTGCGAGACCTAGACAAGTTTCAAGCACGGCAAATTAAAACGCTGGGAAGCAGCTTTATAACAAGACCAAGATGGCCCCGATCAGTTATTGTCACGTGGAACCAAGGGCGGATCCCGCCACATATCTTAGGAGGCGCAGTCGCATAAAGTAACAGCTGAAAGGGGGCTGTGGTCATTATTTTTGGTTTTACTAGCAGAAAAACCACTTCGCAGCATAAATACTGTTAATGTGTGCTCACAGTGATTTCACTCATTTGTCTTAATTGGTGATAAGTGGACTGTGAGCTGTGAATAGAGGTGGGGGTTGCTGGCAGAGAGTTTGGGAAGGACGATCGCCCCTACCGCCCCCCCCCCCCCTTCTCTGGATCCTCCACTGCGCGGTGCTACAGTGGCTCGAAGTTGGGCCAAAATTTTGCATTCGGGCGATGATTTTCGTCTGTCTACACTTCTAAATAATTGTTTTTGAGTACTTCTTGGCAGAATTCAGCATTGATATTTTGACAGAGCATACTTCAAACTATAAAAGCTTCGAAATCGCCAATTCCGAAAATTGACATTTTTTGTGATTTTAAGACCCACGTCCCCCCAAAACAAATTTAAGGGTTTTCAAGGTTTTGAAAATGCCGTTTCGAAATTCAAAGGTTTTCAAGGGTTTCAAGAAAAGCTATGAACCTTGTGCAAGCTTTAACTCCTTAAAAGTGCTGGTAAAAAAACAAGAAGTAAAGAACACCTCGAATTCCACAACTTAATTGCTGCAGAGTATGCTAAGCTTCATCCACAGCAGCAGTGAATACACCGTTGAGGTCGATCCAGTGCGGCCATGCCCCACAAAATGTCGTTCTTATATTGTGCATGCACCTTCAAAGCTGTGTACACGTAGAATGCACACAGCAAAGGTCAACGCATTCATCCACTATACCCACGAACAACCCTAAAGATCCGAACAAGGAACACCGCGGCCTGACTTGTACATTGGCGGCCTTTACAGTTAGGATGCTTTCCATGCAGACAACACAGAGGCCACATTATTACTTAGACCCAGCACTCTTCTAACGTCGGTGGCGCTGATAAGCATGCGAAAACCCTTGCATTTCGCATATGACTTATCTAGCTGAGTGAAACCCATCAGGGTACGTTAAACTAAAAGTGTTATAGCATGCTTTGCTTGCTATGTATGCAGCGTGCTTTGCACAATGTACGCAACTGCTGCATGCGCCCAACTAAAAGTGCCTGATGTGCGGCATTCAGTTGAAAGCATAGTGGTATTAAGAGCGAGTAACACGAGTAACAGACAAGACACAAGAGGCAAATTACACAAATGAGACAGATTACACAAATGATCACTAATTTGCATAATGTGCCTTTTGTATTTTGTTCTATTACATGCTCTAATTACCGCTTTGGTTCAGTACAAACTCGCTCAAATTTTTTTGCAGTTGAAAGCAACCAAAAATGCAACGATAACTGCGGTATGACATGTGATAGTGTGAACTTCCAATGACGACAGTTACGTCTCACAAACACGAGGAATCGACCACAAAGTTATTTCAACATACAACCGTAAATGAACTTTCACAATGCGAGGAGAGTGCAAGCCATCATTACTGCAATCGTTGCATGAATGAGCCGTGTTCCGTACCGATTCAGGTAGTTGAAACAAACAATTTCCAAAGAAGAATTGAGACAATCAAAGCGAAAGGCAAGACAGACCTAAAACCTACTTTATGCTTTTAACTGCGGTGATTCACACTTGTTTTATTTTTCTTTCGTACGACGTGTACAGCAAGCAATAGTTTTACAGGTGGATCCTGTGCTTTGGTACTGCCTGCACTGTAGTGGCATACAAGAATACTTCAAACATCGCTGACACTTCCATGGGGTCCCTTCTGCTATAGCAAAAAGGCAACTTCGAA
Organism: Rhipicephalus microplus; assembly: GCF_043290135.1. Taxonomy (NCBI): domain Eukaryota; kingdom Metazoa; phylum Arthropoda; class Arachnida; order Ixodida; family Ixodidae; genus Rhipicephalus; species Rhipicephalus microplus. The sequence continues at coordinate 21,645,138 of NC_134705.1, read as the reverse complement.
CAGCGAGCGTCTCGTTTCAGTGGCCGGAGCTGACAGCGCGGCACCGAACTTCTGTGTATCGAATGCTGCATGTGCTCCCGCTGCGGTGGAACACGTTGAATTCACTGCGCCCTCTGCTGCGCTTCTTCTCAGTTTCACCAGAGCTTGCTGCCAGAGCTGCAACCCGGCATCGTTGTTGCAATGCAAACTCGAGCTTTGGTTTTTTATATGCGCTGATGCCAGCCGAAGTAGTGCACATACCAATACTACAAATCACAAACAAACCTTTCCCAGTACCTACTGATTTTATAATTTGCAGCCAGATGCGCCTCATCCAGCCATTCACCGTCTCTTTGATCCATTTCCTACTCTCACCTATGACCTAGTTCATACCTGCCTAACTGGCAACAGAAAAATTCGTAAAACCCCGGAGGAGAGAAGGGGGAGGGGGGGCTATTGATTTCTTTTTTTCAATTTGTAGCTGTGATAGATTTGAATTTAGCGAGAAGCATAATTATGTTTTGCCGCCATATGTCAAATCGATGCGCTGAGTTATATTCTCCAATTTCTGGCACAAAAAAACAAAAAAAAAACATCGTGAAAAACAAGAACGGGGTGGGGGGGTCCCAAATGCAAGCGCAAACAATGGCATTGCGGTCTTATAATGGCTTAGTGGCCGTATACACAAGGGTAGGGTTTCCCACTAAGGTGAGAGTCTCAAAGAGGGAGCACAAATGCTCCCGAAATTTCGCGTCATCATACCAACTAGCAACAAAAAATAGATTTCCGTCAAAACAACTCGCGTATGTGTTCACGCATGAACGGACAGGACGGGGCAGCTGGCTGCCGCAAAAGCGCGGCTCAAAGCTTTGACTTGCTCGCTACTAGACTCTTTGAACTGAAGCACCAAAACGCTTCTAGCCTTTTTTACGTTTTTGCGTCTTTAAGCTACTGCTGCGTTAGCCATGGGCCCTCAGAGCTCGTAGATCGCCATCGCATCGCCACGACCGCAGTTTTGTGCGCGGCAGTTGGGGCAAACGATAGTTTTGTTTTCAATCCATGGACCTTCAAAACTAAGTCTTTTTATGCTATCAATGATCACAACTGTCGCAGTTTTGTCCACAGAGTTCATAGAAAGCAGCGTTGCTTTGACTGGTCGAGCGTTGACTGCACACATGCTTTCGGAGTTGCCAGTAATGACGTCGCCGTACATGATTGTGCCGAAAGACTGCAGTTTTGTCCACAGCGGTTATGGCAACAACAGCCCAACGCACTGTAGAAGGCAGTGCGTGCGCGGGTAGCCCGCATACTTCCAAAGCTTAGAGCACGCTGCTCTTGATCGGCCTTCGTTCGGTGTTTCTGTACTAAGTTCATATCACAAGCCACGATTAGAAAAAGTGTTTGGAACATTCGAATTTGGGCCCTATAGACGTATGAATTTGGCTGGGGAATTTCACAAATTCGTTATCTGCCGTGGTTTCGAATCACCGGGTCTCTACTGTACGTTTAGATGAATGCCTCTTAAATTCATTTATAATATAGTACAGTGGACTCGCAAAAAGCCTGGAACGGCCTGACCTGCATCTTTTGTCAATGCTGCCAGACCTCGCGCACAAATTACAATTTGCAAGAGATTTTTATGGCAACCATACAAATGGAAAAAACAATCGAAATCTGGGAGTCTCCCAGACAATGTGGGAGACTTGGCAGGTATATGGGATGATGATAACACCAATAAATATTGTTCTCTCCTGGTGGCGGAATATTGCACAAAGCCGTTTTCGTGGCCTTCGCAACTAGCTACAACAATGCGCTATAGCCAGTCGCGGAGGCTACGCTACTTTACTAATTTTTTTTAATCGAAAAAAAAAACCCTTTTCGTAAAATTTCTGGCAAGATTTGTAAAATCCTAAGCGCGGTCGAAATTCATACATTTTACAGGAAAGTCGGAAAAGTTGGTAGTTATGCTAATCTTCCCGTGTGCTTTGTGGTCATGAATGAGAGTACCTTTCAGGTGGTGCCTCAAGTCGAAAATCATATGAAGAAATTTATGTTCGTTTGTGTACAGACCCACGTGGCGGCAATATGAATCCCTCGTTTTCACAATGTTGGCAGTCATGCTGGCTCTGTAAGAGACACGATGTTTTGAGATACCGCGTCTCTGTTCATGGCGCTATGTGGTCAACCAATGGGGAAGCGTCACTTCAATGCTGCTGTATGCGCTGAGTTTAGGGTGTCAAACAAACGCTGTGAGATGACGGCACTGTTTCGAGCCACAAAAAAAAAAAAGCACAAAGGAACAAATCTTACAGGCACATTATATTAGGAAATAAAAGCTCGTTTTTTGCACCTCTGTGCTAGAGCGCTGGGACGGTGTGACGCAAGCTCCACACCCTATATGTGCCGCTGCATCACAACCACTCACTGAACTAAGGCGGGCCAACATCCATCACTGAGGAGCCGGTGTCTGCACTATCAAAGAAAAAATACAGGAGGTGTCGCCTTTACAATCAAAGTTCACAGCTGCAGCCTTAACGATCCCTGCCTTATGGAAACTGGCACAAGTATAACCATTCCAATAAAACCAAACAGGTGATGTTAAAGCCACATTTTCGGGCATGGGGCTTGATGGCTGTCACGCGTTCTAGTTAAATTAGAGTGCTGCGGTGCAGGAGGGCGCTGATAAACGAGCAACAACCGGCGAGTTGGTTCATCGTAGTTGTATTGTAGTAACAGCTTGACAAAGGTATGAAGAGACCATATGGATCGGAAAGAGCTCTCCCTTTCAACTGAATTCAACGAAAGTGGTACAACAGCTTTTATACAAAGTGCACTCCTCTTTTCCGAGAGAGAGTACTCTTTTCTGAGTTCAAAATATTTTTTACGGTCACACATTTGCGTCACGCACGAGCACTGTTCTTGTACGCTGTATGAAAACGGTTGTAGCACTTCCAATAAATTCAGTTGAAAGTCAGCGCTATCTTCTGTCCATATTGTCTCTTCCTACATTTTTACAGTATAACTACATACAGATAAACTAGTTGGGTGCAACAAGAGTGGTTCGCCGCAGGATAACACACGCAAAAACCTTTAGTGCACAGTGACGCAACTGACGCAGCTGTTTCACCTCTGACTTAATGTATTTTTTTCTAACTTGCTTTTTAAAGTTTTCCCTTTCTCTCTTTCTATTTTGCCCTTGCTTCCTTTTTTTTATTCTTTTATATGTCGTTTTGCCTGCATTACATTAAGCTCACTAGTTCTGTCTATTTTACCGAGAAATCTGTCATAAGATCACGACAAGGTTCACGTGCACACCGTAGCTGTCAGTCGCCGCCGCTGCCGCCGGTGTGCCCTGGATCCGAACTCAGGTTTCCTGCGTGCCTGCCCAGTATTCTACCACTTAGCTACGTCGGCCATTCCAACTCCTTTGCAAACTGGCCTTAGGCAGGCTTGATGTTCGGAAAGAAATCACGTTTTTATTAGTAATAAATTATATTACAACAGCAAAGGACTGATCAAGTGTCACATAATGCGAATTGCATGCGCAAAGACTGGGACACCGAATGCTCCAACCGTTTACAAAAGCTCGATCTTGATCACATAATAATTGTGGCGCATACCCGCTGTGGGGGATTGTGGGAATTACAAAAGCTTCTGTCATTATTCTTCATCGTCGTTAAGAACAGCAAAAAAAAATGCACCAAGTTCTTTGCAAGTGCGCGGCAGGTATCATGCTTCTCCAAATAATGACGAAGGATGCCATACTGAATACCTGCCTACTGCACAATAATTAAGGGCATAGTGGGCACCCTGAAAGTGTGCGTAATAGCTATCTAAAGAGTGTTTAAAAAAAAAGCCAGGCCTTCGTGGAAGGTGCAGCACAGTGACAGCGAAAGCTAGAAGAGCGGCCTTTCAGAGCCTTTTCTAAACAATCATTGGGTAACTGCTTCAAGCACACTTCCTTCATGCCCACTTTGTCATTAATAATAAAAATTTTAGGGTAGTAGGCCGCCATTCACTATGCTATTTTTCGTCATTCTTCTGAGAAGCATGGTATTCGCTAAACTATTGTTCCAATTGTTGATGCAGTGGCTAACAATGATGAGGAATCATGCCTGAAGTGGGTATACAACACAGTTAATAGGTGATTAAGAATAAGCTTTTGTGATGGGTTAGAGCACTGAGTGACCTACTCGTTATGCTATTCGCATTGTGTGATGCCTCATTCTTCTTTGCTGTTTTAAAATGCTTTATTACTCAAGTAATAATACACAGTACTAGGCTGGGGTGTCAGCCATCTTCTTTATTTCTAACCTCTTCTTCCTCCTCGTCTCCTCCAACGAACGTCCACGTACACTCCCCCTCTTTGAAGACTCATCCCTCCTGGGGTGATACATGAAAACATTTCCAATGGTCGCAAACTCCAGTACACCATCATCGTTCGTGTAACCGACCCTTTTGAGAACGCCATGTTGCACTGCGATCTGCACCACGCGATAAGGTCCCATGTACACCTGCTTTGTGCCGGGAAGGCCTTTTCTGACAAGCACCAGATCGTTCAGTTGTATCTGAGGTATCCGCGTGTTGTGGAGACGGTCAAAATTTATCTTCATACTTTCCCGCGGTATCGCTGGTAGGCTTCCGAAGTTTTTCGTTTTTCGCACAATTGCAGCCGGTCTGCAATGCAAAGTTCTTGATCAGCAGGAAGCAGTGGTACCTTTCCGAAAGCTGCAAAATATGGGCTACAGCTGATGCTCGCAGTGTGCGACCGAATGTGATGAGCGGCAGCTGCCTCCAAACAGCACTTCCATCCACCCTGAAAACCTGGATACATTGAAATGAACTGCTTCAAATCCCGAATGATTCTTTCAGCCATGCCATTTCCTGCAGGATGGTACGGAGCGCAGCGTCGCAATACAACTCCTCGTTTCTTCACCCAATCTTGCAAACGCTGACTGAGAAACGCTGGCCCATTGTCTGATATTACTATTTTCGTATTCTTGAACATCTCTCGACTCAAAAGAGCGATCACACTATTTGCGTCTTCCCTTCCTAGCCGTGCAGCCACTATTCTTGTGCACTGGTCTATTGCCACTAGGAAAGACTGCGTTCTTCTTACTCCTGTAGCCTTCTTCTTGAGCTCTGCGAAATCCAGATGAATGACCTCAAATGGTACGTTGGAATGTTGAGGCAAGACCATCTCGTCTGTTCTCTGAAGGTACTTTGCTTTGTGAACTTGACATTGATGACAAGACTAAGCATACTGTTGAACGTCCTCTCTCATGTGTTTCCACTGGAAACGCTGACGGATCTTGTGATATGTCCTCCAAAAGCCGTCATGTCCACCTGAGTACGGGGAGTCGTGATAGAGCTCCAAAATTCGAGGCACCATTGTTTCTGGGCCTGTGAACTTTCCGTTATGGAACTTAAGTTCTTCAGTTCCCTCCCACAACAACGTTGCGTTGACATTTTTATGATCAGGAATTACCGCAAGTCTTGAAAGCGCATCTGCCACCTTGAGGTGTTCTCCAGGCCTGTGGTGGACCATGAAAGTAAACTGCTGGAGTTCATTCACCCACCTAGCAATTTTTCCTCGAGGCTCGGCGAGGTTAAGGATATACGTTAAGGCTTGATGATCCGTAAAGAGCTTGAAGCTCCTGCCATCCAGGTAAGGTCTAAAATAGCGTACGGCCATTAAGACTGCCAAGGCTTCCTTCTCTGTAGTCGTGTAGTTCAGCTGACTTTTCGAAAAGATGTACGAATAGTACCCGACGACCCTCTGTTGACGGCTCCGTGGAGAGTCGGTATCTCTCTGGTAAAGCACTGCCCCTGTGCCATAATAAGAAGCATCGGTGTTCAGTTCAAAGGGCAACTTGAAGTCTGGAAGAGTGAGGACCGGATCCGATGAAATAATGGTCACAAGGCTGTGATAAACAGATTCACACTTTGCTGTCCACTGAAATGGCACATTCTTCTTAGTCACTTCTGTGAGGCATTTGGTTTTGGTTGCATAATCTCTAATGAATGGCCGGAAATGCCCTGCAAGACCCAGAAATACCCGCAAAAAGTGCAAGTCATATGGCTTCTGCATTTTTGCGATTCGTTCGACTGATCACCGTTTTGTTGTCTTGGTTTGGCCGTCAAATACTCTTCCAAGAAACACCACTTTACTTTAGAAAAACTCACTCTTCTTGTCAATAATTTTCAGCTCGGCCTCACAAAGTGCTTGAAGTACACTAGCCAGATGGTTTGAGTGCTCTTCTTCGTTGCGGGAGTATGCTATTATATCGTCTATGTAGACGTTACAAAACTTCCCGAGAAATGGCCGCAAGACGTCATTCATCATTTTCTGGAACCAAGTGGGTGATTTCTTCCATCCAAATGGAAGTCAGTCATACTCATAGATGTCAAAGGGCGTGATGAAGGCAGAATATTTCTTGCTTTTTTCAGAAATCGGAACTTGCCAAAATCCTTTACATAGGTCAATGCGCGAGAAAACTCTGCAGCCACCCGTGTCATCTATGATAGAGTCTATACACGGCATAAGAAACGGAAAAAGCTCAGTCTGCTTATTAATTTGTCTATAGTCCATGCAGAGTCGAAGACTTCCATCTTCCTTTGGTGCAATGATGATGGGTGAAGCGAACGTAGACGTGGATGGACGGATAATCTGCGCATCCAACATCTTTTGAATCTCGTTCTGAAGCCACACTTTCTTCTCTCTTACATATTATAGTGCTTTTTTCTCACCACCGTCGTATCACTGAGCTGGAATGGAACCTCAAACTTCGTAGTTGCTGTAGGATATCGTTTTAGGCACAACAATTCCGGGTAAAGCGTCCTAACATCTTCCCCTGACGATGGTTTCCGCGGAGTCCTTGAAGGCGAAACTGCAGCGTTGATAGCGCGGCGCTTTTCTTCTGTGGTAATTTCGCCTGTCCAGTAGATATTAAGGCGAAGTGCACTGATGACTGGACGTGAAAGCAGTAGTTCATACGGAACTCCGTCGAGTACCAGAGCTTGCGCAGTGATAGTGTTGCCGAGGCACGATATGGTTATACAAGTCCATTTATCGTGAACATCTCGTCTTCCATCGTATCCGTTGTTGTGCCACAGACATGTTCCTCGTTCGAGAGCACGTCTCACGAGATCGAGCCCTGTTCCGACGAACTGTCTCCCCCCCCCCTCCCAGCGCCGCTTTCCGTGCAGAAGAACCTTGCAGTTCCGGGGATAACGTCGCTTCCTCCGCCGAACCACTTTGCAGTTCCGGGTATGGCTGGTCTCCTCAGCCGAGCCACTGTGCCGTTCCGGGGAACTGGTCTCGCAGAAGAGTCCCAAAACGCTATTTAAGGCCGTGCCGGCCCCATGTTAGAGAGATTTTGCCCCAGCCAACGTTGTCGTGCTGGCCGGCTCTGTACAAACGACAACCTGCTACAGTAAACGCTACTTTTGTTGCTGTTTTCAAAACGGATTGCCTCCCTGTTTCGCCTTCGGGCTAAGGCTTCAGCGAAGTCCGCTCGACGGCTCGCCGCTCTTTGCCACCGCTACCATCGCGACAGAGCAAATTCGTAACAGTGGTGGCAGCGGTGGGATACGATATCCTACGTTTGGCACGCCGGATCGGACCCCTGGAAGCTCGAGCACGACCGACCTGATATCAGCGTTTGGATACGCTGGTATACGCTACCCGGTTCTCATCGTTCGGCAAGCTGGGACAAGCAACCCCGGATCTCAACATTGGCAAGTTGGACCGGATCCCTGAAGGCCTGATACTGTTCGACGGCAGCCACGAGTTGGACCATCGTCGGCTACTTTGGTTGGGTGAGTGCCCAACGTTTACTGTTCATTTCGCCAGACCTCTCTAGCACAGGCAGATGTTAGGAGAGCGTTTTGTGTTTTGTTGGTTGTAATTTATTACTCACGTGCTCTAGACCATGAGATTAGCTTTAGAGTATGGTGAATATCAATAGCAGAGCATCACGAGAAACGAGATCGCGATGGAGCAGTACCTTGTGGGGGACCTCCTCGAGATTTGTCGAGCCATGGGGATTTCCACCGGGTCCGCTAAAACAAGGGAAGCGATTCTCGAGGTGATGCGGGCAGAGAATGTGACGGCCGAGGAAGCTGACGAGTTTTGGGAGCTCATCTGTGAGAAACAGCGGAAGACCGAAGAAGCTCAAAGGCACGAACAATGGAAGGCCGAGGAGAGCAGGAAAAGGAGAGAGCATGCTCTCAGAATGAAAGAGCTTGATCGTCAAATTGAAGCGATTAAGTGGCAACGAGCACAATACCGACTCGGACTCTTCAGAATGGACAAGAACATCGTGTCGTTTCTCGTTAATTTTGAAGAGGTCTGTGACGATGTTGGTGTTGAGCGAGAGTTATGGTCGGAGAATCTTGCCACGTTGCTTCCCTGCAAAGTCGCAAGCATTTAGGAGTGCTTATCTGCCGAGGAAGCACACAACTTCGATAGGGTTAAATACGCTGTGTTCTGCCACTTTGCTGCCCTGAGTCCTGCCGACTGCGAAAGTCGAGAATACAAGTACAGCACTGAAGCGCGCAGCAAGGTGCTAGAAATTGAGGCCCATCGCAAAGCGCAGGACGCCAACGTGCGTCAGAGAGAGCAAGATGAGGCGCGGCGTAAGGCGATGGAGGTGAAAGCATGTGAGAATGAGGCTCGCCGAAGAGCGCTAGAAGTTGAAGCGCGTCGAGAAGCGCGTAAATATAAGGCATGCCGAAAAGCTATGGAGACTGAGGCCCGTCGCAAAGCACAAGCCGCCGAAGTGCGCCAGAGAGAACATGACGCCGAGGTGCATCGCGAGGAGTTAGGGGCCAAGGCCCATCGCATAGCTAAGGATGCCGAGGTGCATCATAAATCACTCGAGATAAAGCCGCTTCGCAGCGCAGATTATCAAAATGAATCGCGTGAAAAAGAGCTTGACGACGAGTCGCGTCTCAGGGCGCTAGAGGTTGACGCCTGTCGACAAAAGCTTGAGCAGGATGCGCACATAAAGCGCTACAGAACGAAGCTCGTGAAAGAGAGCCTCAGGCCGACTTCGAAGGCCAGAGAAAAAGGGCTATCCACGACAGCGATAGACCCCCACCGATTGAAAGCTCTGTAAGCGCCTTTGTTAGCCTTAAATTAATCGGGCCTCCCGTTATGCCACAGGCCGAGACCGCTAGCACAGGGCGCCAGGAAACGCTAGCCAACAAATTGGGAACTTCGACTCCACACAAAGAAGGCAGCACACCTGTGAGTAAGTGTGTCGAGGCTGCCAGTACTGCGAGAAGTCCCGACAGAAAGAGGCGTCTGCGTAAGCGTAACGTGGTGAAGACGACGGGCGCCAAGTGCGCTAGAGCCGCTGTTAAGCGCCGTGACGTCTTCATTCGAGACGCCAGGTTCAAGGCTAGGTGCACGAAAGGGCCCCCCATGAAATGTTTGAAGCGCATATTGTCACGCAGATCAAGATCAGCGTGTTCAGAAAAACCGACTTTCGGGAAAATTCGGACGCCGAGATCTTCGCCTGGCCTTATCAGTTTTGAAGCCGCGTAAAGGCACCCACGAGAGGAAACATCGCGTACCTCTGAGTTGTAACAAAAGCTGTAGTTCCCCACCATGACGAGAGGGTTACTGGTCGAACGGGTGGCGTAAACGATGCAGTGCAGACGCCCACTGGTTCGAGTTAAACGGCTGCACGTCAAAAGTTGATGCTACCGAGTTCGGCAAACAGATTTGTTCATTGTGCCTTTGTCAAGACCGGATCCCTCGAAAGCTATGGAGTGCGCGACTCCCCAGAGTTCGTCTGAGAGGGCCCCGTCTTGCTGTTACTAAGAATGAATATTGTAATCAGCTTTGAAAATAACTTTTCTACTTTTGTCGTCAGCCGTTGAGCAAGGAATGCGTCGGAATGTTTGCAAGCTTTACTTTCCATCTCATCGAAGAAGCTGACATTGATTTGTTTGTTTGAATAATTTTGTTTTCATAATATTTGAAAGGTAACAGTTAGTGTGTTTTATTTTAACAGATAAGGCTAAGTAAAATCCCCTGTTTAAGATACCTTCTGTGTTTAGCATTGCGTGTTATTTTGCACGTCGGTGTAGGTTAACTTTTATAAAACTTTGTTCTGTCTAATGCGCGCAAGTTTGATTTTAATTGTTATTTACTTACTTTTTCAAGCGCGTTTTATCTTGTTGTGATGATCATTGGCTGCGCCCATTGAAGTGAAAGCTTGTAGGAGGATTTCGTTATGTTTAGCAGTCTGACGCTTGCGAGCGACGCCAATGTGCGTGATTCAGGATTGCTTGGCGTACTAAATTGTAGTTTCGGTGCTAAATTGAGCAATACCCAGAAGCTTCGATCGTCCAGAATCTGCCCGGGTCACAATCGAAAATCGCTGACAAAAAAAAATTCTGTTTGGTTTAACAGTGTCATGCACTGACACTTGGCTAAAGGCGTGTCCACATTTTGTATTCCTCCTGAGATACGTTACTCGTGATGCTACTTTTAGCTCAGCTTAATCTCGAGGAAATATTTTTCGTTTCTGCTGGTCTGGCAATTTGATCAGCATTTGGAGGGTGCTTGCTTTGGCCAGAGTGGTTCGGCTTTGTGTTCGACTCCGTCGTTCCAGTGAACCTCTGCAGGCCTATGGAAGTCTCAATGGGCGGAGAGAGCGGAACGGCTACCGACGGTCAACCAGCATCCCTCCTTCCGAGCCGCGCTGACGGCTCAAAACTCCGGATGCATTGTCTGGCGGCGGGGGTGCTGTTGTGCCACAGACATGTTCCTCATTCGGGAGCACGTCTCACGAGATCGAGCCCTGTTCCGACGAACTGTCTCCCCCCCCTCCCAGCGCCGCTTTCCGTGCAGAAGAACCTTGCAGTTCCGGGGATAACGTCGCTTCCTCCGCCGAACCACTTTGCAGTTCCGGGTATGGCTGGTCTCCTCAGCCGAGCCACTGTGCCGTTCCGGGGAACTGGTCTCTCAGAAGAGTCCCAAAACGCTATTTAAGGCCGTGCCGGCCCCATGTTAGAGAGATTTTGCCCCAGCCGACGTTGTCGTGCTGGCCGGCTCTGTACAAACGACAACCTGCTACAGTAAACGCTACTTTTGTTGCTGTTTTCAAAACGAATTGCCTCCCTGTTTCGCCTTCGGGCTAAGGCTTCAGCGAAGTCCGCTCGACGGCTCGCCGCTCTTCGCCACCGCTACCATCGCGACAGAGCAAATTCGTAACACCGTGTACTTCTACTGGACTTCCCTCTTTTACTTTCGCCCTCTCAACAATATTTGCGTTAATAACCATGACGCTTGCTCCGCTGTCAACTAACGCGCTCCGTTCCTTTCCATCCACAAAAACGGATATGTACAATAGACTTGTATGAGACAAATAAACAGCTTCTCTTGATATCGTCGGGTGGAAGCCAAGACAATCTCTCTTTAGTTCTTTGTTACGTCATCTAGCTCTTCGCCATGGTCTGAGTCTCCCGGGGCGGTCAAAAGAGATACGGGTGTTGCAGTAGGTCTCCAGCTTGCAAGCGGGCGTCGTTCCTCAGCTCGTGTGGCCCCGGTATTTCTTGCAGCAGGTGTCATGGGTTGACGCTGGGTTCCTAGGTCCTGGAGGTAGAGGTTTCGCATTCCCTGCACAAGTTCTTCGACCGACTTGGGTTCTCGCATTTGTATTTGCTTCTGGAGGTCCGGACTTAAACCATGAATGATAAGCAGAACCACAGACGTCTCAGGCAAAAATGAGTCCGCCAGCTGTAGCAAGCGCCTTTTCTCATAAAAATAGCTGAGCGCAGATCCAAACCTGTATTTGAACGTGATTGCTTTGTCTCACAGCAACACCTTGTTCTCGCTGAAGAAGCTCAGAAAGCTTGCTTTCCACTCGATCCATGGTTTGTTGCTGTGAGCGTTGAGACGCCATTCGTACCAACTCTTTGCTATGCCCGATAGGAATAGTCGCATCTTTTTCACTTTATCTTCATCGCTGTGCCAGTAGTTTTAATTGCATGCATACTCGTAAAACGTGAGCCAGGACTCGGGACTACTAGACTCTCCGTCAAACATGTCTGGCTTCATGTGTTTGCGACTAGGTCTGCTTAATCTTTCTGTCGCGTTTACAAGCAAGCACATTAAATCATTTTGCTGCCTATTCTAATCTTGGTGCAGTTCAAGAAACTTGTTGATCAGCTCGACGAAACTGTCAGGCGAAGCAGCGGTAGCAGGCTTCGCGTCGTTTCTTACTGGAGTCAGCACGAAATTCTCATAATCCTGAAGTTTCATGTTGATCCTCACCGTTCTTTTAGCAAGTAAATGGTCTGGAGTGAGCTTCATCTTAGTGCTTATATAGGAAACAAATGCGTCAGTGCTCACTGCTTCCGGAAGAGCTAGTTCCTCTTCATCTTGAGGCGTTGCAGTCAAGATCCGGATGCCACCGCATTGATTTGCTCCAATGGTGAAGTCCACCCACATTTTGAATGTCCGCACAGAAAGTATACGCGGCTGTGCCAATTTGTAATAATACACAGTACTAGGCTGGGGTGTCAGCCATCTTCTTAATTTCTAACCTCTTCTTCCTCCTCGTCTCCCTCCAACCCTGCCGAACGTCCACGTACAACTGATATTAACGTGATTCCTTTACTGATATGAAACCTGCCTAAGGCAAGCTTGCAAACAAGTCCCAAGCACCGGTGTGGCTCAGTGGTAGAATACTGGGCTGATACGCAGCGGACCCGAGTTGGAGCCCCACTATGTCCTTGGTACCAGGGTTTTTTTTTTTTTTTTTCGCGATAGTGGTTACGGACATCAGCGACGGCGATAGGAGCGGCCGCGGCAGACAACTACGGTTCCGCATGTGACCTAAGTTTTGATTGATTGATGGTATGTGGGGTTTAACGTCCCAAAACCACCATATGATTATGAGAGACGCCGTAGTGGAGGGCTCTAGAAATTTCGGCCACCTGGGGTTCTTTAACGTGCCAAAATCTGAGCACACGGGCCTACAACATTTCTGCCTCCATCGAAAATGCAGCCGCCGCAGCCGGGATTCGAACCCGCAACATGCGGGTCAGCAGCCGAGTACCTTAGCCACTAGACCACCGCAACGGGGCACCTAAGTTTTGATCTCATAACAGCTTTCACTGTAAAAAGGCTCAGAAAAGCCGCTCTTCCAGCGTTCACTGTGACAGTGCTGGGCCCTCCGTGCAGGCCTGGTGGTTTATTTAATTTCCCAGCTGATGACATTCATACCTGCCAGGTTGGCAGCACAGGCATTAGGGAGATGCAACCGGGGGGAGGAGGGGGGGGGGGGGGTCACGGAGGATGGAGTTTTTCACACGTTTTTTTCTCAAGATTGAGTTTTTTTGGAGTTATCATGGCACAATAATGGTATAGTTTTGGTAAACCGCCAACAACCTACCCCGCTGTGGTCACCACCACCAAATCTTCGACGTGGCTTTTTCGAGAAGTCCTTCGAGCACTGTTGGACATAACAATGTTCACCGCTGCCACTCCAACACTTTGCCAAAAGAATGTTTTTTTTGCACGGAGAAACTGCCTGTGAAGTCCAACCTTGGCGCCATGCTAGTCCAAGCTGTCACTCAAAGATCAGTCCAAGCTGTGTCACTCGCAGTTACATTACTGCCCAATTTTCGTTGTGGCAGATTTGGCCCTCTTCAAAAACTCCTCAGAATATACCTGTGAATAACACGGTCCGCGGCTATGACATTTGGCCTGAAAGTAGTTGCCCAAGTGTCTTGTCTGGCATGGAAGCGCGGAACTCTGTTCGAGTCTTCCTCACAATGCTGAACTGCCGCTTGCATTCAGCATTGCTGTGCAATACTAAAAGGATTCCCAGCATCACTTGAGCAATGCGACTGAATTTCATAAGTCCATCTACGCCTTTCAGCAGCGAGATTTTTCTCCACTGCACATCGGCCCGTTCTTCTTCCAGTATATTTGTAGGAATTTTGAGAGACTGCATCTTCACAAATTCCATTTCCAGTGCATTAATAGCTTGATCTCAGGTCTCTTACTCGTTTTGTGGCAATAACGCTGGAAACCGCTCAACAAAGAAAAGGACATTCTTAAATGACAGGTTACCATAGCTTCAATATCCGCAACATGTGCATTGATCAAAGCCTCATTTCTAAAAGGAAATTTGAGGTGCATGTAGTCGCATGCAGCAACCATGTACCTTCTAACAGCCTCAAAAAATTCCTTTTTGTCACTTTTTGTCACTCTTCAACAACACACTTAGCTTGGTGTCCTATTACCAAGTCTTGGTCATTCTTTTGCACATTTCTGCTGTGGTAGTCTATCAAACAGATGTCATTGTGCTGCTTTAGCAGTGCTGGCCTCACAAACCTTGAAAGGATGTCCTCAAGAAGGTCAATCAATCAATCAAAAAATCTTTTATTTTCACCATTTTATAGAGAGGTGAAAAAGGGAGAACTGGAGAAAAAGCCGATAGTTCTTCGGCTTGACAAAGCTCCGGTCCCCCAAGCAGACAGTGGTGAAGTTTGTTTCAAAACAGTAGAAGAAAGCATGCTACAAAGTATAAAGCATTAAAGCAATAATAACATTTCAACTGAATATGAAATAAACATTGCGATGAAGGAAGAGAAATGTATAAATTAAAAACAACTATACAGCCACTACAAAGTACAACCGCGAAACACTTTTTTTTTATAACATAGAAAATTACTATAACAGCAGCATGCTATCAACAACTGGTGGTTTTTTTTTTTTCTAATCCTATGTTAATGAGCCGTTACAGGAACCTTGTCCAACATAAGTTGGACAAGGTTTAGAAGTATAGGCTGTAGCTTGTGTATCAGGGGTGCCTGTGCTTGCAGGCGGCAGTTGACTGTCTCAAAAGCAGGAATAATGTTATTTAAAAACAGACAGCAAGCTTTGCTAAGCTCCGAGCTCAAGAACACGAACAGTCGTTCCTCACGTGTTATGCAAGTTGATCCAGTCTTGCACACATCAATAGCCTTCACTTTTTTCACAGGCACAGGTGTCGATTCAACAGACTTTTTTTCTCTTCTGTCTGAACTGGTGCTGCTCAGTGTCTTCAGTTTGTGCTGGCATTTTGGGAATGTCGTAGTAGGTCAGAGATTGGGACCCAGTAGAGGCATCTCTTTTCACTTCTTGAAGGAAAAAACTCAAGAGCGGTGCCCACTGATATAGGAGCCTTTCCAGGCATTTTCCCAGCGAAAGCCATCTGGTTGGAACGTGCTTTAGAATCTTGCGAAACTCCTTATTGTACAGTTCGTGAAACTCTTTAAGCGAACTTTTACTTTTAAAACTTCTTTCTAAATAATAAAAAATGTCCACAAGGACTTCGTCCACCTTCGCTGGGAGACAAGAAGCTGCCTTTTCAGCCGCAATGTGTATTAAATGGCATGGGCATCCAATTTTCACAATGCTTTCATAGGCCTCGGTTAGCGCTGCCGTTACGCCATTCTTATTGCCCATCATCACGTTGGCATTGTCACAACAAAAAGCTATGCAATTAGACTATGGCACATTCAATGACGCAAAACTGTCCATAATTAACTTGGCGATGTTGCGCCCCGTTGAAGGGCCTTCCAGGGTGCTTAAAGTAAGCAGTTTGCTCTCGATAAGGCCCGATTTTTTCGCAAAGAAGGTGGCCACGATGGGGTACAGCTGTGCCTAGCTGTCGTTCGAGCCGTCGGTGGCAACCACAAAAACTCGTCTTTTCAAGGCACTCACCACACACTCTTGTGCATGGCCTGCCATTTCGCCGACAATCATTGTAGTCTTAGTTCTAGCACAGCCATAGCGCTTCGCAACATCCAATTTTGGAAACATCTTCCACAGCGAAGGGTCCCACATGGTCGGAGACACTCAACAGAATGCTGTGCTCAAGCAGAAAAGCGGTACACAAACATTCCGTATGTATCACATCATTGTGGCTGTCTTGCTTACCGAAAAATTGTTGCATTAGATGCTGTTTCTCCTGGCACTGAACATTGTTGGTGTACTTCTTCGACGAAACGTGCGCAACCACGTCAGTCCTGCCGCCGTGGGATATACTGATGTTGCACTTACAGATGGTGCAGAATGCATGGTGCTCACCTTTTCGCGAGGCGATAACACAACCGAAATCTGTCGTATACTGCTTCAAGAACACCTGAAGATATTTTTTTCGCTCCTTGCTGAGTGCCATGGCAGACAGCAACGCGACACAGCACTAGCCACGCTAACAGCGCTCGCGACACAAGAACACAAGCAATGCTCAGAGAAAGAACGGCAAGTCGGTGTGCCAGCGGTGTCAGTGCTATCACTCAGCGACATCAGCGTGGAAAATACAGCAGAATCTGACGCTAGCACCACAACACCTGCCTTGCGCCTCATAGCTCACAGAGCGGCGGCGCTGCATTCACATACTCGGAGAAGTACTGGCAGGCTCGCTCACTTTTGCGACGGCTCCGCTTGGTCGACTAGGCACATTCGAGCTCTTTAAAGATGGCGATGACAATCGGCACTCCGCGCTCCGCGTGTGTGCATTCGTGCTAGGTTGCCAAACTAGAGCCCACTTTGAGACAAACACGCAGGCACTTCCAGGATATTTCTATCTCGGTCGTACAATCATACAAAGCGGTCAAAATTCGGGAGTCTCCCGGGCAAATCGGGAGACCTGGCAGGTATGCTGATGAGTGACCATCACCAAGCCGCTCAAGGAAGAGGAAGGAGAGTTCTTTTTGGTGCATGGTCCAAATACTACACATGGAGCATTGCGGAAGCAACGACGACCGCATGCAACAGCCCGGACCCCTAGAGTGCTCCACACTTGAAACAAACAAAGGCAGCATAGACAGTTAGTTACCCGCAGTGCATTAAAAGAATTTCCGGAATGTGTGGGTGTGCATAATTGATAAAATAAACACAAAAGAAAAACAAGAAGACCACGCAGGCATGCTTATGGGATCACAGAATACGAACTTACATAAGTTGAACAAGAACAAACAGCTTCTTTTTTTATTTATTTACCAAATCATTATTTGTCAAGTACACGATCAGTACTACACTTAAAGAAGAATTGGAAACAGTATGCCTCAGATGGTTTTAAGAGCAACACGAACACTACGTACATCGATAACGGGAGCGTGTGCCAAAATCACGCCGTGTAGTCGCGAATTTTTTACAAAATTTCGCAGATGACAATGCACCTTCAAAGGACCTATGCTGGTGAATTCATTCTTTCAGGAAAATTACCGAAGAGAGAAATGCTGACACACACCTCGTCCAGCGCCAAACTCAACGAAGCAGGAGTCACCGGTCAGCAGGCCCCAACTCTCAGCCAAGCTCAGCAGCGCCGCCTTCTGGAGCAGGTGTTTCTCGGCAACAGCGCAGCCAGTCAGCTTCTCGAGTTCCGTGATGAATGCCCTGTGGAGACCCGCATACTTCTCCGGCAACGCCACGTGACCTGCGAACGAGAAGCATTGTTGTTTTTTTTTTCACAACAGAGAACTCCATTTGTTTCAGAGATGTGTAAACACAAGAAGGAAGGCGTTTGTGGTATCCTTCCTAATCGGGTCTGAGTTTTCAAAACGAGTTTACTTATGTGCGAGAAGAGAAACCAAGTTTGCCATTAGAGGAGTCAAATCCGCTATATCCATGATAGGCACAGGATGGAATACCGGTTGCGCTACCATTGTAGTTTCTTCGAGTAGAGTTTTCTTGGTACGTATGTACGTCTATTTGTCGACTCCCGGGAGCAAGTGTCTACGTTCCACTTATTTGCTCAAAGCCATCACGTAGCACGTGGACTTCAACAAGTGATGGGTAAACCTTCACATGCTGCGCAAAGCCAGTGAAATTGCTCAGACAGACAGCCATTGTCAAACAATGTCTGTGCATAAATTGACCTACAGAGTCTGTGTAAGTTTAAGGCACGTCTATCATTGCGATAGGAATTATAAGGACGTTTTCGGCGGATTATTTGCCATTGCCTTCACATTCCAAATATGTATATGTATTTGTATGTATAAAAAAGACACAAAGAAAAACCTGAAATTTTAACTGGTTTAGCAGTGATATGATTTTGCAAACCTCGGATCGAACTATGCGAAACAGCAGGCGCTAAGGCTTACACTAGCGGTGGCTTTGAGGCTCATCGCACCATTGTGCAGGAGAGAAACCTGGAGAGGTGAAAAGCGCGCAGTGATGAACTGGTGTTTCTTAAACTGGATTCACACGATGGACGTGATCGGGACGTTTATAGATGACTATATATATATATATATATATATATATATATATATATATATATATATATATATATATATATATATATATATATATATATATATATACATACATATATATATCTAAGAAAAAATAGAGTACGACGCACGTTGGTTTTGAACGGTATATTCTGATGATGTTTCGGCTGGTGGACCAGCCTTTGTCAAAGTAATCATATATATATATATATATATATATATATATATATATATATATATATATATATATGGGAAAGAAGTGTATACCTAAGGGCTCGTTTTTCCGTGTTTTGACACAATATTAATGAGATCTAACAGACAGTAATGCCAAGGAATGTACAGGGGAAGTTATTTGAACCAATGGAATGTAAATAAGAAGAAAGAAAGGTGGGTGAAAGAATAACCAGAATGGTTATTCTTTCACCCACCTTTCTCGGCTTAATTTTTGAAACGTAGCTTTGCACGTAAAGCTGTGGCGTACATATTGTTGCATAGTATAGTTTGTCTGTAAGATATGCGCAAAGTTTCAAAAAAGTAGTTGTTCAAAGGAGGAAGAAGTTTCATCTAAACAACCAGTAAGAACCTTGCATTTTCCTCACCTTTACTCCATAGCACGTCAACGCGAGGGTCTAGCGGAGGCTTTTCGGACGCGAATAATGCATGTCACACAACTGCTTGTTACTTGTTTTAGTAAAGTGCTGAATATAAAGCCAAAAAAGGGCAATAGCGTCTATTTATTAGAACGATGTCTTCCCCCTTGGACCATAGTAGGGCAGATTAAATGGAACCGCTTTTCAGTCCCAAAGGCAGAATTATAATGCAGTAGGTGGCCTGCAATACAAAACTGCTGTGTTGTGTTTTGGTTCTGATAGTTATTGCACATTGTTTTAATAATATTATTGACATAATTTAAGTGTAGTTTACTTAAGGTCTCTTCGTGATGTTTCAGGTACAGAACGATGCATGATTTTTTACCACTGGTATACATAATGAAATGATTTATCCTAGACACATGGCAGATGATTTGATATTGTGCCCATAAATAACACTTCAGTCAGCATTTCCAGAGGGATCTTAGCATCTTCATCCCCCTCTTTCAAAATGGTCTGAAGATGCTGAAGATGCTTTATTTAAAAGCAGCCGTCCTGTAGTGGTAACAGGCTTTCAACATTTTCAACATGCTAGGAACACTAAAAAAAGATGAAGTAAAAGTACACATCACAACAGGAAATGGCGAATTAAGTGTTAAGTGCACACATTATTGAAATCATCTTCATCGTGTGTACCTGGGATACATCATTTCATCATGCACACCAGTGGTAAGCGATCATGCATTGCCCCATACCTGAAACATCATAACAACAGCTTAAATGAAATATTTTTACGAGAAGGAGAAACTTGGAAGAGTACACGCAGATCTGTAGAGCTGGTTAAGCAAGCAGTGCCACAGATACACATTAGCTCGCGCCAGTCAATGTGTGTTCACACCAAGCGGAGCACGCAAACGAGCTAGTGAATTTTCGAAGCCGTGAGGGAGGCGAGCACGTGCAGCTGTTCAGACCAATCGGGTTGCCTTCTCACCATTATGCCACGGGCACGAGGCAACCCACGAATCCACGGTAGGCATGTCGCCATCTTCCAACACGGTTCGCTATTCTAAAACTCCATAATGAAGCCTACAAAAAAAAGGGTAACCGCGGCAAGAAGGCAGGCTGGTCGAACCATGAGCGTAGCCTGCGAACGTGGGTGCTACAACAGTGGGCCGAAAGAAGAGGCCTGTCTACAGTGCAGCAGCACCTGAAGACGAAGGCTCTGGCAGCGGAGACTAAACCTGAGGGGTTCAATGGTGGTCCGTCGTAGTATTTCGACTTTATGCGGGAGAATCAGCATGTCATGCAAACCTGCACTATAGTGTTCCAGAAGCTACCGGACTTTCAAGCGCAGCTGGAACACTTCAGCTCATTCGTCAGAAAGGAAATTGCAAAGAACGTCAGCACGAGCCAAATCGTCAACATGGATGAAGTACCATCGATCTTCGACATTCCGCTCATGAGAAGTGTCGCCAAGAAAGGCCACAAAACTGTGACGGTGAAGACAACTGGCCACGAAAAGTCTCACTTCACTGTTTTGCTCGCCTGCTGCGCTGACGGCATCAAGTTGCCTCCCATGCTTATATTTAAGCGAAAAACCTTGCCGAAAGATATTTTTCCTCCTACGGTGGTGGTGAATGCGAAGAGTTCGATGGACGAGAAAATGATGGGTGTGTGGCTTGACCGCTGTTTTTCACGTTGACCCGATATATTCTTTCACCTGAAGCCAGAAATACTGGTGATGGACAGTATGCGGGCTCATATCACCTACATCGTAAAAAAAAAAGAGCAGTTCGAAGCATTGTGTGCCTGTAATCATTCCTGGCGGCATGACCAAGTTGCCTCAGCCGCTCGACATATCTGTCAACAGCAGCTTCAAGGCCATTCTGCGACGTTTGTGGGAATCATGTATGTCGGAGGGAGAGCATAGCTTCACTAAAATGGGTCGCATATGAGACGCGCTGAGTTTGGCGAAGTGGCGAAATGTTTAAATGAAACCAGGCATTTAATTTCTGACAAGACAGTTGTGGCGGGCTTTCGCAGGCCGGTTTGATCCCCTGCGTGGCCGATGTTGAGACTGATTTGAGCGAATCGGAGGACGACAGTGACGGGAAAGCAGAGCTACAACCCGAAATAGCTGCACTGTTTGTGAGCGACTCGGAGGCAGAAGACTTTGATAGTTTTGATTTATTGAAATAATAAAAATACTTCTCACCGAAAATATTGTTATTATGTTTGTTGGGAGGCGCTCGCATGCGTCTGCTAACAGCTGGAAACTTGCAAAAGCGGCGGCCGCAAGCATGCATCTTTTCAATGCTTTCTCATTATGCGACACTTGTTGGCTGGATAAGCAGATGGGACATGTACACCGGTATGACTTACATACGTCGCACCATATATAGTAGCAGCAGAACGAAAGCAGTGCGAATAACAGAAGAAACTACGGCTGCCATTGGCTCAAAGATGGCAGACACATTTTGGTTCTACTGGGCCCCGCTATGTGGCACGAAGTGTCCAGTTTACTAGGCGAGAATTGAATTTTTGAACTACTTGTGCCATTCCCCATAGTAACGTCCGGCGGTTATTTTTTTCTTTGAAGCGAACAGAAACGATCAAACAGCATTTTATTACATCTCTTAATGCACGGAAGGCTCTTTAATTAGGGCAGCTAGTTCGATTACTAGTGATTATTTGTAGACGGTTCATCTGACGTCATCGGGATCATTTTGGGAATGTCCTATTGTAGTGCATGTATTCACATGCTCTCACCCTAGTTTCTCGGTAAGTAGGGCACTCCTGCTGATAAAATTGCCACACTCCTTTCCTCAAGTTTTGATATCACCCCGTGGCACTACGTTCAGCACAAACCTCACCTACGATGTTCAAACAGCTTCGAAGTTTTAGTAGATTGTTTTGTTAAGATTACGCCCACTTCTGGAACATCACAGATTATCACAGAATATTCGATGCCAAGGGTATATATGCCGACACGCTTCGGTGCTTCTCAGTTGATCGACAGCCGACGCTGCATTTGCCCCTATTAGTGCAAGTGTGCTACTGTAACTAGACCTGTGCGCCGGTACCGAAATTGCCGGTGGCGGCCTGCCGGTATTTCTACCTTTGGCAGTGGCGTGCCAACGACGCAAAGTCCATCGGATCGACGGGGGCATAGCGCAGATACGGGGGAGGGAGTTACGATCACAATTCAAGAGTTAGTGAGAATAGCAACTTATTTTTTGAATTTTGAAAAAAAAAAACTGTTTTTCTGAAAGGGTGAAGCACTTGAAGTGAAAGCAGCATGTCTCAACGTTCCTCATTTACAAATACCTGTCTTTCGGTTTTCGCGACATAGCAGGTCGTACAAATGTTCAGCACCTTCAAAAATACAACTTGACAAAATACATGTTAAACCGTTAATACATGTTAACTGGTTACCTGCCACTAATCCTCAAGAGAAGGGTATGTAACAGTGACATCTTGTTGGTAGCTATTTATGGAGTCGAAACCTGGAGATTTACAAAGAGGGTTGAGCAATTCGAGAATGCAGCGAGCGATGGAAAGAAAAATGATAGGTGTAACTTTAAGAGACAAGAAGAAAGCAGAATGGATCAGGGAACAAACCGGTGTTAAGGATATCATAGATGAAATGAAGAACAAGAAGTAAACATGGGTCAGTCACGTAGACAACCGCTTGTCATTAGGGCAACTGACTGGATCCCAGAGAAGACAAACATGCGAAGTGGAGACAGAAAGTTAAGAAGGCCGATGAGATTAAAATGTTCGCAGGTATACTGTGGGAGCAGAAAGCCCAAGACCGGGTTGATTGGCGGATCACGGGAGAGGCTTTTGCCTTGCAGTGGGTGTAGTCAGGCTGATGATGATGGTATTCACGCAATTCTTTTTTTCCAATTGGTTTGACTGAGTGTGCACAAGTGCCCATCATTCTCATTCTAAGAATGCATGTTCTACTGATTGATTGATTGATTTGTGGTGTTCAACGTCACAAAACCGCCGTATTGGAGAGCTGCGAAAATTTTGACCACCTAGGGTTCTCTAACGTGCACCCAAATCTGAACACACGGACCTACAGTATTTTCGCGTCCATCGAAAATGCAGCCGCCACAATCAGGACTTGATCCCGCGACCTGCGGATCAGCAGCCCACTACCTTAGCCACTAGACCACTGCGGCGGGGCAATGCACGTTACGCAGAAAAGCAAACAACAAACAAAAGAAAATGAAAACAATTCTTAATTGATCTAATGCGCACAAGATTTAGAGAATAAAATGAACGGGTACGGTGAGCAGAAGATGCAACGAAGGATATGGGCGCTATAACACTGGAACCAGAATTAAACTATCTTATCTATGCAAGAGGATCACAAGATTGCAAGTGCGCCTATGTATGACAGGGGCTGCAGTGATAAAACATGCGCACGCAAAGTAACGTAAAAGACTGATTAAAGAGATGAAATACAAGCAGTATTGCTTTTTTTACAGCTTCTCAGATAGCTTTGTCATGTCTGTGGTCAGGTCACCAAACAACCAACGCTTATTCGAGTTTCGCCAAAATCTCATGCACTGTTGTTTGAAGCGCTATGCTGAATGGATATCGTAATACCTTACAGTAATATTTGAGAAATCGCTCAATACCCATTCTTCACCTTTGGACTGGCGCAGGGCAGTTATCATACCGGTATACAAAGAAGGTGATTGAAGACTTGTAAACAATTACCGCACCATTTCACTCGCATGTGCGAGTTGAAATATTTTGGAGCACATCATCGCAAAACACATTTCACAATTTCTTGAACATAGCAACTTATTATACTCATTCTACCATGGCTTCTGAGCTGGACTATCGACAATTAAACAGTTAATCGAAGTTCTTCATGATTTTGCGGCAGCTTTAGACAATAAGCAACAAATTGACGTGATTTGTATAGACTTTGCAAAGGCTTTTAATAAAGTGACTCATGATAAGCTCATTCTTAAGCTTCAAGAAATTGGTATTTGTAGAACATTAGTAACTCGGATAAAAGAATACTTGGGTAACCGAACACAGACGGTATGTTTAAATGACAGCTTCTCACGTTCACTCGAAGTGTTCTCGGGTGTTCCCCGGGGTTCGGTCTTGGGCCCTTTGTTATTTCTGATGTATATCAATGATACTTTTTCAGTGGTTGAACACCCGGTACAAGTAAGACTTTTTGCAGATGACTGCTTAATTCATTCTACTGTAACGAGCAAGCACGATCAAGTTAGCATTGGTCATTGCTTGGAAAAATTCAGCTATTGGTGTAACGATGAGATATGAAAGTAAACTACAAAAAATCAACATATACACATGACTAAAAAACAGATGTTATGCCCTTTCAATATTCTATTGACGGGAATTTACTCCTCGATGTTTACCAATTTAAATATTTACGAGTCACCCTTACTCAAAATTTGGCATGGCATACATATATCGACATGTGTGCTTGAAAGCGAACCAGAGACTAGGTTTCTTAAGACAAAAACTACATCAGGCTACGTGAGATATAAAGCTTGAAGCTTGCAAAACCTTCATTAGACCACTACAAGAATATCTCTCAGTCGTGTTGAGTCCTCATCAAGACAGCCTGAAAACAAAATTAGAAAAAGTTCAACGCCGTGCCGTCCGTTTCATATGCACGAATTACCACCGGTTAGATTCTGTCACGCAGATGTAGGAGTACTGTGAACTGGAATCACTTGAAGCACAAGGACAAAAGAACCAGTTGAAAGCTCTTTTCAGTATACTGCAAGGACAACTACAAATTAACAAAGATTTGTACTTAAAAGTGCCAGGGAAATGAAGCAGTCGGTTGAATCATGACTGTGTTTTAGTATCGTACTCTTGTCGGAGTGATGTGTTTTGTTATTCTTCTTTTCCAGCTGCGATTGAGCTTTGGAATGCGTTGCCAGGCATTGTAGTAAATGCAAGCGATCTTTGCCAATTCGAAAAATTGTTGGACATGTATTTGAGGGATGGAGCTGTCAAATGATTGACCTGCATGTTTCCTTGGTTTGCGTTTCTTTGTTTTCTTTCTCCCAGCTGTGTTTATAATGCGTATCCAGGCACTGCTATAAATGCAGGCTGTGTTTGCCTATTTGAAATGTGTTACACATGTATTAATTGATTGCCCTACTACCTGACATAGATGTATTTTGGTTGGTTAGTATTTGGTTGTACCCTCCCTGCAAGAGTCCTCAAGAGAGGGCTGACAGTATTATGAAATAAATAAATAAATAAGGCTTCCGTGTGGGAGCCGAAACGTGTTTTCTGTGTTTTTTTTTCTTTTCAAACTTTTACTTTGGTTAACACAATGCCTCCATGTTTTTTTACCTTCAACCAAGTGCCTAGGCACTATAACTCTACTTTTTTACATTTAGATAAACGCCTCTCAAATTCGTTTATAATAAAATGTGGTGGGCTTGAAAAATGCCTGGAACGAACTGACCTGCATTTTCGTTAATGCAGCCAGATCTTGCACACAAATTTTTATTTCCAAGAAATTTTCATGGCAACCATACAAATGGAAGAAACAGTCGAAATGTGAGAGACTTGGTAGGTATGTGAGGATGGTAGGTATGTGAGGACAATATAGCACAACGCCGTTTTTGTGCCTCTGGGACTAGCTACAGCAATGCACCGTAGCCAATCGTGGAGGTCACGCTATTTTACTAATTTTCTTTTTTTTTATTGAAAATAAAATATTTTTTCTAAAATTTCAGGCAAGATTTGTAAAATCGTAAGGGTGGTTGAAATTCGTACATCTTATGAGAAAATAGGAAGAGTTGGCAGGTATGGGCATTGGACAGTAGAGTCACAAAGATCGAGACTGACCAACTTAAAGGTTTACAATCAGCCGAGGCTACTCGGGCCCAAGTAATACCCAAGGTCAGGATCGTGCAGAAGGCGACATCCCGTAGCGTTTCTCAGAAGAGGGCTTTTGAGGTGCCCAATAATAATGGGACATCTTAAGAAATTGATAATTTGGCCGTGGAACTGCCTGGGCTTCCAATCAAAGAGGACAGCCCTACAGCAGTATATCGAATCTCAGCCAATCCGACCACATGTTATTATGCTATAGGAGACGCTTACGGAAATAGTGAGCCTGTTGAGCTACACCCCTCACGTCACGAAACCTCCAGATAGCCGCGGTATCTGCACTTTTGTGTCTGAGAAGTACACTTACATAAAGCACAATTTGCACATAACATATAGCAAGATTGAACACTCTCTTCTAGAAATTATACCAGGCAGCAAGCTTAAAAATAGCATTTTCATACTCCACATATGTAGCTCTCCAAGAGGCAGGTACCATCACTTCACCTCGTTGTTATCAAAAGTCGTTTCGATCGCTAGAAAAGCGGACGCACCGATAGTGATAGCGGGAGATTTCAATGCACCCCATCATGCTTGTGGGTACCTCACACCACTGCCAAGAGAGCCGAGCTCTGGCAAGCAGTATCAAATCTGTATCTGACTTTAGTCACTGATCCCACGTTTTCTACCTGCACCAGAAATCCTTCCTCTTGGGATATCACCCCATACTTCATCTTTGTCGCAACCACGGGAACACCCCCTGCTGCAGGAGACCAAATCCAACCAGACGCGCTTGATAGACAGAATACTCCCCTCATAAAGGAAGGTTCAATCGGATATGAAAATAATGAGGTGTCTGGCACAGACATACACCTCCCTTTGGATACAGCCCAGACCTCTTCTGGCTACGCGCAATACACAAGATCACTAGGCTTCGAATTGGACAAGCTCTTCCAGGAAGCAGAGGTTTGGACCACTTTAAACTATCTCAACATGAACTCTGCCCTGCGCCAGGACGACATTAAAAACAAGACACTTTGCAACTTAGACGATGACTTTGTCACCATCCTCGCCAAAGAAATCAATCGTATTCGGGAGTCGGGGACTTTCCCTGATCATCGGAAAATGACGTCAGTTATTCTCATCCCCTAACGTGGCCGGAGTCCCAGTTATAGCAACTTACAACCCATTTCACTGACATCTTGTATAGGCGAGGTCGCCAAGCCTGTCATTAACGATCGAATATCGAAGCACATATGGAAGACTAACCTGTTCCCATACAATATGACAGATCATGAAAATGCTAAAGCATCACTTCATAGATCAGGAGACGAAAGAGGTTGGAACCATTCTCGGAATTAGTCTTGAAAAGGCCTTTGACAATGTCTCATACTCCCACATACTTGCCTCCATCTCTTCCCTCAACTTAGAAGCCAACTTTTACAAGTTCACCAGCTCGTTCCTCAGGAATAGAAAAGCTAGGAGATCTCAAATCTAAGCCCTATGATCTAGGCAGTGATCCCAATGGGGACTGCCGATTTGGAGAAATTTTTGGAGCAGTCAAATTTTAGTTCTGGCGCTTTTTGGAGCAGTAAAATTTCAGTTTTGGAGCATTTTGGAGCAAGTAATATTGTAATTAGAAGCATCTTGGAGCACTAAAATATTATTTTTGGAGTAATTTGAAGCAGGTAATCTTGCAATTAGGAGCCCCTTGGAAATGTAAAAGTCTAGTTCTGGAGCATTTTGGAGCAGGTGATCATGCTATCACAAGCATTTTACAACAGTAAAAATTTAGTTTTGAAACAGGCAATCTTACTATTACGAGCACTTTGGCATAGGTATAGGTCAAGCGTCATTATAACGAAGTTGAAGGGGGAGTCATATTTACTTTGTTATAACTATTAGTTCATTATAGCCAAAATACATTTCCACCGACAATTACCCAGCAAGAGAGAATGTACTCACTACCGAATATTACAGCAGCCCATCGTGCCAATAAAAACGGCCGTCAGAAGGCAAAAAAAACTAGCAAAATAATAAAGAACCATGCACCTTTATTTCCACCAAATTCGACACACCAGCTGAAAGATCACTTAGAAGAGAAATAGTCAATATTAGACATTTACCGACTCCTCCTCACACGAATGACTGCTTTTTAAGCTTCAGCAGCAATTTCGAGTCCGTCTTTGTCATAATCATAAGCACCAAAGAAGCGGCGCAGCAAGTCTGTCCCATCCAGTGCTTGCGCAGGCTTTGGTATAGCGAATTCGCTACCATTACGCTCATGGATATCGAGGCATTCCTCATTTTCCTCATGCACGCCCGTCACCACGCGCACGATTTCCGCATCTGACAACTTGTTCGTTGTCACCAGGTCTGTATCAGCACTGGCGTACGTGCTGGAAGTAGAAAGTGTTGCAGTTAAACACAACGCCGGCGTCATGGAGAGCATCCCACTATGTCTGGGCCTGGTCGCCCGCGGCATCCTTACTGGCGACACCACTGAAATCTTCTACTACTTTTTTTTTCTCGACACCGTACTCAACAATTTTCAACATTGTTGTTTTCTGCTCAATTGTTATGTTTTTGCTGTTACGTTCACCACTGCTGTTGTCCATCTCGTGTCGGGCGGCGACACTAAAAGAGGTGGTGTTGCTCTTCCACAGCGAACGACAAGAAACAAAGCCACAATCTCTGCCGTCCCAGTGCGGAGCTGAAGGGGAGGAGGAGGTCAGATGCACGGGTGGGTCAGTGAGTTCTACAGGGAAGGGGCGGAGAGGGTGTCAGGGAAGACCCGCTAACCGACACCTTGCCCCTACTTACGCTTTTGGATCTCTCCAGTTTTTTTTTTTATTATTATTATGCAGACCCCCCCCTCAACCACATCAGCTCGCTCCCTCCCCCCCTTCACCTGTTGTCGCATGCCCTATTGTTTTTCTTTCTATCTGTACGCGGCACGTCATCCGTCTTCTTTATCTGTGGGCCACAGCATTGTTCACGAATGCCAGTGTAGAGACATTCCAGCTGATAACCACACAGCGAGCGAAGGTCACGTATCTGCCTGCCCCCACCGACAATTGCTTCCTGCAAATACAAAACTTTTAAGACCCAACGACATGCATGCTATTTTCAAGCAACAATGACAGGATTTGCTGTTGCGTAGGGTCATTCGTTGCCAGAAAACCAGAAAAAATCCCTTATCACCAAAAAAGACCGTGACCATTTCCACAACATGGTAGCACCCCCGATTCTCGCTTTGCTTGTTTAGTACTTCCCATGTATAAGTGAGGCAGTGGCCCTATTTTGTCGTTAATCTTGTTATCGACGCTTTGTTTTGATGTTTCGGGGGTAGCTTGCTGCAATGTTGGTTACTGCTACAATGACAATTGTGCTGTCCTTCGAGGCTGCCGGGAAGTTGGCAAAGTGCGTCGTGCCGCACGCTTCTGGGCTCCCCTCGAGATCACGACAGATAACACTGTTGCGGTTAAACGATTGCGAGAAAATATACCCACAAAATGCTTTTGCAGCATGCGCAGGTGGCGCGAAAACAGCTAGCAAAGTATAGTGCCATCAATCACCGAAGATAAGTGCAGGGCAACAAAGAACCTGTTTCCAAACAGTCTATGCGTATACGAGAAACTAAGCGACCCAACTTTTTTTTTGCAGTACAGTATTTTTTGCTCATCCTGAAAAAGTTTTCATAAAATCTGCTCCGCATAATAAAAGCACCTCGAAAGTTGCTCAAACTTTTTTTAGAAAAAAGTGCGTTCATTACATCAGTAAATATGGTATTCTTTGCTGCAACCAAGTTACGTTTGCAAACGGGTTTCGTTTGTGATTAGAGTACATATATATGACGTGAGTAAACCAATGCAGAACTAACACCACTGCAATCACTATCAGGAAAAGTGACATATCTCTAGCCTTCTGCAATAGTTACGCTCGTCAGAGCTTTGGTTGTGGTTCTGCCACAAAATGAGGTTGAATTTCATGGCTCCGCAAAAATACTGGTGGCCAATATTTCAAAGTAGCAATGGCCTGTTCGCAGGAAGGTAAAGAAAAATTCTTTCGAAAATTCCTTGAACATTGACAAAATGCCTGATGTACCTAGCGTCGAAGCTCTCTTCTGTAAAACCTATCACGGAAATTTTACGTTCGTTATTGGCGTTGTGTACAGGCCACCCTGCTCATAATCCATCGATCTCATTGAATTACAAAATTACATGACCATTCATGTAAAACGAGAGGATAGAGTTATTTTGGCTGGTGACTTTAACGCACCAACCATAGATTAGTACTTGTTGACTATTAACAAGCAATACGACAAAGTAGGTGAAGCAAAACCAGAAAAAATCACTTCTCCCAAAAAAAGACCGTGACGATTTCCACAACATGGTAGCACCCCCGATTCTCGCTTTGCTTGTTTGGTACTTCTCATGTATAAGTGAGGCAGTGGACCTATTTTGTCGTTAATCTTGTTATTGACGGTTTCTTTTGATGTTTCGGGGGTAGCTTGACTTCATATTTGCAATTATAGACTTCGTATTTACAATTGATTTATTACAAATTCTTGATGGTCACTTGGTATTAACAGCCCTAAATATTTGTACTCAGTTACCTCGCTAAGGTGTTTGTTTTTGTAGCCGTAATAGTAAGTTAGGGGCAATTTTTTGCGAGTAGTTTTTATTGCTACTGTTTTTTCAAGATTAAGATACATCTGCCAACTTTCACACCATGATATAACCTTCTCAAAAACTTGATTTAGGAGCCGCTGGTCATACGGGTTTTTAGCTTTGTGGTATAGAATGCAATTATCGGTGTAAAGTTTAATTTTTACTGGGATGTCATCAAGTATACCATTTATGAAAATAAGGAAAAAAAGGTGGTCTGAGAACCGAACCCTGCTGGACACCATATGATACTGAAATTCTACCCAAGCAATGTTGATTAAAAGAAACCATTTCTACATGACCGGTTATGTATGACGAAATCCAGAATATTAGCTTAGCCTTTCGAAGTACCAAATTTAATTTATAAAGCAGTTTATTATGAGAAACCGTATCAAAGGCCTTGCAAAAGACCAGCACCAGGATACAAGGTCAAACTAGGTCTATACTTGTTTTTCATTCGTGGCTTTCCTGCATCATCTGTTACATGTGATATTCATCCTGGCATTTTTGATCACGAAATGGTATTACTAACACTTTCTGGTGTACCAATAAATGAATATCGATCATTTCGTAACTTTCCAAAGTTTTCCAGGGCAGATGATGTTTCAAAAATAGATACATTGTCTTTACATTTTAACACATTTGCAAGCAGTGATACCAGTGTAAACAATCGTTGGGACCACTTAAAAAGCATAATTATGGAATGCATAGACCATATTGTACCACGTATTATCAAGAAACCAAAAAATGGAAACCTCCTGGATAACTAGGCCTACACTAACAAAAGAAAACTTAAAAGGTTAAAGAAAAAGGTCGCTTCAACAGACGCTCAAAAGCGAGTAATATCTCTTTTAACCCTTAAAATTCAAAGTGAAGTTTCAAAAGATAAACAAAACTACCATAGTGTACTACTACCACGCTTTACCTCAACATCCCCAAAAAAATTCTGGTGATTGATTTCCCCTTCATCTCAATCTTCCATGGCTTTTGAAGTTGACGGTTCCATTACTCATGACAGCTTAAAGATTGCAAACGCATTCAATGCTCAATTTCAATCTGTTTTCACCAAAGATAACAATTGATTGCCTGATTTCAGTCTTTCTCTTCCACCAGTACCAGACATCATCATTAGCGAAGAGGGAATACTCAACTTGCTCTAGAATATAGATATAAAAAATCATGTGGTCTCGATAACATTCCTAACGAATCTTTCAAGTGGTATGCAGAGTGGATAGCTAAGCACCTTCATGAATTATTTTCCAAATCATTGCAGGACGGTGAGGTTCCTCTAGACTGGAAAACAGTCAAGATTACACTGCTACGCAAAAACGGGAGTAAATCTACAGTTATAAATTACCGCCCCATATCACTCGTTTTGACAGCTTGCAAACTAATGGAACACATAATACATAAACACATCTCAGTATTTCTCGAAAAACAAAATTTCTTCACCAAGGGACAACATAGTTTCTGCAAGCGCTTCTCTACACAAACTCAATTAGTAGAAACTATACATAATTTTGCGGCATCTATTAATAATGGAAATCAAATTGACGCTATTTTGCTGGACTTTCGCAAAGCCTTCAATACGATTTCTCATAATAAAATCCTTTATAAATTAAATTGGGTACTTTGAAAGGCTAAGCTAAAATTCTGGATTTCGTCATACATAACCGGTCATCTACAAATGGTTTCTTTTAATCAACATTGCTCGGGTAGAATTGCAGTATCATCTGGTGTCCGGCAAGGTTCAGTTCTCGGACCACCTTTTTTTCCTTATTTTCATAAATGGTATACTTAATGACATCCCAGTAAAAATAAACTTTACACTGATGATTGCATTTTGTACCCCAAAGTTAAAAACCCGTATGACCAGCGGCTCCTAAATCAAGTTTTTGAGAAGGTTATATCATGGTGTGAAAGTTGGCAGATGTGTCTTAATCTTGAAAAAACAGTAGCAATGAAAATTACTCGCAAAAAATTGCCGCTAACTTACTATTACGGCTACAAAAATAAACGCCTTAGCGAGGTAACTGAGTACAAATATTTAGGGCTGTTAATAACAAGTGACTTTGAGTGGAATGAGCACATTGACCAAGTCATAGCTCCCGCACAACATAAGATTTTTTTTTTCTGCAGGGCACTGAAACTATCCACGCCCACTGTACATCTCCTTGCATACAAATCCTAATTCTGCCCATGTTAGACTATGCTGTAATTATCTCGAACCCATACACTAAAATAAATATAGATAAACTGGAATTGATTAAGCTTTCTATATAATCGCTAAGACGTACATCAGTAACAGACCTGTTAACCAGAGCCCAGCTTCAACTTCTATCCACTAGAAACTGTCATTCACGCTTGAAGTTGCTTTACCAAACATCAATGGGGCATGTTAAAGTCGATGCCGATTCCATCATGCCACTCACCTCTCTGTACAGTATAAGAAAATGGCATAATAGAACACTAACACCGCATCAAACATGAAATATAGCGTTTGAATATTCTTTTTTCTCCGGGATGGTGAATGATTGGAATTTACTATCAAATGAGCAAGTGTTGCAGTCTTCACTGGCAAGTTTTACTTCTAGCCTGTGCTCATGATTCTGGTTCTCATATATATACGCAAACCTTGTTAAGTAAAATTGACCGGTAAATAGATATAACAAACTAAACTAGTCTATCAAATAGCCGTTGTGTGATAAGTATAATGTTTTTTGTGGAGCTTGATGCTTGTTTGGCACGGCTCTTTCAGAACTCCCGCACCAACCTTACAGCCATGCCACACGCGGCCGAGAGAGCCGTCCTCCTCACACAGCCAGCAGAGAGGATTGAGGGAGCGCTCAGCGGGTCACATGACCGAGAAGTGGCGCCGTGGTGCAAAACTATTTCCCTCTCACTTAAGAACACACGATGGGGAAGCTTCAGAAGACTTCCATTTATTCACAAATCAGGGGACATCCGTGATTTATTGAAGTAATAGGGGATGCTCGTCTGCCTTACAGCGAGTCAATCGATTTCGCATGCAGTTAGCGAAGCAAGGTAGTGCGCGGGTAAGTCCAGCACCAACGCTCTCTAAAAACGACGGCAACGACTGCGTCGCCGCTGCTACCCTCTGCACCAAGAAAGGAGGAGCGTCTCCACGCTGAGAGAAGCAGATCGGTATTAGAGAGAGAGTTTGGCTCTGCGCGACAGCTTTCTTTTTTTTTTCTCTCTTTCCGTGCACGGTCTTGAAAGGAGAAGGGTCTCTACGTGCAGAGAGGGAAAAGAGAGAAGTGCAGCACAAGCGCGTCGCAGATCGGCATTTGAAAGAGAGCAAATAATCCAACACAGCCTTTTCTTTCCTTTTCTTCTTTTCCTTCTTCGCCCGCAACATTGAGAGGTGCCGCTGCGGGATCGGGCATGGTGCTGAGAGCATTTTCAGAGCGCAGTATGTTCGAATTACCGTCGCAAGTGCTCGCCCGTTCAAATTAGAAATTACAGGGCATTTTTGCCCATTGGAACACACATAGCTTTGACGGGACCACAGCGTGATTTCGAATTACACAGAAGTTCGAATTGATGAGATTTTACTCCGTTTATTTTCCGTCGCACGCGTGGTCACGTAGCGGTACATCACGCTGCGATGCGGTTTTCGTCTTTCCATGCTTACAGGTGTGCGCCCATCTGAGTATACGTTGCCACAAACAAACGATGGATATAACGAAATAAATATGGCTCCCCTTCAACTTCGTTATAACAAGGTTTGAGTGTATTACGTTTATATGTTCACATGGACACTTGGTACGAGTGCACATTTATACTTGAATGCCTTTGCGTGTATATTGCTTTATTTAGTAATGGTTATTTACCTCCACTCAATAATTTGTTCTTATGTTCACGTAATTGCATTAAGGATGGTTATATATGTATTTGTATGCATGTGTATGTGTATGTTCAGATGTGTAATCCGCATTTCATTTCTTGTTAGGTTACTTTCTGTTTTAGGTTATATGAATTATGTGGAGAGCTATGCCTACACTTGTTCTGCACATTTCGTTGTACCAGATCCCACATTGTTCATCTTTTCACCCTATAAAAGTCACCACTAGGAATTGTAGTATTCATAAATAAAAATTAATAAATTCTCTCATTGAACTTGACTGCTGTCTCCAGGAATTAAAACATTAGTAATATTATTTAAATACTGCTGCAATTGCAGTGTCTAGCGATTTCAAGATTTCTGACATCGTTCTGGGAGCTACATAAAACTGCCCTGCGAGCCACATGCGGCCCGCGAGTTACAGCTTGCGGACCCCTGAGATAGACGGTTTAGCGCAGTTTGGCACAATTTACGTCGATTTTATCATGTTGGCACAAAAAGTCTCGTTTGGCGCACTTCGGCGCAGTTGGCGCAAAAGTGGGATCCCTGTGTGCGTTTCTTCGGCACCCCGCAGGGCTCAGTTGTCTTCCCACTGCTGTTTAACATTGCAATGTGTGGTTTTGCTGCCAAGTTCGCAAACCAAAAAGGCATCAAGTTCGCCATCTACGCAGATGACATCACTATATAAAGTGTTGGTGGCTCGGAGGGCTCTGTGGTGAGCTTTCTTCAAGAGGCCGTCGACTGTGTTGAAGTCTACATAAAGGAAATGGGCCTCAAGTTCTCGCCGTCAAAGTCCGAACTTCTCTTATATCAACCCACAAGAAGGGGACCCAAACCAAAAACTGAAGACCACTGGCCGACATCAACTTTAGGCTGCACACGACTTAAGGGCAGTATATTACGACGGTGAACTTCGTACTCGTTCTGAGCATGATCATCGAGGCGAATGCACAGAATGACCACACGATCGACCGTCTTACTTCCAAGGCGGAAGGGGTCATCCGACTAATCTCATGTATTTCAAACAGTTGGGGTGGTTTTCGAGAGGACAACCTCTACAGACTGTTCCATGCATTCTTGAGCCACTGAGCTATGTCGCACCTATGCACAGGTGGCAACTCTAAGAGAGAAAAAAATTGAACATACTCATAAAGAAAAGCATCAAGAAAGTTCTTGGCATTTCTATGGTCACAAGCACTGAGAACCTTACGAAACTTGGAGTCCACAACACACTTAAAGAAGTTATCAAGGCTCAACAAACGGCACAGGTTGCAGGCTTTCGATCACATCAGAGGGGAGAAAATTCTGATTGACACTAGGGTCAACGCCCCGATGCTCGAAGTGCAAAATACACCACTTAATGATTTTATGCACTCTCACATCAAAATGCGTCCCCTTCCACGAAATATGCACCTAGAGTACATTGTAGGCAGGCGTGTCGCTCGAGCCTCTTCTCTTTTAGATCACGCTCATGCCCACTTGTCTGCTTCATGCTTTGTTGACGCTGCCTAGTACAGCAGTTTTGCTCACTTTGCAGTAGTATCCATAGATACTAAGGGTCAGATTTTATACTCAGCATCGGTTCAAACCATTTCTTATTACAAAGCAGAAGAGATGGCCTTCACACTAGCTCTCCTTGATACACAAAGAACAGATATTTATACGGGCTATAAATCCACTGCTAGGATTTATAGCCCGTATAAATATCAGCGTGGCGCTCGTCATATCGAGACCTCACAGGCTAGGCCTCTCGGTCTCCACATGGGAACGGCCCACGATTCTACCCCCATAAAACGGGGGTGGAATCCTTCGAGATCCCAATAAAGTTTTTAATCCATCCATCTTTTCTCTTCTTTTCCTTATCATAACCACTTAGAGAGAAAAGACCACAATCTTGTCACAGATTTGTTATAAAATAAGAAAAGTCATAACCGAATCTTATATAGTGACACAGGCACATGCCATGGAAACTATCAGCACACCATGTATTATTAATTCTCTTCACTTTCTGATGCGCATACCGATGTGAATACTTCCTTTCTTTATCTTGCGTCAGGTTTGTTACGATGCCTTATATCTGTGTATATATGAAAGGAAAATGTCTGAAAATGCCATAATAATTGTCCGCCTGCACTTTACATTTGTGTTGTGTTCCAATCAGTCCCTGTACAGTTAAAAGCGTGTTTACCCAAAAGGGTATGAGTACGCACAGTCAGAGAAAGGTGTTTTACAGCTGCAACGCCAAAAAAAGGTTATTTCCCTAGAAGTGGATGCTTTCCAGTGCCACATGACATGCAGTAGCGTTGCTGCACTTTGTGCACAGCACTGTGTCACACTAAGCACAACTCTTACCACTGTAGATTTCATCCACCTTGCGAATGATCTCCCAAAGTCTTTCATCACTCACGTTCTTCAGCTGGATCTACAATGAAAGTAACAGGAAAGAATCAATCAGTTATAAACCTTCGGGAAAAGACTAGGTTTTTAAGTAAATATCACGGAAGTATTTCGGAACAATGCCCATTCAGACATCGCAGCTTTAGACTTGGTGTACTCATAAACTCACACATGATATGATAAAAAATGGTTACTGCATAAAGCCTCTAGGAATGTTAGTTCAGCACTGTGTATGTGTCCTCTTCTCGTCCCGTTTTCGGCGCTGTTTAATTCTTCGTAAACCTCTAGGAATGACAAAGAAAAAACACAATGTTCTCGAAAATATTGTAGTCAAGATGGCTTACGATTCTGCTACTGAAATGACAGTGTTGTTCACTGAGGAAAAAATTGAGTCCAAGTGCACATTACTAATGAATCAAGGCACAGATATGCTCCAATGAAATGAGTTGAAAAATTGAAATGAAATGCTCCAGTGAAATGTGCTGTGTTTCTTCTCTTTGCGTAGGGGTACAAGCTTCCAGGTTCTTAGTACTTTAAAGTGAGAGATGCACACTGGCCCAAGCACTATCTCCAACTTCATACTACTGTAAAGTCCCGAGAAATCACCCCCTCGACGCTGAAAGATAATCTGGAAGGGGGCCCTTGCTTGGTCTCGGACACTGATTCAATATAAAAGTGCCTTTAAGAAAAATGCACACCTGTGTTTCTAATGAAATGCTGTATTGAATACACACGCATTTACTGTTTTACAGACCCGAGGAGAATCCTTGTGTGAAATTTCAAGTGTTATGACAAGGCGGGAAAGATGTTCTACAAATGTTCAGACAATTTGTGACAACTCAAAATGCAGCCTCGGGGCATCACACAATAAAAGTGTTAAAAAAATCTTGCGCATATATAAGGACTCTCAGAACTTTGGTTCCAAAAAACTATTGCTGTAGAATTTCGTAGTGGAGAACAGGTTGAAATAATTGCGGGAGGGGAGGGGTGCTTGTTCTGTATTTTACAGTGCCCACTCGCGATTGAAGTTGGAATGGAGGCACTAGCATGTGCTTTTTTCATAGCATTGCCAGGGCTGCACAAGAGGCCCATTGAATGTGACTACCCGTACAACCAAGGAACGCTTGCCACCAATTCAGCTGCTCTATCTGCGAGTGTTCTCTTCGCACTATTTTAACTGTGCAATACTTTACAGTAAAAATACACACCTTGGAAAACATTTTAGTGTTTTAACCAATTTTGACTAAATATCTGCAGTCCGAACAAAGTGGACACTTATTACAGTTTCTTATGAGAGATTATGCTTTGAATTGCAGCCCGAGTCATGCAGTGAAGTTCATACATGTACAGCTTACTCACCGCCACCTTTATTTAGAAATAGAAAGACAGGCTGCTGCTTGAATTGTACAGGAAAATAAAGGAGGAGGTGGGGTAATTTGCCATGTCTGTTACAGGCAGGTGTACTTGCTGCCAAGGACCTCAAAAGAGGATAAGTGACAGTGGTGGAAATGAATCTGCACTCCAGCCAAGTGCACAACGAGCTAAGTCAGGAACATTATTGAAACCAAACATAAGATAAGCATTTTAAAAACTGCTAATTAAGCATTGTCTTGGCTTCATCATCCAACATGTGGTTGTTTTGAGAATTTTTTTATTTTTTTCCTGCATAAAAAACCTCAAGCTGAGCGTTCTGTTGTTATTAGAACATATGTTTGCAGGAGCTTATTTTGCTGCAATCTTGGATAGGATATTTAGT
Organism: Rhipicephalus microplus; assembly: GCF_043290135.1. Taxonomy (NCBI): domain Eukaryota; kingdom Metazoa; phylum Arthropoda; class Arachnida; order Ixodida; family Ixodidae; genus Rhipicephalus; species Rhipicephalus microplus. Next base: position 21,606,777 of record NC_134705.1, on the reverse strand, counting down.
AAAAGTGCTCAGTGGCATTAATGTTTATCTGCTTCCTCGTTTGGTTTTAAGATGCACTTTTTTCTAGTTTGCACTTGTTTCTGATTGCAGAGAATTCATATTGATCCTTGAGGTGTGTAGTAAATAACAAGCAACTTTTTCAGGCAACGCTACTTTATCATTTTCGGTGATATGTAGGGTTTAACATCTCAAAACCACCATATGATTATGACAGATGCCTAATTTTACATTTTCTTGTCAGTAACACTTATTAAACATTTATTTGTCCTGAAACATTATTTCTTTGACAGTATAGCTGCATCACTGCTACACAATTATATAGAATTAGTTCGTCTAATGAAGATGAAAAAGTTTTGTTGATTTGCAAAAAATGTGTGTATGGGCCAACTTGAGCACATAACCAACTGTTTCAAACATCCTCCGGTGCAGTAAATGTTCCCTGGTGAACTTGTCTTTTGGTTTGACCAAATGTGAAAAAACAAAAAGGTCATGGCAATAGGGAAGGCCTTGAAAAATCACACTGTTAAATAATGCCATAGATTATGTAATGAACCACACATTCACATGAAAAAAACTGGGAGCATAATTTTGCAAGCACTGCACATCTATGCTGGTTTAGAGAAGAATTATTAAAATTAAGTTCGACAGTTTCATGTCGCAAAACTAAAATCTGGTTATGAGATGCACTGTTTCAAGTTAAAGCTTAATTATTTTGACCTCATAATCTCCCTGAGTGCATGGAACTAGGGCACTAATACATATTACAACTATTATAATGTGACTCCTGAGGTTCGGAATCAATCCTGTGATCTTGTGCAGAACTGCACACAGTGGCAGATCCAGAAGGGGGGCGCTAGAGGCGATTGCCCCCCCCCCCCCCCCCCAAAGCCTTTCAGTACCCCCTCCCCTCTCTTCAGTGCTTGCCGTCCACCTGTTATTACCAATTAGGAAAATCAGTGAGATTCCTTTAAGCACACATTAATAGTATTTATGCTATAATAAGGTTTTTAAGCTAGTAAAAAAACAAAAAGTAATGACCGGTGTTACTTTAAGCAACCCCCTCCCCCTAAAACGATTGGCTGGATCCACACCTGACTGCACGGCACCATTTACTTTTACCTTAGGGTCAGAATAGAGATACAGACTTTCTTTCTTTTAATGCACTACTTCACATTTAAATAAAGACAGTCGCATTTACACTGAAGATTTTGAAAGCTACATGTGTAGACCAAAAAAGCATGTATATGCGACCAATGGTATAGCGTCCTGTACAAACAAACAGTATTGCTCATATGCTCTATAGCAGAATGCTGAATAACGTCACTGCCTTGAACAATACTTAAAAGGAAACCTCTTCGTGGTGAACGGGAGAAGCGACATATTAGTCTGTTTTTTGGCATCTAGCATCAAATGCTATGCTAAGTCAGAGTGAAATATGACAAAAACAGGCAATAATAATACGACACTTCCGGTTTGTTCAAATTTCTATAATGAAATGCAGAGGCATAAAGAAGAGGATAAATATAGTGCTAATACATGTACATGCAACAAAGTGGAACCTCAATACTAATTACCTAAATTCAATTAGTTCTATGCCTATGGAGATCAACAGCAATGCTTTTAATGAAGGATGTTACCCTCTTCATGAGATGCAATAAAACACCACATTTGAATTATACAAGTTCTCTGTTTACTAAGTTGAGGCATTTGTTATTAGATCATTTGTGATGTGTTTGACAATCTGTGCAAGTGCATGGCAATTGAAGTAGCACCTGTTTAATCCGAGCAAAAGTATTCTATTCATCACAGTGAAGTTCAATATGTTATGACACCATCCTGACACGCTAAAGGAAATCGGAATAATTTGTGACAATCTTGACTTCAGAAGTATTCGAATTTCTAGACATTTATTGTTCAGGTATTAGCAGTTTGTTATAAAAGAATAGGAAAGAAGCTATATAAAGAGTAAAAATAGAGCTTAGTATAACATTGTTCGGAGGCCAGCAAAAGAACTTAAAACCAAGAAGAAGAGTTGACTTTTTCTGGTGTTAGTGAAGGGCGTTAAAACTCTATTGCCAAAGACTAGCAAAGGCATTTTTTAATCACAATCAAGAGAAGCCCTGCCTTGGTTTTTCTGCTAAGAAAGCATTTTCTTTTTGACTACCAAAGCCTCCTCAGGGGGTGTTATAGCATCTAAAAATCATAAGTACTTTAACCTCCTCAACTAACTCTACCCAGACAAACTTTTTAGTTGAAATGTATGGCTGCAAGAGGTAAATCGAATTTCATTATTATGCTTTTAATGGAGAGCAACATAGGTTCCTTCTGCTCTGCTGTGCATGAGCCTGCAAGCACAGAAACTTATGCAAGTACAAAATATCTGTACATTGTGACAGACTCCCAATAGTGCTGTGATCAAGTGCTCCCAGCTTTTATTTAACTGCAAATAACTTGCTTAAAGTGCTGCAGCTGTTGCTTCATACTATTGACCACATATTTTAGACAAATACTATTACGCTGTGCTACAGTCAATAGGCATGGAGTACCATTTGAGCTCTTTTTAAAAACGAATGGACCAGCTGTTGTCGATCATATGAGCATGTTTTCACAACCAAAAGTTTACACAGACAAATGTTACAACAATAGAATTTATTATGCATTAAATATGCCAAGCAGTGGTCTTTAAGTTGCAGTTAAAAATTGCAATATGGTAGTGCATGATCAAAGTGTCAAGGCCCTCTACTGCCCTGGTGCTTTTATTGATGTATGAGATGTGATATTTTATTAAATAATTTGTATTATGAAGTGGGAAAAAGCAACAAGACCATAAATTATATTTTTTTGCCCAAAATAAATTACTGCTAGACCATGAAAAGAAGATACACCGACTGAAATACGCCGCACTTAACTGCACTGTGGAATGTACCATAATGTTAATGTTATCGTGTGCCATGAACATATCAAACAACACCTTCACCTACAATCAACACCTATACATAGCCTTCATAGAGTACAAGAAGGTGCTTGACTCAGTCAAGACATCAGCAGTAATGCAGGCACTACTGAATCAGGGCATCGAAGAACACTACATAAACATACTGGAAGAAATCTACAGTGGATGCACAGCCACCATAAAGAAAGCGGCAGGATTCCAATAAAGAAGGGTGTAAGGCAGAGAGATACAATCTCTCCAGTGCTATTCATCTCGTGTTTACAGGAGGTTTTCAGGACCCTAGCTTGGGAAGAGTTAGGAATAAGAGTTAACGGAAAGTACCTTAGTAACCTGCGATTCGCTGATGACACTGCCTCGATGAGTAACTTAGGAGATGAATTGTAGCTCACGATTACAGAACTGAACATGGAAAGCACAAAAGTAGGTCTGAAAATGAATGTCCACAAAACTAAAGTAATGTGCTACAGTCTCGGCAGAAAACAGCACTTTGCGATAGGTGGAGAGCCGCTGGAAGTTGTAAAGGAATATGTCTACTTAGGGCAGGTAGGATCCGCGAAGCCGAACCATGAGAGTGAAGTAACTAGAAGAATAAAGATGGGGTTGATCACATTCAGCAAGCATTCTCTAATCAAGAATGGTAATCTCCCACTAACCCTCAAGAGGAAGGTATATAACAACTGCATCTTGCCAGTATTTACCTACGGAGCAGAAACCTGGAGGCTTACAAAGAGGGTTGAGCTTAAATTGAGGATGACTTAGTGATCGAAGGAAAGGAAAATGATAGGTGTGACTTTAAACAAGAAGAGAGCAGAGAGGGTCAGCGAACAAACCAGGGTTCAGGATATCATAGTTGTAATCAAGAACAAGAAATGGACATAGGCCGGGCACATTGCACGTACACAGGATAACCGCTGGTCATTAAGGGTAGCTGACTGGATTCCCAGAGAAGGCAAACGCACGAAGGGGAGACAGAAAGTTAGGTGGGTCCATGAGATTAAAAAGTTTGCAGGTATAACAAGGCAACAAAAAGCACAAGACCGGGTGGATTGGCAGATCATGGGAGATGCCTTTGCCCTGCAGTGGGCGTAGTCAGGTTGATGATGATGACAGCTTCAATGTACGACAAGGTTTAGATTTAGGTGTTAAGGAAAACGTGAGCATGCCAAAGTTGCGCTGAAGGCAAAGCACTCGCTTTTTATGCATATCGCGATTTACAGGTGACAACTTGACACACCAATCATACAATATATGTATAATGCAGTGGTCTACTGCGGCTCATGTCAGCAGAATCCTAACAACAAAATTTGCCAAGAGCGTGAGCAATAAGCTTGTTTGCAAGACCGAACATGTACATGCGCTTCTTTGCAGACGTTTTATATTTTCTAGAGACTTGCCTAAGTATGATGCACCGTTTCTGCATAATTTTGATGTAATTAGTAGACTGCTTTTTTATTACATTGTCATGTAAGCAGCAGCCAAAGAAGTAGAGGCCACAAAAGTGTACAGAACTGAACGGTCTAACTTGGTATAAGCATTCACGTGTGATCACCGACAGGGGATATCGTGGTCACAGCTTTTTTTTTTTCTCTATGCTACTTGGACTACCTGTGCAAGTAGTGGAAATAATGCAATATTCATACCGCCGGTGTCACACAGACACTTGTGATCACGGTCAGGGCATCTGCACCAAACTCGATGCTGTACAGCGTAGCAGCGACAAAGTTGTTACGCGCGATCGAAATTTCTAGAGGAAAACCGGTATTAGTCACCGCTACACGGTCCAGATCAAATACAGTGCAGCGCGACTACATGCAGCAAGTACCCGTGTGACAGCGTTCACTAAAGCGCATCAGAGCGCACCGCGCATTCAGAACTAACGTCCACACAGAACAGTCAGCACTCAAGCATCACCATATTCGCAAGGAATAATATCACAATAATACAAACCGCCGCACAACACCAAAATAGAGGAAGCGCTGACACACACGTAACACAGCCAGCAGCGCCTTTACATATCCGCACCACAGCCCGCACCGCTCCAGCCAGAGCGGGCGCACCGCTAGAGACTAAAGTGCCTAGGAATGTTCGTGCAATTTGGCACCTGGGCCGCGCGTGGTCATGAGAAAAGCACCTAGAGGGAGGCTACTCTTATTAGTTCGCGCCCTGGCTCGCCGTGGCGCTGCAGTCACCTGTCTGGAACAATGCGGGAATGTAATGCCGCGACCCGGACTGCGACGCAAACAATGGCATACCCACCTAATACGGGTCAAAATGCTGGAAGACGAATTTGGTGTGGGAGTCGCCCAGAACTACTGTAAAAATATCTGCATTCAGGTATTTACACGTGATCATTTTTCACCGCAACAACTCTTCTCATTCATGTTGGTACCAACGACCTGGCGTTTCGCACTAGTCATGCCGCTTTCCAGAGCCTTCGCCCAATGTTAGAAATCATCTAAAAAGTACATCCCGAAATCAAGAGGATATATGCCAGCTTTGTCTTGCGGAGATCTACTGACCGACGTCGTTTCTGCGAAAATCCATCCTTTGTTGAGAAGTTCAACCTAAAGGCCCACCGGTTCAACATGCTCCTGCAAGACTACTGCCGTCATTCTTGGCTTGTTTATTTCCTCGACCACGGCTTCTACGAGCTGCTGCCCACACACGCCTTTGCTGTTGATGGCCCACGCCTTAGAGTTGAGGAAACAGCGATTCTGGCTAGCCACCTATGTGAAAAGAACATTATGTTTTTCGAAGTGTGTCTTATGTCATATTTTCTGCCAGCGTCCAAGAAGTTCTCTAATATATATATATATATATATATATATATATATATATATATATATATATATATATAGTCCAGTAGATCCTCCGTGAGCGGTCACAACGTGGTTTATTTCGACGTTTCGGCCTAGAGTCTGGCCTTCATCAGGATTAAAGGTACAGTTTGTTGGTGCTCAGCTTTATACAATCTCAAATATATATGAGTAAAAAACAGAGACGGAGAGAAAAGACCTGTTGATCGGGCACGCTGGTCTATTCTTTTCTTCGTTTTCCTCTGCTTACCTCCAGCTGCCGAGCCGCTTTGCCGTGCTGGCTCTTTACACTCGGCAACGCTGCAGACCTGGCACACAAAAATAAACAACAGTTCAGTCCAAATTACACTCGTTTCTTGAAGTGTGACACGTACACACTTCATTTTCCACCTGTCAGTCAGCTTGGATCTGAGCTGCTAACCCGCCAGGTATTCTGCCCAAGGCGTTCAGTGATAGTGAAGGGCCCCTCGAACTTCGCGAGTACCTGGCCGCCCGAGCAGCTGCCACCCCATTGCACCCACACCTTGTTTCCAATGTTGAACTCCAAAGCAGGTCGTCGCCTGCGGTCATAAGAATGCTTCTATTTTACTTGTTCTTGTGGGGCTCTTTTCCTCACCGCAGCTCTGAGCTCCTGGCAGGCATCTGTATGGTTGTCATAGTGTGTGACACTAACAGGAGCGTCCAGGCTGAGGACCGCTTTTAGTTGGGGCAACTATTCATATACGATTTTGTATTTTGTCGCATCAGTAGACGTCTGCAGTGCCGTCTTAGCTGCATAGCCAGCGACTGGAAGGTGGACATCCCAGTCAGCCTCACCTTTCTTTCGACTTTGGTGTACGGAGCGAGCGTTGCCTGAATACTTTGATTAGTGCGCTCACTAAGGCCGTTCGCCTGAGGATGAAACGCAAATGCGTAATGGCGCTGTACACCTGCCTTTGAAAGGTACCTTTGTAGTTCCCGGCTGCGAAATGTGGTTGCACGATCCAATATCAGTGACACCTCAACAGGTGTCAACAGTCCAGGCTGGCACCCCGGGGTCACTCAAACTGCTGACACGGTTCACAACTGGCAATGTAAGAGCGCACAATGCTTTGAATTTTCGGCCACCAGAAACGTTGTAATTCACGTAGTTTGGCTCTTTGCCCGATGTGCCCTCCTTCGGGGACATCATGAACAGCCCTCTCTATACCGGTGCGCACACATTTAGGAATGGCCAGTATGTATCGATCTTTCGAGAAGTCCTGTTGCCACTCACGAAGGCACAGCACATTATTACGTATTGCAAATAATGGATTTGTTTCCGTACTCGTTGCAGATGCAATGATTGGCGCCAAGTCCTCGTTCTCTTCTTGGGCTTCGCGAACGTCTACTTGGGCAAAATAGATGTGATTTTGCTTGCTTTCTTCCATGCGCATAAGCAGGTTGAATGACAAGGCATCGCCGATATTAATATAGACACCAGTGTGGTGACGCATGTTGAAGTCATATTCTTAAGCGTGATAATCCACTGAGCAAACTCATACTTGAGCTGTTGCTTGAAAAACATCCAAGTTAAAGCAGCATTGTCAGTTACCATGATGAACCTGCACCCGAACAAATAATGGCGAATTTTATTGTCCACGCTTCAGACCACTGCCAGGCATTTTAGGTCATTAAAGTGATGATAGCGCTCGGTGTCGGAAAGTTTCCGGCTGGCATAAGTGACAATGAGTTCAACGCCGTCACGATCCCGCTAGACTGGCACTGCCCCTAGACCAAATTGGCTAGTGGCAGTGTGTACTTCAGTGGTCCATTCATTATTGAAGTGACTCGGTATTGGGCATGCAGTGAGCTTTTGTTTTATTGCCCGAAAAGCAGTTTCTTGCGTGGCACCCCATTCAAACTGGACGCCCTTTTTAAGGAGATCGCTCAGGGGAGCCGCAATCAAAGCGAAGTGGAGAATAAACCTCAGCAAGGAAGATGCCATCCTCATGAAAGGCTGAACTTGCGTTACGCTGGCTGGTATCGGATATTCCGACACTGCTGCTATGCTCTCCAGGAGTGGCTGTACACCATCGACGAAAATGTCATGCCATAGGTATGCTATCTTAGACAGCCTGAACTGGCATTTCTCTCAGTTTAAGCTTCGAACCCCGCATCCTAGACTCTGCGTAGAACTTCATTTAATTTGCACATGTGCTCGTCCTCGATGGTGCCAATGACGAGTCTATCATCTAAATAAACCACGCAGGCTTGGTTCCTCAGTGAGCCTCATACGGAATTGATCGCGCACTAAAATGTAATAGGGGCTCTTCGGAGCTCAAACGGCATGCAATTGAATTCGTATAGGCCTGACAAAGTGCAAAAGGCTGTATTACACTTATCCTCTTCAGCGACACTAATCTGCCAGTACTCTGCTCGTAAATCGAATACGAGAAGAATCTGCAGTGGCGAACTGTATCAATAGCGTCGTAGATCTGGGAAAATGGGTATGAGTCAGGCGTCGTGCACTTGTTGAGCTGCCTGTAATCTACGCAGAACCGCATGAATCTGTCTTTTTTACACACGAGCATAACAGGCTCGGCCCACGGCCTTCACAAAGGCCTAATTATACCCCAAGAGAGCATCTCGCGTACTTGATTTGCGATAATGGTATGCTCCCTCTCAATGTATCTTCTCAGCTGTACGAATATCGCAGAGCGTTGCTCAGTTGGCATTCAGTGCTACAGCATCTTAGTGCCTGAGAGATCTGCTGTAGTGCCGGCGAATATTGCTTTATGCCGGGCCACTACAGAATTTAAGGTAAGCTGACCAGGCGGTGGCTCATCTCTCAGCGTTGGCAGGGGCGCCTCCGTAGCCTTGATTGACAAAGGCCGGAGCTCTATACGGCCGTGATCGATTGTGATTTGGATGTCATCTGCCAGTAGGAAATCCCCGCCCAGAATCATGTCAGCAGGCAGGTCCTCTAAGACAGGAATGGCTGGGAGAAACTTTGTCCCTGCTGTCCTCTAGACATTCACGTCGAGCATCCCCACTGTAATAGCAATGCCTCCAAGACCACAGAGTGGAGGCTAAGTCCACGGGGAAATGGCGTTGGAAGCGTCACGTCGGTGAAACGCCGTTTGTTCGGCGCTGGTATCAACAAGCGCTGACAAGTCGCCAATCTCTTCGACAGGAACCTGTAACAGTGGAGTTTAGAAGGCATGATACTGAATTCAGGACTGGGACGATTAGCAGCACTCCTTGGCATTATGTCCAAGACTTCAGCAGGAAAAGCAACCCTATCGCGTGAAGGTGGTTGTGGACTGTCCAGCCTACTGCAGTGTGCTGAGAGCGAGGCAGCATCGAATACTGTGCTGGAGTTTCGCAGCCTCGTGATTTAAGATGGTCAGTGAGATCTCTGCCACCTAAGAGGACAGGATGGCCGCATGAGTGGCGTCACACATTCCGTTGATCACGTACTGGCGCGCAGCAGGAGACTGCCATATGATGCCACAGTCGTTGAGAAGCTGGGGCTTCCCATAGAAGTAGTTCATGACATCTTCAGTGGGACCTTGCTGGCGCGATCGCATCCGTATGAACTGGTCGTCATACGTGGATGAGAATGGGTGAAAGGCACTTACTAAGGCTGCACTTCAGGCGGTCCAAGTACTGTGGTTAGAGGCGTCATGATGATGCCATGCTTTGGCCGAATTACATAGTTGGCTCACCGCAAGCAACATTTTGACGTCGTCAGGCCAGGAATAGTGACGGGCTAATGCATCAATGGTTTGCAGCCAAAGTGTGGGGTTGTCTTTGAATCCCCGAAATTCAGGAAATTCGGTAGGCGATGGCAAAGGCAGTGCTGTACGTGCCAAAGTTCGTGTGACGCATGCACTGGTGTGTTGAAAGAACTTCATCATGGTAGACATTGTTTGCTTGATCATGGTGATGTCAATGGCAGCTGCATTTGCAGTGGGGCTGGTGACCTTTGGCGTCGATGCGGAGGGTACTAGGACTGAGGTATAACGAAGTCCGAGAGCTTAAACAGCGTCTCTTAGGACTGAGGTTGCGTTCATGTGCTAGGCAGGGGAGTCGAAGACCTGAGTTGAAGCTGCTGTAGGGGAAGCAGCGAAACGTGGAATTGTGCGTCCACTGCATAGCACTGTGTGTGATAACAGGTGGTCAAGCAGAAATTCGTCAGATAATTGTGCTGCTGAGGAGACATTGACGCCATTCGCAGTCGATTCAGGGTGGTGAAGTCCATGGTCAAGGAAACATGGCTATGGTGGAGAGACCAGCGCTGCCGACGGCTCATAAGGCTACAGACAGGTGGCTTGAGACGCAAGGTTCAATCGTCGAACTACGCCACTGTAAAAAAGCAGAGACAGAGAGAAAACACCCGTTGGTAGGGCAAGCTGGTCTATTCTCTCCTTCGTCTTCCTTTGCTTCCCTCCCTCAGGCCACAGAGCTGCATTCCTGTGATGGATCTTCACTATATATATATATATATATATATATATATATATATATATATATATATGATGGGGTGATATTCAATGGATCCGGTGGAAAATGCAGTATAAAAAGAGGTCGACAAACGTGCAAAAAAACACTAGTTTTACTAACGTTTCGGCAGGTGGGCCTGCCTTGGGCAGGTGGGCAGGTGGGCCTGCCTTCACTCCGACGAAGGCAGGCCCACCTGCCGAAACGTTAGTAAAACTAGTGTTTTTTCGCACGTTTGTCGACCTCTTTTTATACTGTATATATATATATATATATATATATATATATATATATATATATATATATATATATATATATATATATATATATAAGGGAAAGAAGTGTATACCTAAGGGCTCGTTTTTCCGTGTTTTTAACACAATAATAATGAGATATAACAGACAGTAATGCCAAGGAATGTACAGGGGAAGTTATTAACATTAATGGAATGTAAATAAGAAGAAAGAAAAGTGGATGACAAAATTACCAACTGTAAGCAGGAATCGAACCTACGACCTTCGAATTACGCGTTCGATGCTCTAACCACTGAGCTATTACAGCGGCCCTCCCTCCATCCACTTTTTTGGGTTTATCTGTGAATTTAGAAGTAGGAGCGACAGTCAGCGCCATCTATAAGCCAAACAACGAGTGTGAAAACACTCTTATGCGCATGTTTGGCGTCACGTAGCACGTGAACTTATTATGAGCGGGCAGCTGATTAATTGTCCCGCTTATACAACCTAAACACACCAAGTCTGCCAGTACGAGACCCTCGTTCAATGAAATAAGGGAAAGAAGTGTATACCTAAGGGCTCGTTTTTCCGTGTTTTTAACACAATAATAATGAGATATAACAGACAGTAATGCCACTCGTTGTTTGGCTTATAGATGGCGCTGACTGTCGCTCCTACTTCTAAATTCACAGATAAACCCAAAAAAGTGGATGGAGGGAGGGCCGCTGTAATAGCTCAGTGGTTAGAGCATCGAACGCGTAATTCGAAGGTCGTAGGTTCGATTCCTGCTTACAGTTGGTAATTTTTTCATCCACTTTTCTTTCTTCTTATTTACATTCCATTAATGTTAATAACTTCCCCTGTACATTCCTTGGCATTACTGTCTGTTATATCTCATTATATATATATATATATATATATATATATATATATATATATATATACAGTCAAGTAGATCCTCCGTGAGCGTTCACAACGTGGTTTATTTCGACGCTTCGGCCTAGAGTATGGCCTTCATCAGTATCCTAATGAAGGCTAGACTCTAGGCCGAAACGTCAAAATAAACGACGTTGTGACTGCTCACGGAGAATATACTTGACTACTTGTAACGCTACGGCCACTCAACCACCATGCCTGCCTATATATATATATATATGAAAAAGAAGAAACACAACAGAAACACAACTTAGAGGTTGTCTTAATTTTATTATGAACGGCTTTGACCGGTGGACCAGTCATCGAAAGGGTTTGCGAACAAGTGTTCGCAAACCCTTATATATATATATATATATATATATATATATATATATATATATATATATATATATATATATATATATATATATATATATATATATATATATATATATATATATACACATACGGTTTCTTCCGACGCCACAAACACGCCCTCGAAGCGCTTAAGCTCTCCCCATCGATTTGTCGTAAACTTCAAAGGTGATCAAGCTGCCAGCGGGTTGCACCGGAAGGTGGAAAACAAAAACGGGCATCACACTGTCCACTTGGGGGAAGGATGGGTGCGTGGGAGGTATTGTTGACAATGATTGCATGGCTCGTTTACGTTGGTCTTGCTCTCTTGAGATGCTGTCCTTTCCTAATACCGTCATGTCTGTCCTGCTTCTTTTCCTAGAGTTTTTGATTTTTCATTATTTTTTAACATTTGTTTCCCCCTGTTTTTTTTTTCATGTTTTTCTTCTATCCCCTTCCCTCCTGTCTCGCGAAGCTATATGAAACACGAAAAATGTGTAAATACTATTATGCTTTGGAAACGACGAGGCTCCCGTTGAAACATCGGCTGAATAAACAGTTGTCATGTGAAAGCGCATCTACTTTCATACTTGGAACCTTGCAGCAACCGAAGTTAATCTTCTATAAGCCATATATATATATATATATATATATATATATATATATATATATATATACACACAGACACACACACAAAGTGAACAGCTTAACTCATAGCACAAAAAATATTAAAACATATATAACCGTATTGTAGCGAGGCCTCCGAACTTTGAAATGGGTCAAACTGTTGAGTACCTTCTAGTAAGGCTACCCAACAAGGACGCCACTCGCGCTGGGAGTCCGTGCTTCGCCGTTACTATCGCCATAGCATATGATCGCTCGTTGCCGGTTAATATACCCCTTGACATTATATATGATGATGTCTTGGTTGAGACAGTTTATTCAGCCCAAGGGCTCAGCAGCAAACGGGCAATCTGAGACAGAGTGCGCACACACCCAATGATGATTGTGGTGACACCTAATGAAGATAAGGACAGAGACCCAGACGGGTGATGATGATTATTGTGCATTAATAAAAAGCGCATAACAAATGCCGAATATTATATATATATTGTAGTGAAGAAGATGAGTGCTACTCTGAAAGGCAGGGGGTATGACTCAGTCGGTGAAGAAGACGACGTTTGGTTGGCTGGGTACTCAGACTGGTTCGCCATTACTACTTGACGTGTCGTGACCGCTCTCCTGCTTTATAAAAGAGTGCCACTCTAAAACGCCTCATTATAATTGGTGGAGGTGCTGGGTAACGCCTAATCCTGGGATTGCGAAACCGTACGTTGCCTCCAGTTGCTACGATGTTCACGAACGACGATCAGCAGGCGGCCGCCTCGGCTCCAACTACTGCAGCTCCTGTCTGTCTCGGCTCCTTTCGGCAACGCGATCCGCCTACCTTCAGTGGAACCGATGACAATGACGTTGAAGACTGGCTTGACGAATACGACCGGGTGAGCAAGCACAACAAGTGGGACGATGCGCACAAGCTTACTGTCGTCCAATTTTATTTGACTGACGTAGCCAGTCTGTGGTACCGCAATCACGAGAGAGACCTCCCTACCTGGTCGGCCTTTCGAACGGCGTTCACGAACTTGTTTGGCCATCCAGCGCTTCGCAAACTACGGGCCGAACAGCGCTTGCGTACTAGGGCTCAGCAGGATGGTGAGAATTACACCAGTTATATCGAAGATGTGGTCAACCTTTGCCGGCGTGTCAACTCGGCCATGACAGAAGCCGAGAAGATCAAACACATCTTGAAAGGCGTGACTGACGACGCATTTCAGATGCTTGTCGCCAAACGCCCGCGAACGGTAGCGGAAGTGATCCAACTTTGTCAGAGCTATGATGAGCTCTGGAAACAGCGTGACACCACTCGTCGTGCCAACGCGCCATGTGCAACAATCTCCGCTTTAACGCCGGCTGGCACTGCTGTAGACCACACTACTTCGCTTCTCGAGATCAAGCAATTTGTACGAGAAGAGGTCGCATGCCAGTTGTCCCTCGTGCCTCATACGTCCGAAGGTGCCGCATCTACTTTAGCGCCATCAATACAGCGAGTAGTCCAGGAGCAAGTGTCCGAGGCGCTACCAGCAGCTCATGCACCACCTGTGGCTGCTCCATTGACCTATGCCGAAGCACTGAACGGAACTTGACGTCCACTTGTCGCGAACGGCCACGCCTATTTGTCACGAACGCCTACGTCCACGCGCCCCTTTGTCGTATGGACTGAGCCTATGTACCAGGCTGCCCATCCTTTCTCCCGACCATCACCTTCGCGCTTTCAGAACCCTTGGCGCACTCAAGACAACCACCCCATATGCTTCGCCTGTGGAATTGCGGGGCACGTGGCACGATTTTGTCAACGGCGTGAGTTTTTCCTACGTGACGACGTCAGGCCCAACAATTATACTTTCCCACAACGACCAGAGCCTGCTGTATCTGGCGAGACTGCGACTATGGACACATTTTCACTTCGCCGGAACTTCAACAGACACCGGTCGCTTTCATCTCAACGCCGTTTCCTTTCCCCTATGCTACGTCGACTTCGCCCTGTCCCTGAGGAAAACTAGGAGCCACAGTTCCGGGGGCAAGAACTGCGGATCTTTCGAACTCCACAAGACCTTGTTTTTCGCCGTCCAACGTCGTTGCTGTCTCCATTGAAGGTATACCTGTTTTTGCATTGGTCGATACTGGCGCCGCGGTGTCTGTAATGACTGAAAAACTTTGTGGTCGACTAGAAAAAGTCACAATGCCTCTTCACGACATCGTTTTGAGCACTGCGAGCGAGCAACGAATTCGCCCTTTTGCTGCATGCACAGCACGTGTCTGTATTGCTGACGATATTTATGTCGTCAAGTTTGTAGTGCTCCCGCAGTGTTCCCATGACATTATATTAGGCTGGGACTTTCTCTGCACTCATCATGCCGTCATCGACTGTGCTCGCGCCGAAGTGGAATTCGCGCCGTTATGCGACGCTGCTTCACTCGACTCGTCCCTTCCACCTGCAAAAAATTTCGTTTCCGCTGACACTTCGATACCCCCGTTCTCATCCGCCCTAGTTCCGCTTTCCTGTGACGTCTCTAGTGGCTCAACTGTACTTTTTACGCCTTCTGAAACCGCTGTTCGCCCCAAGTGCTTCCTGATTTCTTTCGTCGTTCTGAATGTTCACGAGGCATCAAATGCAATTTATGTTTCAAATCCGTTTCCCTCGCCTTCCAAGTTACTGTACGCAGAGTGCTTGGGCTTTGCCGATCACATTGATCCCTTGAGTGCACGTGTAGTTCCTCACCACTCGACTACGCTATCTATTGACGCTGTTGATTGCTGCGCGTCATCCTCTTC
This sequence comes from Rhipicephalus microplus, assembly GCF_043290135.1. NCBI lineage: Eukaryota > Metazoa > Arthropoda > Arachnida > Ixodida > Ixodidae > Rhipicephalus > Rhipicephalus microplus. Next base: position 21,591,649 of record NC_134705.1, on the reverse strand, counting down.
CCCATCATTCACCGACCAAATTTCGCGCTGCATTGACACCAACCTTACGGCCCAGCAGCGCACCGACATCATCGCCCTCCTCGAGCGCTTCCGTGCCAGCTTCGACCACCAGCAACTGACTTTGGGCCGTGCTTCCACAGTATCTCGCAAAATCGACACTGGCCTTCACGCTGCTTTACGTCAGCGTCCGTATCGGGTATCGGCATCTGAGCGTCGCATAATCGCAGAACAAGTTGACGACATGTTGAAGCGAGGCGTTATTGAGCCCTCTAACAGTCCGTGGGCATCCCCAGTTGTTCTAGTCAAGAAAAAGGATGGCTCAATAAGATTCTGCGTCGACTACCGCCGGCTGAATAAGATCACACACAAAGATGTTTACCCGCTACCCCGCATAGATGATGCCCTTGACTGCTTACAAGGCGCGGAGTTCTTCTCGTCACTAGATCTGCGTTCAGGTTATTGGCAGGTTCCCATGGCTAAGGCTGATCACCCCAAGACGGCTTTTGTTACCCCTGATGGCTTATACGAATTTAACGTCATGCCATTCGGGCTCTGCAATGCGCCTGCCACTTTCGAGCGCATGATCGACAACATCCTCCGTGGCCTGAAATGGCAGACATGTCTGTGTTATTTAGACGATGTCGTGATATTTTCAGGCGACTTTTCAACGCATCTTCAGCGGCTCGAGACAGTGCTAACTTGCCTCACCTCCGCCGGTCTACAGCTCAACTTGAAGAAGTGCTGCTTCGGCGCTCGAAAACTCCTAATTTTGGGCCATGTTGTATCTAGAGATGGCATTCTTCCGGATCCGACGAAACTCTGTGCCGTTGCCGAATTTCCTAAACCGAAGACCTTGAAAGAACTTCGCAGCTTCCTCGGCTTATGTTCATATTTTCGTCGTTTTATTCGCAACTTCGCCTCCATCATATCACCCTTGACTTACCTTCTTGGCGGCAACAACGACCTTTCCAGTTGGTCGTCAGCTTGTGATGATGCATTTGGGACACTCCGCCACCTTCTTAGGTCACCTCCTATACTGCGACATTTTGATCCTCTTGCCCCGACGGAAATACACACAGATGCTAGCGGAGTTGGCCTCGGTGCTGTGCTCGCCCAGCGTAAACCTGGTATTGATGATTACGTCGTCTCTTACGCCAGCTGTGCACTCACAAAAGCAGAAGCCAACTATTCAGTCACCGAAAAAAAGTGTCTAGCCATCATATGGGCCATAGGCAAGTTTCGACCCTATCTTTATGGGCGCCCATTCAGCGTGGTTACAGATCATCACGCATTATGTTGGCTTTCCTCGTTAAAAGATCCCACCAGCCGGCTCGCCCGTTGGGCGCTTCGGCTACAAGAGTACGACATTCAGGTCGCTTACCGATCCGGCCGAAAACATTTCGACGCAGACGCTTTGTCCCGATCACCTCTACGATGTAGTGACAAGTCGTCGTCTTCGCCTGCCCCCGACGTATCTGCACTTAGTGTCAGCGACATGCTACAGGAGCAACGAAAAGATCCTTGGATCCTTGGAGAATGTGGAGTGGGATTCTTCCAGTGCTCGCAAGCAAGACAGGAACGTACGTAGCGATGAACGAGGCGATACATTCCACGCCAATAGTAGCAGTGGGACTGGCGAGTGTAGGTTTTTAACACTCCAGCATGGGTGCATTGTGGGTCGGCGCGAAAGGAGGCGCATGTCTGAGCGAAGACGTCTGGAAATAACTAAGAGCCACAGGCGTCCTTTGGAAAAATAATTCCATCTGTATAGCAAACCATCTCTGATAACGAAGTGCTGTATTTGACGGCGTGTACTTGTAGGGATGTTTTGCGAGGGAGTTAGACTCAACAAGTTGATAAGTGAAGCGATTTAAGGATCTTTTCGTTGCTCCTGTAGCATGTCGCTGACACTAAGTTCAGATATGTCGGGGGCAGGCGAAGACAGCGACTTGTCACTACATCGTAGAGGTGATCGGGAGAAAGCGTCTGCGTCGGAATCTTTTCGCCCAGATCGGTAAACGACGCGAATGTCGTACTCTTGTAGCCGAAGCACCCGACAGGAGAGCTGGTCGGTGGGATTTTTTAACGAGCAAAGCCAACATAATGCATGAAGATCTGTAACCACGCTGAAGGGGCACCCGTAAAGATAGGGTCGAAACTTGTCTATGGCCCATATGATGGCTTGACACTCTTTTTCCGTGACTGACTAGTTGGCTTCTGCTTTTGTCAGTGCACGGCTGGCGTAAAATACAACGCACACATCAAATCCAAGTTTACACTGGGCGAGCACAGCACCGAGACCAACTCCGCTAGCATCCGTGTGTATTTCAGTTGGGGCAATAGGATAAAAATGTCGCAGTATTGAGGTGACGTAAGAAGGTGGCGGAGTGTGGCAAATGCATCACCACAAGCTGACGACCAACTAGAAAGGTCGCTGTTGCTGGCAAGATAGTCAGTCAAGGGCGATATATTGGAGGCGAAGTTGCGAATAAAACGACAAAAATATCAACATAAACCGAGGAAGCTGCGAAGTTTTTTTAAGGTCTTCGGCTTAGGGAATTCGGCAATGAAACGGAGTTTCGTCAGATCCGGAAGAATGCTACCTCTAGATACAACATGGCCCAAAAATAGGAGTTTTCGAGTGCTGAAGCAGCACTTCTTCAAGTTGAGCTGTAGATTGGTGGAGGTGAGGCAAGTGAGCACTGTCTCGAGGCACTGAAGATGTGTTGAAAAGTCGCTTGAAAATATCACGACATTGTCTAAATAACACTGACATGTCTGTCATTTCAGGCCACGGAGGATGTTGTCGACCACGCACTTGAAAGTGGCAGGCGTATTGCAGAGCCTGAATGGCATGACGTTAAATTCGTATAAGCCATCGGGGGTAATGAAAGCCATCTTGGGGCTATCCGCCTCGGCCATGGAAACCTGCCAATAACCTGAGGGCAGATCTAGTGACCAGAAGAACTCCGTGTCTTGTAAGCAGTCTAGGGCATCATCTATGCACGGTAGCGGGTAAACATCTTTGAGCGTGATCTTATTCAACCGGCGGTAGTCGACGCAAAATCATATTGAGCCATCTTTTTGCTTGACTAGAACAGCTGGGGAGACCCACGGGCTGTTAGAGGGCTCAATAATGCCGCGCTTCAACATGTCAACTTGTTCCGTGATTATACGACACTAAGATGCCAATACCCGATACGGAGGCTGACGTAAAGGAGAGTGAAGGCCAGTGTCGATTTGTTGAGATACTGTGGAAGAACGGCCCAAAGTCAGTTGCTGGTGGTCGAAACTAGCGCGGAAGCGCTCGAGGAGGGCGATGATGTCGTCGCGCTGCTGGGTCATAAGGTTGGTGTCGATGCAGAGCGAAATCGTGTCGGTGAATGATGGCGAAGAGGGTGATGCGGAGCAATCAACAGCGTCAATAGGTAGACGAGTGGTCAGGAACTACACGTGCACTCGAGGTATCAATGATATCGGCAAAGCCCAGGCACTCTCCGCACAGTAACTTGGAAGGCGAGGAAAACGAATTTCAAACATACATTGCACTTGATCCATCGTGAATGTTCAGAACGGCGAAAGGGATTAGGAAGCACTTGCGATGGACAGCGGTTTCAGAAGGCGTAAAAAGAACAGTTGAGCTATTAGAAACGTCACAGAAAAGCGGAACTAGGGCAGACGAGAATGGGGGTATTGAAGTGTCGGCGGCAATGAAAACTTTTGCAGGTGAAAGGGGCAAGTCAAGTGAAGCAGTGTTGCATAATGACGAGAAATCCACTTCGGCACGAGCACAGTCGATTACGGCATAATGAGTGCAGAGAAAGTCCCAGCCTAATTTAATGTCATGGGAACACTGCGGGAGCACTACAATCTCGCCGACATAAATATAGTCAGCAATAACGATACGTGCTGTGCATGCAGCAAAAGGGCGAAATTTGTTGCTCACTCACAGTACTCAAAACGAAGTCGTGAAAAGGCATTGTGACTTTTTTAGTCGATGGCAAAGTTTTTCAGCCATTACAGACACTGCGGCGTCAGTATCGACCAATGCAAAAACAGGTATACCTTCAACCGAGACAGCAACAACGTTGAATGGCGAAAAACAAGGTCTTGTGGAGTTCGAAAGATCGGCAGTTCTTGCCCCCGGAACTGCGGCTCCTAGTTTTTCTCAGAGACAGGGTGAGGCCGTCGTAGCATAGGGGAAAGGGAATGGCATTGAGGTGAAGGCGACCAGTGTCTGTTGAAGTTTCGGCGAGGTGAAAATGTGTCCATGGTGGCAGACTCGCCAGATACAGCAGGCTCAGGTCGTGGTGGGAAATTATAAGTGTTGGGCCGGACGTCGTCACGCAGGAAAAACTCACGGCGTTGACGAAACCGTACCACGCGACCCGCGATTCCACAGGCGAAGCATATGGGGCGGTTGTCTTGAGTGCGCCAAGGGTTCTGAAAGCGTGATGGTGGCGGTCGGGAGAAAGGACGGGCAGCCTGGTACATAGGCTCAGTCCGTACGACAAAGGGGCGTGTGTCGGTAGGCGTTCATGACAAAGAAATGTGGGTGTTCGCGATAGGCAGACGTCGGGTTCCGTTCAGTGGTTTGGCATAGGTCAGTGGAGCAGCCACAGGTGGTGCGTGAGCTGTTGGTAGCGCCTCGGACACTTGCTCCTGGACTACTCGCTGTATTGATGGCGCTAAAGTAGATGCGGCACCTTCGGACGTATGAGGCACGAGGGACAACTGGCATGCGACCTCTTCTCGTACAAATTGCTTGATCTCGAGAAGCGAAGTAGTGTGGTCTACAGCAGTGCCAGCCGGCGTTAAAGCGGAGATTGTTGCACATGGCGCGCTGGCACGAGTTGTGTCACGCCGTTTCCAGACCTCATCATAGCTCTGACAAAGTTGGATCACTTCCGCTACCGTTTGCGGGCTCTTGGCGACAAGCATCTGAAATGCGTCACCAGTCACGCCTTTCAAGATGTGTTTGATCTTCTCGGCTTCTGTCATGGCCAAGTTGACACGCCGGCAAAGGTCGACCACATCTTCGATATAACTGGTGTAATTCTCACCATTCTGCTGAGCCCTAGTACGCAAGCGCTGTTCGGCCCGTAGTTTGCGAAGCGCTGGACGGCCAAACAAGTCCGCGAACGCCGTTCGGAAGGCCGACCAGGTGGGGAGGTCGCTCTCGTGATTGCGGTACTGCAGACTGGCGACGTCGGTCTAATAAAATTGGATGACGGTAATTGTGCGCATCGTCCCACTTGTACTTGCCCACCCGGTCGTATTCGTCGAGTCAGTCTTCCATGTGCTTGTCTTCGGTTCCACTGAAGATAGGTGGATTGCGTTGCCGAAAGGAGCTGAGACAGACAGGAGCTGCAGTACTTGGAGCCGAGGCGGCCGCCTGCTGATCATCGTCCGTGGACATCGTAGCAAGTGGAGGCGACGTACGGTTTTGCAATTCCAGGATTATGTGTTACCCAGCACCTCCACCAATTAAAATGAGTAGTTTTAGAGTGGCACTCTTTTATATAACAGGAGAGCTGTCATGACAAGTCGAGTGGTAATGGTGGAATCAGCCTGCGCAACCAGCCAACCCAACGTCGTCTTCTTCACAGACTGAGTGATACCCTCTGCCTTTCTGAGTAGCACTCATCTTCTTCACTCTAATATATATATATATATATATATATATATATATATATATATATATATATATATATATTCTGGCCTACTAGTGATGATGATATGTGTGGCATTTTATGGGACAAGGGCCATTTGATGGCCATGTCCAAGGAGCGCCAGGCCATCGGTCAAGCGAAGTGAACAATGATTATGGCAGGTCTCTGTATAAGGGCCTCAAAATTCCTTGCGCTAATGCAGGTAAAAACATAAAAGTATTCAAATCAAGACAGCAATGTGAAATATGTATAGTAAGAATGAATTGCAAAAAGTGATAGTAAAACGATGAAGGTGTAGCCACCGCAGCAGCGACCTGCCTTCGAAGGTCGTGCTACAAAACGCCTGGGTATATAACATAAAAAACACCTACGTTTCTTAAAATGCTAACAATGATTTGTGCGTACAAAGTGGTTCGCCACCAACGAACATTTCCTGGTGAAGTGGCAACTGTGGTCGGTAGGGTAATAAAAAGTGTTGTATTCTTAGCAGGTCTAATTCCGTGCACTAGATTAAAACACAAAAAAAATGTCAACACTTCGCCACATCTCTCTCACAATGGTGGATTGCCACAAGACAAAACCTATAAATCTGTAGTGTGTGTGTGTGTCCTGCTTTTATAGCCTGGTCAGTGTTACTTCAGCGCATAGTGATTTTGATACTGGCAGCCAATGACTAAGTTGCAGCTCAATAACATGCAGTTTATTGCGTGTGTGTCTATGCCACAGGCTTTGCCAATAGGCCTTGAGCTTTTGTTTAAGATAAGGCTTCAATCAAGCGCAGGAATTTCTTTTGGTGTATTTTGGTGTTGGCAGATGCAGCTAAAATGCTTCCTTGTATCTCGCGGTGTCCTGGCACTAAGCAGACTATGACATGCTGTTTGAATGATTAGATTGTGCATAAACGAGAATAAACCAAGACAAGAACGCCGTTATTGTAATTTTTAAGAGTTTTCAGAGCTTTTACCATGCTTAAGAAATCTGTGTATATTACTGCCTTTTGTAGATTTATTTGTTTGATGCATTTAACGGCCACAAATATCGCATAAGCTTCTCCTATCAAAATGCTCACAACAGGATGCAGAACGCCGGCATCCGAAAAGGATAGGCGGATCACTGCATACGACACAGAAGTGTTGGACTTTAAGGCATCTGTAAAGACCTCAGGACATGTGTATTTTTGTTGCAGTTCCAGACGTATGTGCGGACATGTACAATGGGTGCATGCTTTGTAACCCCTAAGAAATTCAGATCGCAATCCATGATTTGCCACTGCCAGTGGCACACGTGCTGCAGGAGCTATCGAACGATGTTCAGGTGACACGTTGGTTTCCTCAGAGAGGCCCCTCACACGAAGTGAGTATAGGGTTGTCTAAAAAAAGTCGGTTTTCAAACAGCGTAGAACTTGACATGTCCTTAACCGTGGAACGTGAAGGGTGTTCCTTGTCTGCTTTCAATATAGAAAAGACATGTTACCACTTTGTAAGTGGAGTGACCATTTATTCGATTCCAGGTACAGGCTAGGTACAGGTAAGGCACCCGTAGAGAGGTGAATGCCTAAATGGTGAACAGGGTCATGCATATTTAGGACAGTAGCTGTTGCAGACAGACTACTGCCCCATAGTATAGGTGAGAGCGTGTGAGACTTTTATACAAGTTCATCAGACACCTCACGTAGTGAGCGCAAATTTTTTAGCACATTCGTAGCTTTGATGCACCGTTTTTTTTTTTTAATTGATGTGCGGTTTATTGCGACTGGGGTAATTGATTTAGGACCGGAGCTATCCAAGCCTCACGGCGAAGACGAGCAGAGGAGCTAGAGCTTATAACAGGAATGCTTATTTACAGTAATTACATGATGAATGTAGCTTGACAATACATGAATGAAGGTACATTCCCTTGAGACGTCGGCACTTGCATTTTACAGCCTGCATCGTCCTAAACATCCCTGCAGGAGAAAACAATGGAGTCCAGGACATGTACAATGGAGTCCAGTTCCAATGAAGAAGTAGTTCTCATTTCTGCCCACAAAATTGAAAGGTCAAACACTTTCTCCTTCCTAACCCAGGAAGTTCGTCCCATGATGAGGGAGATGTGCAACACTTGACTACAGATGTGCGCCGCCGCCTTGCAATAATGGTGGCACGCCGCCAATAGTGTCATTTTAACCCTAGCGAGAAACCTGGGCATAAAATACATCACTACACCTTCTTTCTAAATAAAGTTTTCTCATTCCATTCCACTTAAGATTTTTCTCAGCGGCGTTTGCGGTGTCTTCACTACTCTCTTGTGCTCGTATTTACATGCCCTGTCTATATAAGGCCGTAAAACAGCTTCTGACAATATACAATCGAGCGCGTCGTTCTCTTTTGCAATTTCTCATTTATAATTTTTTTTTGCACTCTTTGTGCCAACAGAACAGTAATTCATGTGACATTGGGGCACATACTCTAGAATGGTCAATATACGAGAAAAAAGTTGTTCTCCGCCAAGCTCTGCCATGCATCCCCCCCCCCCCCCCCCCACTCTTCCTCATCTCGCACGATTCTTGGGTGTGAACTTGTGATTTCACTTAATTTTTTTTTTTTTTCAGTTTCCGACAGCATAAGCGTAAATAAAAAGAGTGTAGCTAACAAGTTCGAAATCCTGATAGGTTCAGTGGAGAAGGCATCCAAGAGGCGCCGGATTATTTGATCCTCCCAGATGAACAAACAAAGAAGTCCGTCCGGCCGGCCGGGCGGACGGACCGACGGACTTGTGTTTGAAGCCCGCAAGAAGGCAATGACTTCTTGTGGGCTTCAAGAGCCGTCATCGACTGGGGCTCGGAGAGCTTCGCGATATCGTTCCCCTAAAGGCTATGCAAGGTCTACCTGGTTAGGGAGCAACCACTGCCAGCCTTATCGCGGAAGTTAGTTCCTCTGACCTGGCATCACATATCGGAAGATCGAAATCATTTAATGGTCATCACCGGGACAAACCTCTTGTACGACCGCTATTCAGTCATAGTGGAGCCCATGGTAATAGCTGTATCAGAAAGTACAACGAAGGTTTCGATCACGAACTGCTTTTCTCAAGCCGTCTTGCTTTCATATCGGATGACAATTGGCCTCATTGAAGAAGCAAACAGAATTGAGATATTGAACTTTCTGGAGAGGACTGCCAGCAGATCCTCCAAATTTCGTGCCTTCCTTCTTTTGTGGACCTTGACGTGCCACCAGCTCATATGTTTGTCCATCCGCAGCACCATTCAATCGCAATAGGAGATGTCAGCTTTAACAGAACAACGTTATCTTCTAATGAGCATCAGGTCGTGAAGGAATTGTTGGTGCAACATTCGGTTTGCTTTGCACAGTCAAGTACCGATGCAGACTCTTGCACAGTTGAGCAACATTGCATTCCAACTGGAAACGAAAAGCCAATATTGCAACGTCCTCGCAGGTTGTCACCAGCACAGCGTGATCTCATCAAAAGTATGATCAAGGACCTCATTGATGCCAATATAGTGCGACCTTCTCGAAGTCCTTGGGCTTCACCCCTTGTCCTTGTAGCAAAGAAAGACAAGACGACGCGCATATGCGTTGATTATCAACGTCTCAACACTGCCACTGAGGACATTGTGTACCCTTTCGCAAGAATTGAAGATGCGCTGCAGGCACTCACCGGAAGCAAGTACTTTTATGTTATGGACTTGGTGCCTAGATTTTATCAGATCGCCATGCATCCAGATGGCATACAGAACACTGCCTTCGTCACACCGTGGGGGTTTACAAATTCTTCCGGATGCCATTTGGCCTTAAAGGTGCCCCATTCGCATGTCAGCGAGCCGTGGATACAATCATTGACGGTATTAAATACAATACCTTTGTATACATAGATGACTGCGTAGTCTTCAGCCGGACATTTGAAGAACATGTTTCGCACCTTCAGAATATATTTACAAGGTTCAAAATAGCGAAGTTCAAGCCACAGAAGTGCTTCATTTTTTGTACTGCCATCAACTACCTTGGGCACGTTGTCACAAAAGACTGTGTATCTCCCGACCCATCGAAACAGCGGTTCAGGCTTTCAGGCCTCCTAGATATGTGCAGGAACTACAATCATTCATCGTGCTCACATTGTACTTCAGGAAGTTTCTTTTGAATTACAGCGTTATCGCAGCACCTCTTCGATAACTCCTAAAGAAAAACACTACTTTTTCTGGGGAAGAACAGCAAGTGGCATTTGAGACATTAAAGCGCGCATTGTGCCAGCCGCCTGTCCTTAAGCTATTCTCGGAAAAACCAGAATTTGGTGTACAAGTAGACACAGATGCATCTCGGCTTGGCTTGGGAGGTCTATAGCTGCAAGATGTAGAGCGACGATATTGTCCAGTGCTATACTTGAGTCGATCTCTCAAAGACGCAGAGTTTAATTATTCTTCGACAGAACTGGAAGCTCTTGCAGTAAAACGGGCATTAGAAGAGCTACAACCTTACCTGATTGGCCAAAAATTTCAAGTTGTCAGCGACCACCATGCACTGTGCTGGGTCTTGCGCTACAAGGAACAAAACCAACGCCTCCTTCGTTGGTTACTGATTCTGCAGGAATTTGACTTTGATGTCATCTATAAATCAGGACCAGATTGAGCACCAGATTGTCTTTCCAGGAATCCCCCCATTGTTAATGATGCTGAACCGATTCTTGCAGTATCATATCCTTCACTACGATTCTGTGACAACATGGGTGGGGAGTAGCGTCAAGATGCATTTTGGGCTGAAGTCCTGGATATGCTTAGGGGTGCACTGAGCACAAAAAGCAACAGAAACGCGTGCAAAAAAATTTTATCATGCATAACGACGTGTTGTACAAAAGAAATCAAGGCCCAGTCAGCAGTCGATTTCTCCTCTGCCTTCCTGCGCAACGACAAGTTGAGGAACTCCATGAAATGCATGAAGGACGATACGGTGCCCACATGGGCATCAGGCGAACATTCGATGCCCTTAGGTCTAAGTATTACTGGCCGAAGCTCTATGCAGATGTTAGACGGTACGTGCGTCACTGTGACCTTTTTCAGAAGATGAAGATGTCGACATCTCTCCCGTTTTTATTAATTTATTATTTTCCCCCTCCCTTTCGCCCGTTGCCATGTGCCGTATTGTTTTTCTTTCTATCTGTGCGCGGCACGTACCCTGTTTTATCTGTGTGCCACAGAAGGGTTCACAAACAGTGCGAGTGTAGAGAAATAGCAGCTGATAAGCACACAGCAACCAAAGGTCATGAAACTGCCTGCCCCAACTAATTCCGGCAGTTTAAAAAAGCCCAACCACGTGCACATAATTTTCAAGCGACGATGATTGAATTTGCTGTTGTGACCAGAAAAAATAGCTTGTTGTCCAGAAAAGATCGTAATAATTTCTGCAACACGGTAGCACCCCTAATTCTAGCTTTACTTGCTATCTGCGCGTAGAGGAACTTCTCATGTAATGCGAGCCGGCAGCCATATTTTCTCATTAATCTTGTTATCGACGGTTTGTTTTGATGCTTCAGGGGTGGCTTGCTGCGATGTTGGTTACCTGCTACAATGTTAACGACATTGTCACAGTTGTCGCACGAGGTTGCCGCAAAGTTGGCAAAGTGCGTCGTAGCGCATGCTATTGGGCACCCCTCGAGATCACAGCAGATACCACTGTTGCAGTTTCATAATTGCGAGAAAAGATAGCTGCAAAATGTTTTTATGGTGTGTGCAGGCCGCCTGGGGACAGCTTGCAGAATGTAGCACCATCAACCACCGAAGATGAGTAAAGCGCAACAAAGAAGCTATTTCCAAACAGTGTATGCGTATGTCAATTGCAAAAGGCTAAGCGACCTAACTTCTTGAATTACCGCATTTTTCGCTCCTCCCGTAAAAGTTTTTAAAAATTTACCGCGTGTAACGCACCTCCCAACTTTGCTCCGATTTTTTTTTAGAAAAAAAGTGTGTTCATTACATGAGTAAATACGGTATAGCTCATTTATGTCATCGGCAGAGAGAGGCCTCCCGATACGATTTGTCATCGGCGTCTCCTCGGGCTGGCAATAGTCGCAACAATAATTCCTGGCCCAGCTATTTTGGAGTACCTCACAGCGAGAGAATCAATGAAGCCGCTCTCCTGCACCTGACCGTAGTTCAACGTGTGTGTCCCCCCCCCCCCCCCTCTTCCCGACTGCATCGCTCAACTTCACTGGGGCGGTGGCTGTCACCACCACCACCACCAGGAAAATAGCAGGCGCGACCAATGGAAGTGAGGTCCCACAAAAGGATTCACCTCAGATGCCTCCCCCCATTACGATGTTTAAGAACAAGATACGTGTTGATAGATGGTTTGTGTACTAGTTCTTAAGTGAAGACCAGTTCCACGGCGTCACTCATGAAGATTTCCTTCAAGAATCGCCTTGGCTGCAAAGTCATGTTCTTTTGGAACGAATCAAGAAGATTCTGTGGTGTTGGTGGCAAAATCCTTCATCCTGGGAGTTTGTGCAGTTAATGTCATGTTGGCAGGGAAGGTGTTCCCAACAGTTTTTGGTGCTGCAGTATTGCACTAAGATTTAACTCTTGGCAGTGAGTTTCTCCAAGACTGTGGAGCTTTTGTCGCCTGTAGAACCGGTAAATTTTCTGTCAGTGGTAAAATTGTTTCTCCCTTATTGATGAGCGGCAGGTCACGGATGACGCTTTTATTTTTCTGATGAACTGACAGTGCCACCATGGTCAATCAGCTCAGTTGTGGTATTATCATCCATCCCCGCCACATTCACCTTTGATGCCATTGTTAAACCTGCCACAGTTCAGTGTGCTAAAAAAGGTATATTAGTGCCTCGTTGTGTTGTATCGGTTGATAACAGAGAAGCTGTGGACACTTAACTGTTCCCCAATACCGGTAGTGTTTCCTCGAGAAATGAAGATTGGTGCGTTGAACAATGCCACCGGAACCTATAGCTGCCATTAACAACGATGCAAGGAAGGAATCGTTAGTCGCTTGCGAGCACAGCTGCTCCAAGGAGTCAAGAATATTAAGCATGATTGGCAAGTCTTTATGGTCACACGAGCAGCATACATTACTCAATCTGTTCAGACAACATGCTTTTATGTATCACTTCTGTCAAGAAGAGAAGACACTATCTGAACTGTGTTCTCGTGCTCAGCACAGGATTAATACAAGCACTGCTCATCCGATCCGGCAAAAACCTTATGAAGTGTCATCATCGCAGCACGAAGTTATTGCCGAACAGATTCAGAATATGCTGCAAAATGGTGTTATTAAACAGTCCTGTATTCCATGGGCACCATCAGTCATCTTGGTGAAAAAGAAAGAAAGATGGTTTCTGGAGGTTTTGCGTTGACTACACACTACTCAACACCGTCACCAAAAAAGATGTATATCCACTGTCTCGGATTGAGAATGTTATCGACTGTTTGCACTCGGCTTCATACTTTTCTTCTGTATAGATCTACGATCAGGGCATTGATAGATACCTATGCATCCTGCTGACAAAGATAAGACCACGTTTGCGACGCCTGATAGCCTGTACCAATTTAATTGTAATACCGCTCGGCTTTCGCAATGCCCCGGCTACCTCTGAAAGATTTATGGACTCTATTTATTCGTGGTCTTAAATGAGAGGTGTGTTTATGTTACCTCGACGACGTCGTCATTTTCGAACATACCATCAAAGAGCATAACGCCCACTTGAGCCTCGTCTTAGACTGTGTCAAAACATCAGGATTAGTTTTGAACTCTAAGATGTATCAGTTTGGCAAACAACAGGCACTAGTTCTTGGTCATCTTGTCGACAAAGGTGATATCAGGCTCGATCCCCGCAAAATTGAAGCGGTCAGCGAACTCAAGCCACTTCGGACACTGAAAGGGCTCCACAGCTTCTAGGGATTATGGTCTTATTTTCATCGTGTTGTGTGCAAATTAGCGAACAATGCTCACTCATTAACAAGCTTTTTGCCAAAAGATAGTGTTTTTGAGTGGACACCTCAATGTGACGCCGCATTTTATGAATAGAAGTTTTTACTGACATCAAAAGCCATTGTTCGTCACTTTGATCCCAATGCTACTACTGAATTGCACTCTGACACAAGTGAAATCTGTATCCGAGGTGTGCTTGTTCAGCAAATAATAATGTGGAGCATGTCGTAGCTTGCATAAGTCGATCTAAGCAAAGCTGAAAAAAATTACACGGTGACAGGGCAAGAACGCTTAGCAGCTGTATTTGCCGTTCGGAAGTTTCGTTGCTACCTCTATGGTCATTTATTAACATTTGTGAAAGAACATCATTTGCTGTGTTGGCTAGTTACCCTTAGAGACCCTTCTGGCCATCTTGCACGCCGGGCTTTAAGACTCCAAGAATATGACATTAGCATTTCGTATAAAAGTGGAAGACGTCATTCGGACGCTGATTGCCTTTCTTGCCTTGACCTGACCACAATAAAAGACAGTACAGACATCTTCGACATATGTTTTGCTGCGGTCTCTCGCACATTTCCTGACGCCAACATCTTCAAGCGGGAACAATACAACAATTTACTTTTAGACCCTTTGTTCTCAAAGCCAGAGGTCCCTTTCATCTTTGTGAAGGAGTATTGTAGAATACAAATTACTCAGCAAGTAGGGCATGTTGTTTACTGGTTTTTACCCGAGAGGCATCGAAGCGGCGTTCTCCATGCTATGCACGATGATCCAATGTCAGGACATCTTGGCTTCATTTGCACCTTACATTGTACACAGCAGAGTTTTCATTGGCCACAAAGCAATACGTCTCGAGCTGCGAAAAGTGCCAGCGTCGCAGGCAACCCACAGGCACAGTCTTTCTCAGCCCGTAACGCCATCTACTACGCCTTTTGAGCAGGTTGGAATTGACTTGTTAGGATTGTCTTCTGCGATCTTCGAACAACAACCATTGGATAATTGTCTGCATGGATCACGTCACCAGATACGTCGAAACTTCTGTGATACCATCCACCACAGCTGATTGTCGCGGCTTTCTTGTTGCACTCAGCAATTTTTGTCATGATACACCTTGAGTACTCATCAATGACTCCGGTTGCCAATTCTACGCCCTATCATTCCCAGACAAATGTCCTTGTAGAACCCACCAACTGCACCCTCATTATTATGCTGGCCATGTACGTTTCATCCAATCACAAGAACTAGGATAAGATCTTGCCATTTATTACCTATGCGTACAATACAGATATGTGAGAAACCACGAACTCCTCGCCTTTCTACTTGCTCTACGCTCGATCGCCGTGCAGCTCCCCTTGATACAATCCTTCTATTTACACTCCATGCTGAGGACTCAGTTGCCGAAACATTGTGCCGCGCTGAAGAAGCCTGCCAAATTGCTTGTTTGCACACAATGACGCCACAAGATTGCTCCATGCATCGGTATGATCGACGCCACGATGCCATCACATTCGAAAAAAGCAAATTTGTGTGGTTGTGGACTCCTCAACGCTAAAGTGGTTTATGTCAGAAGTTTTAGTGCAGTACACTGGCCTGCTTGTCATTTTTTATTGCTTGAGCGACTTGACGTACGTCATGACGTGCATGATGTTAACTGGTCGCCACTCAAGTTGAACGCAGTACGTACACGTGGCTTGTCTCAAGAGGTTTCATCGTCACTGATTTTGACTCGCCCAGCAAGCTTCGTCTGTGAACGGGGGTTGCTTTGGTATGAGCTGGACTGTGGTGAGAGCCAGGCAAGAGGAGGATGACGAGGTTGTCTGGTGCGGCCTGTGGACTTCATCTTTGCTTGCCATTGCCTGACCTCATTTTCACCACTGCCAACCTTAATTTAAAGGTAACAATATGTAAACATATCTTTCGTAGCAAATCTTGGTGTGTCTGTGCACGTTGTGTTCTGTCGCGATGTTCTATTGGAATGTAATTGATGTCCACTGTTTGTGAGAATAAATTTCTCTAAACACTAAGGAATCACACTATAACCCCGAAGGTGGCCGTCGGATGATGCGGAACATCGCGGGACTTTCCAACATGACGTTCACGCGATGTGTGGTGACGAACCAAGTTAACAATGTAATAATACACAAGGTTCACCACAAAGGTAACTCTGCAAATGTAACACCGCAAGCCAGTAAACACGCCCGACACTGTTGAAACTCCCCGCGATACTCCGCATCACCCCATGGCCCCCATCGGGGAGATGGTGTAATTTTTACTTCGAAACAACAGGTTCTTGTATATTAGAGGATTTCGTTCTGCGACCGCCGTTGTCTGCTGTCGATGAAATTACATGCGTCATGTGCGAGAGAAAAGCCAGTATCTTTGAGTGGATCTCTCCTTATTCTCTCAGTATATTCAATAATGATAATATACTAATTAAATGTAGCAATGTTTACTACACAAGACTTACCATCGACATAGCTTCGATAGCTTTTTTCTCCACAGTGGAAGGGCTTTAACGATATTCTTTCTTCCCTTCCCAGACAGAATCTTTCGGTTTGATTTCCAAAAGAATCATATTGTTTAATTGTTGGAGTAAACTTTGCATGGCGTACAGGGTTGCAACAGCCGAAATATAGTTTGGAGCAATTTTCAGAGCAGCAAAACATTACTTTTAGAGCACTAAATTGCAAATTTGTAGCAGGTCACAGGCGAAAAAAACAAACAAACATCACCAAAATCATGCAGTGTAAACATGAACACTGGTACTTCAATCAAAGTAGTATACTCTGAGCAAACAATGATAAAGTTCATATTAGCATTTGCTGTGCCCGTGAAATCATTTGACAAACTCTGTGAATTTAATTATCAATCTGCCAAGCTTGAGACCTTGAAATTCGGGAGATTCGTAAATCTGAGGAGTAGGGGTGGCGAACACAAAAAAAAGCGGCAGACAATTTAGCTTTTTTTAGGGAAGTGGTGTTCATACCTCGACTCCTAATGATAGTCATTGCGCTGTGGCTGTGGTGCTCGCTCAAGATTGGACGGACGGACGGACGGATGGACGGATGGATAGAAACATTGTAAAAATTGAGCTGGGAACGAAGAAGTTAGGAGAGAATAAACGCATGAAAAGGAAGGTCGTTTTGAGCACTAAGGCGGCCTAAGCTCGCCAGGCAGAATTTAGAAACCGTGTTGGGTGTTCTTTATTGTCTCTTCTTCTTTTTTCGTTGCAACTATTGTGACGACGCGGGATAGGCGTGCACACGAAGAACCACAAATAAATACGCTTCATGGATCACAGAAAAGACTGAAACGTCGTCTTCGTCTCTGTTCTCGCCCAAGGACACCCGCACTGCTTCGTTGTTGCCACTGCTGGCACATATGCGCGGCATTATTCGCCCTTAAAAAACATTGCCCTGATGTTGAATGTTTGAAAAGCAAGGTAAAATGAAACTGCACAGTTAGTCACTGAAATTGTATCTTCATCTGAAGCACAAGGACAATTTCTGGTGTTGGTATTTATCGCTTCAAACACTGAGGGCCGTCCGGAACAACCTAGTAGTTTACGTCACGGATGCATCGCAGAACCGTGTAGAGTCCCAAACATCTTTGCAAGAATTTTTCAAAGAGCCTACGCCAACATATAGGTGCCCAGACCCACGCTTTGTCTCCAACATTGTATCTTACGGGTCTGTGCTGCAGGTTGTATTGTTTAGCATCGTTGTCTCCTTTTTCGGTGATTTGCAACCTAGCAGGTTGTCTGGCTTCTTCTGCTTACTGCGTAAACTCTTCGGCATCCGTCTTACTGCCATCATTTTTCTGAGAGAACATAGCGTCTAACGTTGTCATAACTTCACGACTGTAAACGAGATTGAAGAGTGTCAACAGAGTACAGTAAAATCTCAGTAGAACGAACACCACTTTTTAGCAAACATTTAAGATTAACGAACTTTTAAGAAATACCGTGCCAACTACCAATAGTTTCAATGTAAAATTATTTCACTATTACGCACTTCAGAATACCGAACTTTTCAGAATAACGAGCACTAATTTAGTTCTGCATTATATTAACAATGCCTCAGTACTACGAGATCATGTTTTGAAATCTGTCAAGACCGCCGGAGCAGTACTCAAGCAGACGACACAGCGAATGAACGCCTTGCTTTTCTAAAGACTCGCGACGGTGTGGAGTGAAAAAAAAATGAAAGGACGACTTTCTTTTCTTTTTTTTTTATTGAAACGCCGACGCTGCAGGTTTACAAGCGCAGAGGCAAGGAGCGAGGGCAACATGGGAGGGCAAGGTCAACGAGACAGAGAGCAGAGTGGGAGTAGCGGAGCAGTGAGAATGTGCGCGGAAAACCTGAGACAGCGAGGGAGCAGAAGGCAAAACGCGAGGAATTTTCTTTTTTAGCTCTTTCTTTTCTTCAGAAGAGGCAATGACAGCCGCGACGCTTCGGGCTTTTTTTTTTTATCTTTATCACTTCTACATGTGATCTAGGAAGCCAAAGGGGTATACGTGTTCTCCGAAAAGGCCTTTTCAGTCATGTTCATCTTTTCGGTGATTACTTATCGCGACCGCAAAACAAGTCTGCGTTCGCGCTGCGGTGCTACTACAATGAGTTCAGCACAGCTTGCGACGAAGAAGCGGAAGCAGTTTACGCTAAAGTGAAAGTGGAGAATATGGATGAGCTAAAAGCCTTCGCACTGCAAAATTAGCACTGTGCACGTAAAAAAAAAAAAAACAGACTTCTTTATGGAAACTTGCATTTTTTTGGTGTTCACCTGCGTATTTGTTTTTAACATGAAAAACGAGTTCAAGGAACCACCGTTTTAAAGGTAGGTTGTTTTGGTCAGTGAAAAATAGGTATTTAAGATGAATTATTTAGGGTGAATTTATAGGCTTTTACTGTAACTTATCATGTCAGCCAGGGTGTTGAGGCGTTTGGTGAGCCTGTTGGTCTGGGGATGATACGCCGTTGTCTTCCTGTGAGCTGTACTACTTAGTCTAAAAACGGTGTCCAAAAGCTTGGCCATGAACGCAGTAATTCTGTTGGTGACAAGCACTGTGGGAACATTGTGTCTTAAAATGATGGCTTGTTTCAATGGGAAATTGTGCCGCATCCTCACGTGTCAGGTTAGGTAATCTGTGGCAACGATTATTCATTTGTTTTCAGAGGCATACGTTGGGAAGGGACACAGGAAGTTCATGCCAATTAGTGCAAGAGGTGTCAGCACTTAGACAGGCTGCAGCAGGCAAGCTGGCTTCATCGATGATGGTTTGCGACGCTGGCAATCTAGACAGGCCTGCATGTAAGTTTTGTCCACCCCGGCAAGTCTCTGCCAGTGATAATTTTGCCTAATCCTTGCCAATTTTCTTTTATAGCCCAAGTGACAAGCGGTAAGTTTGTCGTGAGAGGCTTGCAATACCTCACGTCGAAGGAACAACGAGCAAGTAGCTGCTGTCGACAGGTGAAAAGTTCTTATGTAGAAGTTTATTGTGCCTCTAATTATGATGTTGAGGGCCTAGAATGGTATTTTACTTGCCAGTCTTTGGCACCTAAAATGCACTTTTTTAGTGCCTAAAAATCCAGCCTCTAGTCATTACGTCTATCATATAAAATCTAGTTTTACCTGCACTAGTGAAAACATTATCTACGTGATCGAATGTTCATAGCCACAAGCAGTACTATGGCGAAACAGGACAGCCTCTTAAGTTCAGAATAAACGGTCATCGCGTGGACACAGTGTTGTGCCAGAGGCATTGTCCTCGTGTGGGAGCGCTTCTTCCTACAGGAGATCAGCTAGTCGCCCAGAGTTCCGGCAAAGTCTCCCCTTCTCCCACGCCACTTCGAACGAAGACGACGGCCAACCACTAGGAGTTATGGTGAAATGTTGTTCTCTTTCTCAGCCAAGCACTGAGAATCGGCCTCAGACAATAGACTAGAACTTTACTTAAGACCGTGCCGGCCCCGTGTTAGTGGGATTTGCCCCAGCCAACATTGTCGTGCTGGCCGGCTTTGTACCTACGATAATTTACTTTAGTAAACGTTGCTGTTTTACTAAACGAATGCTTCTCTATTCAACCTCTGGGCGAAGGCTGTTTAGGAACATCTGTTCGGCCGTTCACATCTCTCGGCAACCGCTACTATCACGACACAGCAAAATCCTAACAACGGCAAAGAAATTATCTAAAGCAGTGGCACAGCATTTTAATGTAGCCGGACACAACCTCGGCAATCTCCAATTCCACATACTTCAGTCAAACTTCCGGTCCACAAGAGGCAGAAAATATACAGAATCGCACCTTATTCACAAATTCAATACACTCCAGCCAGCAGGTATAAACATTTCTAAAGGGGCTCTTAAGTCCATTCGACAACTCCGACAATCCAAAAATTCTACATACTTCAAACTTCTGGTCCACAAGGGACAAAGAATATACAGAATCATACCTTATTTAGATTTTCAATACACTCCAGCTAGTAGGTATAAACTTTTATAAAGGGGCTCATCTGGGAATATGAAAGCTGCCAGTTAACTTCTGACAACTAGTTAGACAACCGGGACCAGATAAACGTGTACATCCTCACCTTCCCACCACTTCCTTATTTTTTTTTTTTAATGTCGAAGTACCTGTTACTTTTTCATTCATACAGTTTGTTATACCCTGATCCCTCCCCCGCTCTGTCACGCCCGCATATCCAATGCTGCTTCTGCCCCTCTTTTGTTAGAAAGAAGGAGAGGGTACGAAGCATAGTCACACTGGTGCTAAAGAAATCAGTTCTGTTTTAACCTTGAGGAAGACAAGTCGCTTAAGGAAATGTCAGCTCGACACAACCCCTGTTCACGGATTTTTCATTGCAAACTTCCGTCTTTCACTTCCTACCCATTTTTCATATTTATAAGCACATTCTCCGGAGTCGTGCCGCTGACGTTTTTTTGGGGGGGGGGGGGGGGGGCTCAACCACCTTGTACGTACGTTTCCTCGTGCGTTGCGTGTGGGTATATATTATGTTCATGCGTGCATATATCTGCTTTACACAGGGTGTCCCACATTACTTGAGCCAAGAATTTGAAAACGAAAGACACTTCAGCGGTGAATTGAACGAAACGCGCACTACTTGCACTAGCTTGTAGGTACTCAGGCTATATTTTATTTCTCTCCATACTAACAAATTATTCATTCTTAACTACCTATTTTTATTATGACCTAGAAACTCAAAATATTGTCCTGGGGTGAGAGTAGGCAGAGGGTAGAAATAT
Organism: Rhipicephalus microplus; assembly: GCF_043290135.1. NCBI lineage: Eukaryota > Metazoa > Arthropoda > Arachnida > Ixodida > Ixodidae > Rhipicephalus > Rhipicephalus microplus. The sequence continues at coordinate 21,570,786 of NC_134705.1, read as the reverse complement.
ATTCATAGACTGTACACGGAGTACTACAAAGTGTCCTTGAACCAAGATGGCGGAGTGGCAACAACACAAGCTTTTGCACATCTTTCGTGGAACCTGGTGTGGGGAAATCTTTGACGACGCGAATTTTGTCGGGATCGGGTTGCATGCCTTTAGCACTGACAAGATGGCCTAGCACAGTGATTATTTGGCCGCGGAAACGGCATTTGGAGGAGTTGAGCTGTAGGCCTGCCTTACTGAAAACTTCCAGAACAGGTGACAGACGGCTAAGGTGACTTTCGAATGATGGCGAGATTATAATGACATCATAGAGATAACAGAGGCACGTTGACCATTTGTAACCCCGCAGTAGGGAGTCCATCATTCTCTCAAATGTAGCGAAGCATTGCATAAGCCAAAGTGCATTACCTCAAACTGGAAAAGTCTATCCGGTATAACAAATGCAGTCTTTTCAGGGTCTAATTCGTCGACGGAAATCTGCCAGTATCCTGAACGCAGGTCGATAAAGGAGAAGTAGGTAGACCCGTACAGGCAGTCGAGGGCATCGTCAATCCGTGGCAGTAGGTAGATGTTCTTGCGCGTGACCTTGTTTAAGTAACAGTAGTCGACGCAGAAGTGCCAGCTGCCATCCTTCTTTTTTACTAGAACGACTGGTGAGGCCCATGGACTGCAAGATGGTTCAATGACGTCTTTTGTGATTTAATCAACTTCATGTTGGATGACTTGTCGCTCTGCATGTGAAACGCGATAAGGATGTCGTCAGATTGGGCTGGCGTCTCCAGTATTGATCCTGTAAGTAACAACTGACGTCTGACCCAAATGGCTGTTGCCAAAGTCGAAGATGTCCCTGAAGGATGCCAAGATAGGCCGGAGATCGGCTGCCTGTGCTGAAACGAGCTCTGGCACGATCATCTTGTCAAAGTCAGCATCAGTGGAGCTCCGTGAAGGGGATGGTGTAGCGGGCAAAGGAGCCTCTGCAATGAATGCAGAAACAGAATGTTCACTGATGGAAGAGACGTCGGCTAGAGTCATGTCATCTGGAACAACTTGAGCGCACCAGCTAAAGTTCAGTATTGGTAGCGACACCACATTATTCGTAATCATCAACAGAGTATGAGGAAGGGCAACATTTCTGTCTAATAACACGTCCAAAATCGGTGCCAGCACATAATCTCCGTCATGTACTGGAGGAAAAGACCTCATGGTTACATAGGTAACGGCTTGGGGCGCTAGGCGAACGTACTCGGCAGAACACAGACATGGTTGAGGTATAGTATTAGTGTCATAGCAAAAAGTTGGATCAAGCTTAAGCAGGCCTATTCCACAGTCAATTAAAGCGGAGTGCGCGGCAAGAACGTCCATGCCCAGGATGAGTTCATGAGAGCACTTCTTGAGCACGGCAAAAAGCACAGTTGTGGAGCGGGCAGCAACACTAACACGTGCGGAGCACATCCCAAGCACAGGAAAAGTTCCCCTGTCGGGGACTTTGATGAGCGGCACTGTGGGCGGTGTTAAAACCTTTTTAAGGCGGCGACGAAGATCCGAGTTCATCACCGAAATGTGAAACCCTGTGTCTACAAGGGCAACAAGTGCATCATCTACTTTAACGTCTATGAGGTTGCGTCGTGTCAGCATAGTCAGAGGATTTGGCTGGCGAATCGTCGATGCAGCATCAGCTCTGGAAGCTGCATCGTCTAGTTTTCCTGAGCCAGATGTGCAGTTGGCGAGACAGCGCTGAGCGGGACTGGTGGCCGAGAAGGGATGGTGACCGACAACGCACCGTCCACGAACCGTCACCACCGGCTGGCTAAGGCGACTCGTGGCGAGTTCCGAAGTGGCCATCATCTGCCTCTGTGCGACGGTTGTAGCCATAAGAAGGCTGATGCCAATACCACCTGCTATTGCAATAGCAGGCTACGTGACCAACACGATGGCAGTTAAAGCAAATGGGCCGGTCATCAGCAGTCCTCCACTCAGTGGGATTGCGAGAGCGCGCTGGTAGCCTCTGGCCTTGGGCGTAGGAAACTGGCGGACGACAGCCAGTCGGTCGGGAGGGGGCGGCGGTGCATACAGATTCCAGGCCAACATTCGAAAGCTCTTGGGGAACGATGGCATGCACTAAGGGCACCATTTGGGAGCTGGGCTCGCAGGCACGAGAGAAAGTTGAAGCAGGAGACATAGCTTCACGTTTTCGACGAATGATCTTCGTGACGTGCTCTGCAGTCAGCGGTGCCTATGGTAAAGGCATGTCTTTGCACGACCATGTTGCAGCGGTGTTGGGAAGTCGAGCGAAGTGATGGAAAATATGTCGGCTCTTCGCGGCCTCAAAACGCTGGCACTCTCGGATAATGGCATCTACTGTGTCACAGTCCTTGCAAACTAGCAAATTGAACGCGTCATCGACAATGCCTTTTATTATGTGCGGTGTGCGCTACATTCTCAGACTCCTCCATGCCGTCATCTGCTTTGCGGCAAAGGGCGAGCACGTCCTGTATATAAGACAGGTATTAGTCCGGTGATGTTTGAGAGCGAGATGCCAGCTACTTCTTGGCCGCTGTCTTCCTGCCAGTCGATTTGCCGAACAGTGCACGCATCTTTTCTTTGCACGCATCCCAGCTGCCAATTTCTGCTTCGTGCTTCTCAAACCAAACTTTGGCTGTCCCCTTCAGATAAAATAGGATGTTCGCCAGCATGAGCATTTCGTCCCAGCAATAATTCCTGCTTGTTCGCTCCTACAGCGGCAACCATTCTTCAATGTCGACACTTTCGGTCCTGCAGAACATGCCAGGGTCTTTCAGCTGGGGCAGAATAACGGTTGTCGTTGCGGTGACCGCTGCGGGAGCTGGTGCCAAATGCTCTTGTGCCATAGTGGAAGAAACCAAGCATCGGCCGCTGCGTAGCTCTATTTTGTTACCCCGCACTACCACCAAAATGTCACCGGGTGAGAGTAGATTTACAAATTGTACATGGAGTACACAGTGTTCTTGAACTAAGATGGCGGAGTGGCAACAACAACACGAACTTTTGTTTAACTGTCATCTTTGTCGCCTTTATGATACATTCATTGATGTTAATGATGACTTATATCAATAATGTCACGGGCTAAGTAGATGCCTGAGGATGACGACGACGAAGTGCTGAACGGGAACGTGCTCGGACTTTCGCAGGGTCTGGTTGAACGCCCGCAGCGTTAACAAGATGGCCGAGTACGCAAATTTGGCGTTGCCCAAAGCGGCATTTGGACGAGTTAAGTTGCAAGTTGGCACGTCGAAAAACATCAAGCACTGCGGACAGACGGGTAAGATGGTCGTCGAAAGTAGTCGAAAAAACAATAACGTCGTCAAGATAGCAGAGGCAGATGGTCCACTTCATGCCTCGAAGGAGAGAGTCCATCATGCGCTCAAATGTCGCGGGGGCATTGCATAATCCAAAAGGCATCATCTTGAACTGATAAAGACCATCAGGAGTCACGAAGGCCGTCTTCTCTCTGTCTTTGTCGTCCACAGCGATCTGCCAGTAGCCTGTGCGAAGGTCTATTGAAGAGAAATATTTGGCACCGTGCAAGCAATCGAGTGCATCATCTATGCGCGGTAGGGGATAGACATCTTTCTTGGTAATATGGTTGAGATGGCGGTAATCAACACAGAATCTCCAGCTATTGTCCTTCTTTTTAACAAGTACAACGGGTGAGGACCAGGGACTAGATGAGGGTTCGATTATGCCCTTATCAAGCATTTTATCGACTTCTCGCTGTATAATAGCACGCTCCGGAGCTGACACACGGTAGGGTCGTCGGCGAATGGGTCGATCGTCACCGGTGTCGATGCGATGGGTTACTACAGATGTCTGGCCCAAATTACGGTCGCCGAAGTCAAAGATGTCCTGATAAGGAACAAGCACACGGCAGAAAGCAGAGACTTGTTCAGAGGTGAGCTTGTCAGATAGCATTGGCTTGAAAAGGTCGGAACAGGAACGTGACGAGAACGACGTTGATGGAAAATCGGGTGGCGAATTGGTGGTTAGAGCGGAAACTGTGTGGTCGACCAGTGGTGTAAGATGCGCAAGTGACATGCCGCGAGGAATAACTTGCGCTGAGAGGCCGAAATTGAGGACGGGAAACGAAGTTCGGTTGTCCTTAACGGTAACCACCGTGTTGGGGAGTGCAACATTGCGTGTCATGGCGACGTCAGAAATCGGGGCAGCAACATAATCACCATCGGGTACTGCAGGATATGGCGAGAGTTGGACTTGGACTGCGGCTTGCGGCGGAAGTCTAAGGAAATCGACAGAGCGTAGACGAGGTGGGCTGGTAGAGACGGTCTCCGAAAAGGATGGTAGTTCGAGCTGAAGAAGACCTTTGGAACAGTCAATGAGCGCAGCATGTGAAGTCAGAAAGTCGAGTCCAAGGATTAGGTCATGAGGGCAATTTTCCAGTACAGCGAACAGAACTGAAGTTTGATGCTTAGAAATTGTTAATCGCGCAGTGCACATTCCAAGCACAGCAGGAGTACTCCCATCCGCGGTACGAACGGTAGGTGCAATTGCAGGCGTCAGAACTTTTTTGAGGCGGCGGCGGAGGTCTGAGCTCATCACAGATATTTGTGCACCGGTATCAATAAGAGCCGTTATAGGTAAATCATCAGCGAGAATTGTTAGGAGGTTGCACCGCTGGTCGGGAGTAATCAGAGGATTCGCAGTCCAAGTCGTGTATGCAGCGTCACCTCCGGGGGCTGCACCGGCTAGTTTTCCGAGCGACGGTCGTAAGGAGACCGAGAACGGCGGGGTTGGGGCGAGCGGGACTGACGACGCACGGGCGATGGCGAGCGGCTGGTCCGACGTTCTGGATTATACTCTGCACCTGTCTCAGCACGGTAGGACGGGGCATAAGCACTGAGATGAAGAACACTTTCAGAAACCACCGACTAAATTGTTTCCTGCTCGATATGTCTAACGCTGTTATTATTTCCATGTTATAAAGAAAGCCCACGAAATGTGTAAAAGAGCTGTGTGACAGACCACGAGCGCATTGAGATGTAGAGCACTTTCAGAAACCACTGACTAACTTATTTCCTGTACGATACGTCTCGTGCTGTTATTTTTTCTGCGTTGTAAAGAAAGCTTACAACAGCACTATAGCAGTGCACTTGCAGTCCGTCACACAGCTTCTTTACACATTTCGCGAGCTTTCTTTACAACATGGAAATAACAGCGCGAGACGTATTGTACAAGAAATAATTTAGTCGGCGGTTTCTGAAAGTGCTCTTCATCTCAGTGTTCATATTTTGGGTTTCCAGACCATAATTAAAATATGTAATTAAGAAATACTAATTAATTATATGGGGAGAAATAAAACACAGCCCGAGTACCTACAGGCTAGTGCGAGTAGTATGCGTTTGGTTCAATCGGCCTCCCAAGCGCCTTTCGTTTTCAAATTCTTGGCTCAAGTTATGTGGGACACCCTGTATATAGAGTACTGAGAACATGAACAAGAGAGTATTCGGAAGGACACGAATTTATTTATTAGAAACCTAATCACATTGATCGGCAAACAAGAACAAAGAATCATTCCTATCACAATCGAAACTATGGTTTGCCTTATATCAAGATATAATGACCCACGCATAGATTCGTTCTGTAATCAAGTGAACAGTATGTGTATTCAGATTTCAACGGGACAATGAAACTCATAAAGATACATGCAATTGGCAGCAAAAGTGGACGGCCTGAGGATCTGCCGGTTCACCACCACCCGGCCGCTACATGTTGCTTTACCGTCGGCTGTACACACTGGGCCAACCCAGGGCTGGTCGCCTCGCCCACATCCGGAAACCAAAGAGCAGCAACCAATGCAGGTGCAGTTGCTGTACGATAAAACACTGAAGATCTTCCGCCCATGAGGCCCACCACGCCACGACGAAATCTGAGGGACACGCTAGACTCTGGAGGCAGGTTGAAGCCCTGAAGTTGAAACATCGCGGCTGGAAGATGACCTGACTATTCCATATGGAACCAGTGGTGCAAATAGACATAGCCATGATCCAACGCCGCGACACAACCGCAACAAGACGAGAAACTGGAGACCTCAACGTAATATTTGACAGACACAACGTCGCCACTCTCTTCAACACTGGAAGTGATTATATTGTTGTCAGTGGGCCTTTCGCAACAAACTCAAAGAAAGTGAGGAGTGCATAGCAAGGACCCAAAATTCAAACCGCTGGAGGCCATCTAATAACGCCCGCTGGGCTCTGCACAGCAAGAGTCATCATCAAAAATAGCAGACTTACCCTGCAAGCTTTGTAATCCTACAAAGTGCTCCAGAGATATGATACATTGGATGGACTACCTTTGTGAACATGGTGCAGTCATCGACCTGATGTCTCACTGACCTGAGTGGACTTGGTTGCTCCGGAAAGGAACGGATGCTAATTCTCCTGTACTTCGTTATTCAGGTCGCTTTGTGCCCTTCGGGGCTTATCGCTGCGGCCGGTGATCATGCCTGGCTTCAGTTCAACAGTTCGCTGTGTGCGCCGGGCCAATGCGTCATACACAGAACGGAGCGACCACCTCACATCGAAAGCGCATGTGTATTGCGTGAACTGTGGTAGATCAGCACCGTGACGTCAACGGATGAACCACATCTCGACTGTATAAATAGTGGGAGCGCAGGCCAGTTCTTCAGTAGACTTGGTTGCACCAAAAAGGAACGGATACTAATTCTCCTGTTCTTCGTTATCCAGGTTAGTGAAAAAGCCACTTATTTTATTCAAGACGACTCTTTAACCTTGACAGTGCTGCCAAGTCCACGTTTTCTTCTCGAAACCATGAAAGAATGTCTTGATGTCATCAAGTTCCTGTTACTAACCATTGGTGATATAAAAACTAACCCAGGGCCAACTTTCGACTCTGAATCAGAATCCAGGTCAACAAACCATCTCTTGAAAAAGATCTTGGAAGAGCAAACAAAAACCTCGAAATCCTTGAAGAAATTAACTTCTAACTTGAAACGAGTTGAATCTGTGGTGATCATGGTTCAGGAACGAGTTTCTTCTACTGAAAAAGAAGTAAGCCGCCTGCAGGCTCTTGAACAAAAAGTATCGGTTTTCGAACAATCCTTTAAGGACACGAACGTCCAACTTCTTGAGCTTTTGGCTAAAGTTGACAATTTGGAAAATCGAAGCCGAAGAAACAATCTAGTAATTTACGGCATCGAGGAAGATCCATGTGAGGATTACAAATCACTGGAAATAAAAATTAAACAAAACTTGTTTGAACGATTCTTAGGCATAGAAGTGAAGTTGACTGAAAGAGTTCATCGGGTGGGGAAACACCAAAAAGAACGCCCCCTTCCAGTTATCCTTCAGCTGTATGACTTTGCAGAAAAAACAAGAATTCTATCTGAATGCAGCAAACTAAAAGAAACAAAAATCGCTATTTCAGAGGATTTTTCAAAGAAAGTACACGACACAAGAGGAAAACTTTGGCACTCCACAGAACAAGAGAGGGCGCAAGGCTTAAAAGTGTCACTAAATTATGACAAGATGAAAGTAGGCGGGGAATTGTTTGTTAGGGACACGCTTCAAAACAGAAGGGTGAAAATACCAAAACCAGTTGTGCCTGCGTAAAAGCAGTCACAAAGCCGAAGCAAGCAATGGCAGCCTTGTACAAAAATAGTTGTGTCACTTAATGCCCGTAGTGTTTTAAACAGGCTACCTCTACTCCAAAGTGTAATACTAAACCATAATCAACACATTTTAGTCATTACTGAAACATGATTACATCATGACATACTCGATTTTGACGTAGTTCCCTCCTCATACAAATTATTCCACAAAGATCGAACAACACGGGGTGGCAGGGTCGCTATAGCTATTAAAAAGAGCCTTAAGTCCTCTCGTTTAGAAGGCGTTAACGACCACAAAAGTGTGTAGTGCAGGGTCAACTACCATGGGAGAAGCATATTTTTTGGTGCAGTGTATCGGCCACCAAACTCTTCCTCTGAATATTTAGAAATTTTGCACGATTACATTGTACAACATACGAACTCACATTACAAGATAATTCTTTGTGGTCACTTTAATTTGCCCGGAATAAACTGGCCAGACTTATGCCACGACCAACGAAAAAAAGCCAGTTCAGAATCGTTGCTACTGACAGCATTCAGTTTTTCATTGTTCCAACTAGTATCTTGTGCCACACATGTTGTAGATTTTTGTTCGTCAATATTTGACCTCGTGTTTGTTAGTAGTTAAATCGAGGACTGTGGTATGAGTGTTGAAGATGGAATTTCCGATCACAAGATAACTATCCTTTGTTGTCCTATGATGCTATCTCAAACAACAAGAACAAGTCGCACCATTAATTTCAGACACTATGTGCAGACAGACGAGGATGCCATTTTAGCCCATTTAGCGTCATCCTTTACTGATTTTGAAAAAATTGACAACGTAAGCGAAATGTGGTCATGCTTTAAAGATATCGCGAGTTATTGTGAAACATATTAAGTTCCTCTGAAAAGAAAACGCGTTGATCGAGAGTATCTGTGGATGACGCGCGCGTTTATACACCTAAAAAGAAAGATTAAATGACAATGAAAGCGCGGAATATCTAACAAACTACAGAGCCTTATCGTAATGTTAAACAACAAAATTTTCATTGCTAAGTCTCACTTCTTCTCGGAAACACTACCGTCTTTCACGCAATCAGATCCAAAAAAGTTTTGCTGCTATTTGTCAAGTAAGCATTCCGAGATCCCTCAGCTTCATCGTGCTATCAAATAATCACCAAGTAGACCAAATAGCAGATAAATTGAACTTTTTTTTTATTCCATCTTCACTCATGGGCCTTTTGAAGGAACTTTGCCGTCATATTCTTCATTTGAACTTATGTCAAAATTAAATATAAATCTAGAAGGTGTCCACTGCTTACTACAAAAACTTGATGCCGAGAAGTCCCCAGGCCCAGATAACATTTCAAACATTTTTCTTAAAAAATATGCTGAGTGGGTGTGCTGAGTGGGTGAGTCAATATTTGTTCAAAATATACATTAGCTCCCTATCTACACACACAATTCCAGATGATTCGCGCATGACTAAGGTCATCCGCATACATAAATCTGGATCTAAAGGTGAAGCTAGCAATTATCGCCCGGTCTCTTTGACAAGAATGAGCTGCGAAATATTAGAGCTGTTAGGATGTTAATTGGCGGAATCTCTGCGATGATGCACGACAGCGACAGTCAATCCGGGAACTGACTCTCTGCCCAAGTTGCTCTTCTTTTTGCAAAATGGGCGACTCACTAGAAGGCGCTGGAGAGGACGACACACTGTTCGAAGGCTTCGCCACAACTACCCCGGGTACGAAAAAGGAACCGCCTGGCGACCTAACAGCTGGTTACTATGAGCGGGTCGTGGTAGGCCTTAAGGCGCTCCACGATGACAATGTTGCGCCCTCGACGGCGCATGTCCGAAGATGGTTCGATGGGTTCGATCAAGTAGTTTAAATGGGAAGTGTGTTCGGCGACACGGTAGGGGCCTTCGTATTTGGGCAATAGTTTTGAAGATAGGCCAGTTGCAGTGGTAGGGATCGACAGCCAGACGAGTGCTCCAGGAAGGAACCTGGGCGCAGTAGTGCTGGTGTCAGCGCGAATGCCTTTTTGCCACTCTTGATCATGCGCAGTAAAGATCTTTGCAAAATCTCGACACTCTTCAGCAAACTTGGCTGTAGCAGAAATAGGTGCCCACTCGGACGGATCTGGCTTGTACGGAAGTATCGTGTGATGGCGTGCAACAAGTGCCTTCCATATAATAAATAGAAAGGTGAAAAGCCAGTATAGTGCTCTGAGGGGCGGTATTATATGCGTAGGTGACGAAGGGTAGAATGGCACCCCAATTTGTGTGATCAGTGGCGACGTACGTGCAGAGCATGTCGCCAAGCGTACAGTTGAAGCGTTCGGTGAGGCCATCCGTCTGTGGGTGGTAAGCTGCAGTTTCGCGGTGAACAACGTTGCACTCTTTGAGAATGGCTTCGACGACTTCAGACAGAAAGACACGATCTCAATCACTGAGCACTTCCTGAGGTGGACCGTGTCACAGCGTGAATCGTTGGAGCAGGAAGGAGGCCACATCGCTCGCTAAAGCCGCGGGGAGAGTGGCAGTTTTGGCGTATCGCGTGAGGTGGTCCACAGCGACAATGGCCCAGCGGTTACCAGCCGACGTTAGTGGAATCGGCTCATACAAATCGATGGCAACACGCCCAAGCCTGGCAGAGCAAGGTAGAGGTTGCAGACCTACCGGCGACAGGTGTGTTGACGTTTTGCGGCGCTGACAATCTATGCAGGAGTGAACAAATTTCTGCACGTAGCGGTACATGCCATGCAAAAAGTACCGTTGGCGAACGCAGTGGTAAGTCTTCGATACCCCGGAGTGTGCACATTGCGGATCAGAATGAAAGAATTCGCATATGTCAAAGCGCAGACTGCGGGGTATGACTAGTAGCCACTAGCAGCCATCACCTTTATAATTGCGTCGAAGGAGGAGGTCGTCGCGAACGGCGAAATGGTGGGCTTGACAACACAAGGCGCGAGTGGATGGAGTAGATGGATCAGTCAGCAAGTCTATCAGTGAGGCAATCCATTGATCCTTGCGCTGTTCAGTAGCAACGGCATGAATGCTAATGGAAGAAATCGCAAGGTGAGACGCTGAGTCGTGGGCATTGTCGTCAGGCAAGGGAGAGCGAGACAGGCGTCGGCGTCAGCATGCTGTCTTCCGTTGCGGTACAGCACACGGATGTCATGGTCTTGCAGGCGAAGTGCACACCGGGCGAGAAAGACTGCGGGATCTTTTAATGACGACAACCAGCATAGTGCGTGATGGTCGGTGACGACATCAAACAGGCGACCATACAAATAAGGTCGGAACTTTGTAAGCGCCCAGACGATAGCCAGACATTCTTTCTCAGTGACGATGTAATTAGTCTCGGCTTTTGTAAGCGTACGACTTGCATACGCCACAACATATTCCGGAAAGCCTGGTTTGCGCTGTGCAAGGACAGCGCCGAGGCCGACACCACTAGCCGCCGTGTGTACCTCTGCAGGGGCTGTAGGGTCGTAGTGACAAAGTATGGGAGGCAACGTCAACAAACGACGGAGTGTTGTGAAAGCCACGACCACGAATGGAGAGGCCCATTACTTCCGAGGAGCTTCATCCGTGGCGAAATGATAATCGCGAAGTTTCGAATGAAGCGCCGAAAGCAGGAACGCAGTTCTACGAAACTGCGCAGCTCCTTGATGGATGTCGGCTTGAGGAACTCGGCCACAGCCCAAAGCTTGGCTGGATCGGGGATTATTCCGTCCTTCGACACGACATAGTCAAGTATTGTCACCTGCCGAGCTGCAAATTGGCACTTCTTTAGGTTTAGTTGCAGACTGGCATCACTCAGACACGTTAAAACATGCCACTGGCGTTGAAGATGCATGGAGAAGTCCAGAGCAAAAATGACGACATCATCGAGGTAGCACACGCACGTGTGCCATTTCATGTCATGCAGAGCCTCCTCCACCGACGCAATTATAGCGGTGACTGCCGCTAGTAGCTACTAGTCATACCCCGCAGTCTGCGCTCTGACATATGCGAACTCTTTCATTCTGATCCGCAATGTGCGCACTCCGGGGTATCGAAGACTTACCACCGCATTCGCCAACGGTACTTTTGGCACGGCATTCATCGCTACGTGCAGAAATTTGTTCACTCCTGCATAGATTGTCAGGGCCGCAAAACTTGCAACGCACCTGTCGCCGGTAGGTCCGCAATCATGCACCCAAAGGTGGCAAGCGCATTGCACAGCCCAAAAGGCATGACGTTGAATTCGTATAAGCCGTCAGGGGTGACAAAAGCAGTTTTCGGTCGAGCGTCCTCAGCTATAGGTATTTGCCAGTACCCTGAGCGCAAATCGAGGGATGAAAAGAATTCGGCTCCTTGCAGGCTGTCAATCACGTCATCTACCCGCGGTAGTGGGTACACGTCCTTACAAGTGATCTTATTGAGGCGTCAGTAGTCCACACAGAACCGCACAGAATCGTCCTTCTTCGCGACGAGAACGACAGGAGACGCCCAGGGGCAGTTAGAGGGTTGAATAACATCGCGGCGAAGCACGTCGCCGACTTGCTCGATGATTACACGGCGTTCTGTAGGAGATGCGCGATATGAACGTTGCCGTAGTGGTGGTTGTGCGCCTGTGTCGATGCGATGCGTAACGGTAGATGTGCGGCCGAGAGAAGGTTGAGCGACATCGAAAGAAGAGCGCAGTTCTTCAAACAGGCCCAGAAGCTGGGAACGCTGCACCGGCGTAAGGTTGTTGGGAATGAAGGAACCGAATACATTAGCAGACGATGAAGCAGATGTAGAAACAGCACTAAGCATACTGGAACTTCGGCAGTGCGTGTCATCGGGTTGATCTATCATTTGTGCGTCCTCGATGGGTTCCACGCTGCCGAGACATTCTCCTCGCACCAACCTAACACTGTACGGGGATGAGTTCAGAACGTAAATGGTGGTGCTGCCGTGAACAACTAGCACGGTCGCGAAAGGAACCAGCAAGCCTTTTCTGGTGAAAACACGATGAGATGACGAGAGGAGTGCAGCGGTGTCGGAAAGACTTGCGCAGTAGACCGACACCGCCGCGGACAAGTTTGCAGGCACTTGCAAGTCCTCGCTGACGAGTAATTTGCTTGCAGCAGATGGACTGTCGGCCGGCGTCAAAGAAGAGAATTGTGTGAGCTCTATTTCTACTGGTGCGCAATGAATGACGGCCTCGTGGCGGGAGAGAAAATCCCATCCTAGGATGATGTCGTGAGAGCATGAAGGAATTATGATGAATTCGACGGCATATATCACATCCTGAATCGTGAGGCGGGCTGTGCACATCGCCATAGGGTGAATGCTTTGGGCGCTGGCTGTACAGAGGGAGAGCCCGGAAAGTGGCGTGGTCACTTAGCGCAGTAATCGGCTAAGTTTTGCATCCATGACGGATACGGCGGCTCCAGTATCTACAAGAGCAGATGCCTGAACACGATCCACAAGCACGTCTATCTCGTTCGATGGGCTTTCCTGAAGGCTTCCGCAGTTCAACAGCCTCGCAGCCCTTGCCTCGTGAAATGCAACCACTAGTTTTCCTGGTCACCCTCGAGTGGATGTGGCCGCATCGGTGACAGTGAGCAACGTCCCGGAGATGGTGAAGGGCGGGTAGACGAAGCGGGGCGGGATGACAGTCACATAGGCGGCGGTTGGTCATAAAAGCAGCTCAATTGGCTGGGAAAGTTGGAGGCGACCTGCGGTTGCTGCACACGATTGCAATAGCGTGCTATGTGACCGACGCAACCACAAGCAAAGCAAATGGGGCAATTGTCAGAAGTGAGCCACCAGTTCGCGAGTCCCATCCATGTCGCAGAACGCGATGGGCGATCCGGCTGCTGATATGACTGCATAGTGGGCGGCACTCGGGGCCTGTAGATTACGTTGGCGTATGTAGGCGGCACAGTGTCTCGGAAGGCTTTGGGCCTAGCGATGGTTTCAGTGTAACCAAGGGGGCCAGTCCCAGGAATCGGTGGGGGCGGCATGGCAACAACTTGGGCGTAGCTAAGTGGCGCAGATACGGGAGGCGACTGGTGGTATTCAGGAACGACCTCCGCGATTTCCTGCTGAATGGCTCGGCATAGGGGAGGCAGAAGTGTGCTTGACGGCTGTTGACCATGTTGCGGGGAAGCAAAAGCCAGTAAAGAGACCTGGCGGGCAACATCCTCACGCACGAATGACTTGATTTCGGCGAGCAAGGTTGTGTGGTCAGGAACTGTTGACAAGGCCGAGAGATCAGCATCACGTGAGGGTGGTCGACGGGTCATCAAGCGCTGCCGCCGCAGCTCCTTGTAACTTTGGCACAGTGTAATGATTAAGGAGGTTATAATAAAGCTTCTGGAGTGGCGGAAGGGTTCCGTGGCTGAAGCCGACGAGCTGCCATATTGCTCAGGGCAGAAAGCGAATGGGTGCATTGTAGCGTACGTGGCTTTCACGTCGTTTTTGTGCTAATAATGTTGTGTGTGCTGCCTCTAATTGATCAAGATGGTTCTGAACACGTCTGTGATCACTTTTCGAGACTACGATGATGGGCTCTTAGGTAGCACTTGGTTGAGCGAATCGTGTGAAGCGGCCACCGGGCACAACTTTCGATGAGTGAGTAGGCATGCTTCGCTCGCTCGCTTTTCCTCACATATTTTCGCAGCTACATCTGCATTCGCGAGTATATGCATAGATTTCCTTTTTGAATTCGAGGGCACACAAACACTTTGAATAATTTTTGTACGTTTCAAGATACCAAAGTTGTCATACTGTGCGACACACGAGAGTGCGCTCTGAGGCGAGAAGGTTAAGCGCCAAAAAAGAATGACGACTTATATTCAATACACATGTTGAAGCAGGCTGCTTCGATGAGACAGGGTAAATAACGAGACGACGGGCTAGTAACATTACTACCATGTTTGCATCATTTTTATGCAGATTTACAAAAGCCAGTACGTGAGTGTGCCTAATACAAGTAAGCGCTTCGTTTTTGAAAGGTAGTTAATGTAGCACCGGCTCCACATTTCTGAGATTTCGAGTTTCTTATCTTTGCATGAGCACTACACCCCCAGTGCCAAAATTTCTGATGTTGTGACATGCCTCTCTTTATATAGGAAAAAAAGGAAATGAGCTCTTCTGAAAATTCAGAGAAGTAAACACTTTTGCCCAAACCGAAAATCCCGCCACCCTCAAACTTCACCCATAAAGGAGTGGTACAGGCAAAAAAAAAATGAATTTACCGCGAACGAGGTACAATTAACAGCTGAAAAATAAGGGTAAGATATGATTATAATGATAGCAGTACCAATGGGGCCTTTCAAAATATACATATTGAGGCTTCTCGGAATTTCATTGATCAGATAAGGAAGTACGTGAAACGAGTACGTGAAAAGGCAAATAGCCTCCCCCCCCCCGCCTTATAATAAAATAAGTTTGCACACACACTGCACTGTTATTCGCAAAGGGCTTGTGGTTGTGTGCAAGTGAAACTTTTATTTTCGCTGCATGTCTTCACTGGTTACTTCTGCTGAGAGGCAACTGTGTAAATATGTAATGCGAATAGATATATCTTTTTTTTTTTTTGTTACAGCAAAAGCTGTTATGAGAGCAGAACATGGGTCACGCACAGCACCGTAGCAGTCCGCTGCCGCCCGTAACCAGTATTGAACGAAAAAAAAAATCGATCAATAAAAAACACCAACGACACAATGGGATTCCAACCCGGGTCCGCTGCGTGCTTGCCCAGTATTCTATTACTGAGCTTAGCTAGTGCTATGAACTCAGTAAATAAAAAGTAACAAGCACCAACGACACAATAGGATTTGAACCCAAGTCCGCTGCATGCCAACCCAGTATTAATCTACCACTTTGCCACGCCAGTGCTTGGACCTCGTTTCTAAACTGACCTAAGGCAGGCTTGATGTCGGGAAAGGAATCCCTTTAATATAAGTAATAAAGCGTAGAACATCAAAGGTACAGCCAGGCGTCACAAAATTCGAATTGCGTAACAACTGGGCCGTCCAATGCTCCAATCCGTTAAAAAAAACTTGTTCTCGATCATCTATTAACCGTGGCGCATACCCACTTCACACATGTTTCTTCATAGTCATCAGCCACTGTAAAAAAATCGTGCGAAATTTCCAACAATTGTGTAGCGGATACCACGCTTCTCCAAAGAATGATGAAGAATAGCATAGTGAATGCTGGGCTACTACACAAAATTTATGATTACTTACGGTGCTGTGGAAACCCAGCGGTGTGATTGTAGCAACGCAATGAGTGTTCAGTGTTTGGCTCAGAAAGGCCATTGTTCTATAGCTTTCACTGTGATTGTGCTGTGGGCTCTGCACAGGCCTGGCGTATTTCTAACACGCTTCAAACGCTAAGTGTCAAAAAAAAAAATTAAAGCAGATCTGCATTAAAGTCCCTCCCACGTTCCCTCACCTGCTAAGAATAACACACTGGTGCTTTAGTAGCTATAATGAAACGGACGGTGTCAAGCGCCCAGAAGTTTACGGCACTACAAAGCAGTCGCCGCCTCCTTCTGCCCTAAGCAATATGGCCGCCTCGGCTTCACTTCGATACATGGGCGGGTATGCGGGACCGCCACTCCAGAAGTTTTAGTATAACCTCCTTGGTAATGATCTTTGCTACAGTGTGAGGGTTCTTGGCCAGGAGCATGGTGAAGGCATCCTCGGCGATGCGTTGTAGAATGCGTGATTCTGTCAGCCTCTGACATGTTCGTGTCCACTTTCTTGCACAAGTCAAGGAAGTCCTTCATGTAACTTGTGGAGGACTCACCGTTCTGCTGTGCTCGTTCCCGTAACCGCTGTTCGGCTTGCAGCTTACAAACAGCAGGACAGCCGAACACGTTGACGACGGCGGTTTTAAAAGTGGACCAAGTCGGAATATCAGATGCCTGGTTGTTGTACCACATGCCGGCCACACCCGCGAGGAAGAAAACCAGGTTGCCGAGTTTTCCTGCCTCGTCCCAATGATTGGGGATGCTGACGCGTTCTTACATGGCGAGCCAGTCCTTGAAGTCGGTGCCATCCGCGCCGGTGAAGACAGAAGGGTTGCGGATGCGGGGGACATCGAAACATGGCGTCGGCACAGGAGGAAGCATTTGCTGAGCGGCGCCTTGGTGCATGGTAGAAGGCACGGTACGGGATCGAAGCTCCAAGGGCTCGAATGCGAACCGAAGGTGTTTGAAGGGCACAGCACTCTCCAACCAATTGTTAAGACGTTTATTGGCGGACACTCGGCGATGATGCACGACAGCGACAGTCAATGCAGGGACCGACTCACTGCCCGAGCTGCTGCTCTTTTTACGAAAAGGCGACCCACTAAAAGGCGCTTGAGAGGACGACCCACTATTCGAAGGCTTTGCCAAAGAGCATATAATTTTTAAAGGTATAACTCACTTAGAGGCTAACCACCTGCTCTACTCTAAACAACACGGATTTAGATTTGGCCTGTCAACAGTTACACAGCTATCCGAGATGACCAACGACATTGCAAATACACTCAACACAACAGGACAAACAGACGCCGTTTTTGCAAACTTTGCAAAGGCCTTTGATGTCGTTCCCCACCATGACCTCATAATGAAAATTCAAGTAATTGGTATTGAACATAAAGTTATTCAATGGATAATGTCATATTTAAAAAATCACAAACAATTCGTTTTCGTGAACAACAATATCTCAAGCAGCCTAGACGTTTTGTCAGGCATACCACAAAGATCTTTAATAGCGCCAATTCCATTTCTCATCTATATAATGACATTTCTTTTTCCGTTGACCCATCTATTCAACTAAGGCTTTACGCAGATGACTGCGTCATATACCTGACTGTAAGTCAAATTGAGGACCAGCTTCACCTTAATCACTCGCTACCGAAAATTCAGGCATGGTGCTCACAATGGGGAATGACACTGTATGCAAGGAAATCGATGGCCATAAGTTTTACAAACAAGAAAAAGTCTCTTAATTTCACATACAAATTAGAAAATTCAGAAATCACCAAAAGTAACCAAGTAAAATACTTGGGAGTTACAGTAACATCCAATCTCAGTTGGGAACCACATATAGCGACTATTTGTGCAAAAGTGCAAAGAAAGCTGTCGTTTGTGAAGAGAAGACTAAGGAACGCACCTCTCGAGGTTAAACTAACCGCATATAGGACACTAATTAGACCAGCACTTGAATATGCCGAAAAATTTGGAGTCGCCATCACAAATTTCTCATAAAAAAAAATTGAGTTCAAAATTTAGCAGTTCGATTTGTGTCTTCAAATTATTCCCAGCATACCAGTGTTACAGCTCTGCGCAAAAAAGCCGAGCTGTGTTGTCTTGATCAATGCAGAATGATTTCCAGACTTAAATTTCTGTATCATCTGTTTAATGAGCATTATAAAATATCCGGAACAGAACATCTCCTTCAACTGCTCAGACACTCCTCAAGAACTAGCCACAATAAGACAGTAAGGCTGCCTAAAAGTCACAATGACATTCATAAGAACTCTGTTTTCCCATCATCAATAGCATACTGGAATAGTGTATCATTATATGCAGTGAACTGTGAAACAGTAATTCTTTTGCTCAAGAAATAAGCAATATTTTTTGTTCTGGTTAGTGTATAACATTTTTGTATTATGCTCTGTTATGCCTGCGAGTCCGCAGCGAACGTCCATGCCTCGGAAAAAGGAAATCTGTGTCAAGGCCAGCACGCGAGCCCACCTGACGCGATGAACAACTTAACGGCGTCATCACGTGACGACGCCTTTCTGGCGCGCACGTGCAGTGAGTAACCTCAGCCCGCGAGCCCGTCGAGTAAACAACCGGCGTCTTATTGTCTGGCGGGTCTGACGCAATGCCTGGCGACGTCACTCGTCCTTGGGTGCAGCCACCTGCAGCGCAGCCTCTCCAGATTCGATGAGAAAGGATGACGCGGCCCAGCGGCGACCCCATTGGAGGAGTCTGACTTCATGACCAGCGGCGCTTCTGGTTGGACATTTTGTTATTCAAAGAATCCACCCAGTGCATATAAAAGAAGCCCTGCGGCGCGTCGCGAGCAGCAGACCTATTGAGCAGACATGTGTGTAGCAGCAGTCCTATGTGAGAGCAGACATGTGTCGCAGTTGAGCTGTGTGTCAGAGAGCAGTCCTACGTGAGAGCAGACATGTGTGTCAGAGAAGAGAGCTATGTGATAGAGAGTTGAGCTGTGTGGTAGAGAAGAGAGCTATGTGATAGAGAGTTGAGCTGTGTGTCAGGGAGCAGTCCTATGTGAGAGCAGACATGTGTGTCGCAGCTGAGCTGTGTGTCAGAGAAGAGAGCTATGTGATAGAGAGTTGAGCTGTGTGTCAGAGTTGAGCTATGTGGTAGCAGACCCATTTGAGAGCACACCTATGTGTTAGAGAGGAGAGCTCGGCTCTTCGGGTCTCCAAGTTGGCCCCAGTGCCGAATTTGTAACGCATCTGTATATATGCTGTACATACACCTTGTTTAACTCACCGTCGTCTCGTCCGCTCGTCTATCAGCTCTGCGCAGAAGCAGTCGCGAGCTGAGAAACCTACGCTACCAATCGGCCGGTGACCTTCCCGGTGGAATTCGAAGCAGTGGCGCCTTCGGGACAGTGTTGGCGTCGCCGTCTTTCGAAACAGTGGTTGCAGCAGTGAGATTTCGAGGCGCCCTTCGTAACGTCGTCGGAGGCGCGCTTCGCAACAGTGGTTGGCAGCTGCGGGATCGGCCGGCGTCAGCGACATCGATGCGGTGAGTGCCTGATGTTTTCCCCTCAGTTCACCAGACTACTCTAGCTCAGGTTATAGTAGTTTAGAGAAGGGCTGTGTGAAGCATTAAAGTGAGCTTTGATCGTTTCAAGCAAAGTCGAACTGCTTTGAAACCGAAGTTAATGCGGAGGAGGTAAACACAGGAGTGTGAAAAATTGCTTGCGCGTCTTGCTAGTAGGCTTATAGTGGGTACGGCAAGTAAATTAATAACAGGGGCAAACAGCAAGAGGCTAGTGTGAACGATGGAGAACCTTAAAGTGAAGGAACTCATCGAAATTTGTGAGGAACTCGGCATTACTTTGGGCCGTGCGAAACGAAAGCAGGATATCTTTGAGATCATGAAGGATGAAGGAGTGTCGGCTGAGGAAGTCGATGAGGCCTGGGAGGATATCAAAGCATGCCGCGCTTCCCGATAGTTTTCCTTATCTTTTCTCGAACAACTCAGAGCAGCTTCTCAAAGAGCAGGGTAAATCGTTCTTCTCCAACTTAGCGTACATGGCCCTCACGCGATCGCAAGCGCGGAAGCTTTCGCGGGAGCTTGATCTTGTTCTGTGTGGTAAAACAAGTTCAAAAGCAGCATATCTGTGTGATCTTAGTGGCGAGTCGACGGAACCTCAAACACGAAATTCTCCGTGTGCATCGTTTGAGCAGTCACTCGAGCGGCCCGTCGCCGAAGCGACCGGCGCGGTATGCGTAGGAGGAGACGACATGGCGCCATTGAGTCAGGGAGAGAGGGTTGCAACGCTTTCGCTTGTAGCGGAAAGTTGGAGTGAGCTGTCGAGGGTTGATCGAGAAACGCTCATTCGAGAGCAGCATGAGGACCTCTCGATTAAAGCGCTAACGGAAAGCGTATACTTGGAAAAAAAGAAAAAAAAGATTGTTTCTTTTTTTGAGAAAGCAGGGCTCCTGTATCGGAGCTACATAAATGCGCAAGGTCGCAGGTATGAGCAGCTCTTGGTACCACAAAAGTATCGTCACCAACTATTGGAACTGGCGCATGAAAACGCATGGGCAGGGCATCTCGGCATAAAAAAGACCAAGGCTAGAGTTTCCCTTGAGTTTTATTGGCCGAAATGCTGGAAGGATATCGAAGACTTTGTACGCTCATGCGACACTTGTCAGAGAGCGGGGAAATTCGCGGACAAGTGGAAGGGACCCATGAAGCTTTCCGATATCAATTATGAAGTGAAATTAGAAAGGCGGCTTAACAAAATTTACCACAGTAACTTGATGAAACCATACGTGCAACGTCAAGCGGTCGTAAATCTGCTGTTGAATGCTTCAGAGGAAGAGGGAGCAGAAATTTGGAGTTTTAGTGATGTAATCGAAAGGGGATCGGAGGTAATCTTGGAACAGTTGAACCTAGAGCTTAGGTTAAGAGAAGTCCAGAAGAAGGAGCTGAGAAGGAATGTTCCTTTTTATGAGAAATCTGGACTCTCCTATTGTAGTTACACAGATGTGCAACGTCGCAAGTATGAGCCGCTCTTGGTACCGCATAGGTATCGTCGCCTGAAAGTGGCCGGTTACTGAGATGGAGCATGATGCTCCAACAGCACAACTTTGACGTTCGCTAAAAAAAAAAACAGGAAAGCTAAACGCTAATGCAGACGCATTGAGCCGTGCGTTTAGTTAGTACCTTCTCCAGCTTTCAGTTTCTCGCTGGCATTCGGGGCAAAATTTTGACCGCATCACGACCTGGGCTGAGCGCTTTCGTCCAGAATGAGCTCAAGGAGCCAACTTTATGTTCTATTCTAATTCGTTAAGTTATTGTACGTGTAAAAATTTGAGTTATCATTTTAAGAGTCTTGTGTCCCACATGTGCCTCTTGATGTAGAAGGAACAAATTCCGATAGACACGTAGCTAGGTATACGTTGTACTATACTTTGTCTGGTGTTCTGTCAGGTGACCGAGGGCACTTGCTTGTGCCGTGTGTTGTCTGTTGTCGAACTGTTCTTGACAAGTTGCAGAACCATCGACACGTGCTGAAACCAAGGATCGTCAGAAGAGACGAGCGAAGCTGGCCGGCAAGTTGTGGCGACAAGCCAGTGGAGCTGGGATCCGTCCTCAAGAATGCGATGTGTTCCCGAAACGGAGTCTGGAGCTGAATTCTCCCCATGGCCCTGAAGGCGAACCTGGAAGGACCTGGCGAACGAGCGCACCTGACATCCGAGCCACGTGGAAGCAGCTCGTCTTTCCGGTGCATCGTCTGGCGGCGGGGGTGCTGTTATGCCTGCGAGTCCGCAGCGAACGTCCATGCCTCAGAAAAAGGAAATCTGTGTCAAGGCCAGCACGCGAGCCCGCCTGACGCGATGAACAACTTAACAGCGTCAGCACGCGACGGCGCCTTTCTGGCGCGCACGTGCAGTGAGTCACCTCAGCCCGCGAGCCCGTCGAGTAAACAACCGGCGTCTTCCTGTTTGGCGGGTCTAACGCAATGCCTGGCGACGTCACTCGTCCTTGGGTGCAGCCACCTGCAGCGCAGCCTCTCCAGATTTGATGAGAAAGGATGACGCGGCCCAGCGGCGACCCCATTGGAGCAGTCTGACCTCATGTCCAGCGGCGCTTCTGGTTGGACATTTTGTTATTCAAAGAATCCACCCGGTGCATATAAAAGAAGCCCTGCGGCGCGTCGCGAGCAGCAGACCTATTGAGCAGACGTGTGTCGCAGCAGTCCTATGTGAGAGCAGACATGTGTGTCGCAGTTGAGCTGTGTGTCAGAGAGCAGTCCTATGTG
The DNA here is from genome assembly GCF_043290135.1 of Rhipicephalus microplus. Lineage (NCBI taxonomy): Eukaryota > Metazoa > Arthropoda > Arachnida > Ixodida > Ixodidae > Rhipicephalus > Rhipicephalus microplus. The sequence goes on along the minus strand of NC_134705.1, from coordinate 21,548,654 downwards.
AGAGCAGACATGTGTGTCAGAGAAGAGAGCTATGTGATAGAGAGTTAGGCTGTGTGGTAGAGAAGAGAGCTATGTGATAGAGAGTTGAGCTGTGTGTTAGGGAGCAGTCCTATGTGAGAGCAGACATGTGTGTTGCAGTTGAGCTGTGTGTCAGAGAAGAGAGCTATGTGATAGAGAGTTGAACTGTGTGTCAGAGTTGAGCTATGTGGTAGCAGACCCATTTGAGAGAAGACCTATGTGTTAGAGAGGAGAGCTCGGCTCTTCGGGTCTCTAAGCCGTCGGCCCCAGTGCCGAATTTGTAACACATCTGTATATATGCTGTACATAAACCTTGTTTAACTCACCGTCGTCTCGTCCGCTCGTCTATCAGCTCTGCGCAGAAGCAGTCGCGAGCTGAGAAACCTACGCTACCAAACGGCTGGTGACCTTCCCGGTGGAATTTGAAGCAGTGGCGTCTTTGGGACAGTGTTGGCGTCGCCGTCTTTCGAAACAGTGGTTGCAGCGATGAGATTTCGAGGCGCCCTTCGTAACGTCGTCGGAGGCGCGCTTCGTAACAGCTCGCATGTGAGATAAACTCTGTATTTTTGAAACTGTTAACAACCATCCAGCATTGAACCGATTTTTTTTGTTTTGTTTTTAATGAGATCGTCACTTTTGACAGCATTGTAATAATTTTCTGTATAACCACTCCTGTTTGGACCGAAAAGGTCTGCAGTATATTGAAATAAAATAAATAAATGAAATAAGCACTGCCACCCCACATCACGCACCTGACCCATGTTTCAAAGATTGTGGAAGAGCAGGTAATCGTTCCACTTTTCTCCAGCGTAATCAATTCTCCCGGCGCCAAATAAGTCACAAACCTTGAAGGTGTCATCGAGGGCGACTTCTAAACTATCAGATTTGCCTCGCATGAGGCATAGCCGAGCCACTCTGCTGAATCGAAAATTGGTGCCGTGGACGAGCTGCGTCATGGCAAAGAAAAGGTAGTGCTGACAAACTTCAGCCACGAATATAGGCATGGCGGTAGCCTACATCGATGAATTCGTGGACAGCAGCAATGCTTTCACCATTTTTAATGCTGTCGAAATTGCTTCATTTCGGCGTCAACCCGAGCCTTCCGAAGTGTGATCAAGACCACACTTAAACCCAGCTCCTGCAGTTAAAATCTTGTCATCATTAAGAATCCTACAAACCACAGTCACGAAACATTGCATCAAACAAAAAGTGCCAACCAGTTCGACAGAACCCATACCGAGTTTCGATGCATGAATGCAAGGCCATGAAGAAACAAGTTGAACACATGCTACACGACATCAATCAGCCGTACAAAAGTCCGTGGGCGTCACCACTGGTGTTAGTGAAGAAGGAGGGAGCCCTACGTTTTTGCGTCGATTACCGCCACCTGAAGAAAACTATGGAGAAGGACGTGTACCCTCTCCCACGCATAGACGACGTCCTGGATCGACAGCACAGCGGGAGGTACTTTTCGTCGATGGACCTCAAAACTGACTATAGGCAAATCAAGGTCCACAAAAAAGATAGAGAAAAGCCTGATTTTATCACACCAGATGGGCTCTTCGAGTTAGTCATGCCGTTTCGCCTTTGCTTGGCACCTGCGACGTTCCAGCATATTATGGACATTGTGCTAAGGGGATTAAAGTGGCAGACTTGCCTCCTCTAGTTGGACGATATCATCGCACTACTTCAGGCTATTAAGACCACCAAACTCAATTTGAAGCCAGAAAAGTACCGCTTCACGTACGAGGAGCTCATGTTCCTGGGACACTTGATTAGCAAGTCCGGAGTCTGTCCCTACCGTAGAAGACAGCCGCCATCGCCAATTTTTCGCCGCCCACCGACAAAAAGGCAGTACACCGATTCCTTAATTTGTGCACCTAATACAGGCATTTCGTCAAGCAATTCTCACAGATCGGTGAGCCACTAACTTATCTAACCAAAATCGAGGTCAAATTCACATGGGAAGCGGCACAAAAAGAAGCATTTCCGGAAGTTAAACAATGCCTGCAGACACCACCGATACTTGCGTATTTCTACGCATCCGCCGAAAGAGAAGTAAACACTGACGCAAGCACTGTGAGACTTGGCACCGTCCTTGTGTAAAGGGCCTATGGCTTGGAAAGGGTTTAGCTGGTCACTATCCAAGGCCAAGGCTTGGAATTGTTCCACAACAAAAAAAGAGTGCCTTGCAATTATCAGGGCAGCGTCAAAGTTTCGCCCTTACTTCTATGGCAGGCCCTTCAAAGTTCCGAGTGAGCACCCTGCCCTGTGTTGGCTAGCTAACTTGAAGGACCCTTTGGGTCACCTCTCACGAAGAAGCCAAGAACTTCAAGAGTTTTACATTACCGTCGTATACAAAGCCTGTTGATGCCAATTGCCTGTCCAGTGCCTGACGCACCACGGCAGGACGACAAGGACACTAACAGTGAAGTGCGAAAGGGAACACTCCAATGCCGACTGCCTGTCTCACGCCACCGTCGATCCACCACCGCAGGACGATCGACCAGGGTGATTAGTGCTCTAGGGAACCATAAGCGCAGACGACTTCGCTAAGCGACAGTGAGCCGACCCAGAAGAGAGAGGCCTAGTAGAATGTCTTGAAGGCCAAACCACTATTGTCCCAAAGGTACTCGGGCGACAACTTTCGTCATTTTTCTTCAAAAATTTACATATCGTTTGCCCCTATGGAAAACCATGCACGGTGGGATGCGAAAGCAATGCAGGCGGTGCGTATTGAGTTTTCTTTCCTTTCACTTGGCATATAATCCAATAAAAGTTAGAGTGAGAGAATATATTGAGAAGAGAGGAGACGTTTGTACAGGGTTAGAACGCTGACGCTCCACTTCAATGTGCCAAAATGCTGTTGCTTTTATAGAAGTTTCCTGCCGAGATGGACGTTTACATTTGATTTCACTGGCCCGAAGTTCAGGCAAAAGAAGCGTAATAGTGTCACCGAGCATCTTAAAAGGCTGTTACGAGGTAGTGGGCTTGAGCCCACCTTTGCAGACGAATCGGCAAAGGAGCTGACCTGCCGCGCGAGATGCTGGCAGCCTTTTGATGACACAGCTACTTGCAAATATTGCAAATGCGTCTTCTGTCTACAACAAAACCATAGCCGACATGTTCGCCATTTACATCGTAGTCGAACGCAAACGTTGGATGCCATTTTTCAAAACATGACCTTCGCATATAACAGGGCCGTACAAGAAATGACACAAATGAAGCCGTACAAGATGGTGCATGCAAGGAGCCCGGCCACGATTATCGACGCTATGTTACCCAATGTCTCCAATGAAGAAAACTTTGACATCACCGTCTACCTTGAGCACGCCAAAGAAGCCCGACGACTCACCTGTCTACGCATCCAAAAGTCAGTAAAAGACCGACAGCCTTCGTTACAACCTTCGGCTATGCTACCCAGAATACCAGAATACCAGCTATTCTTGTTGTGTCCAATCAGCGAACATGTCCATTATGACCTCCACTGGCTGGAGCTTGCAGCTCGGTGAGCAGCACGCAACTGCTTGCAGTATTCCTGCTACAACGGCACTTTGATGCCTTGCAGCTTTCACACAGTCGACAGAGATGAGAAAGACAGAATGCTTTTCGCCGCAAGGAATGCTGCCCCCAGAGTTTCCTTCTAGAGGCACATCTCAGTGGCCATGCATGAACTCCAATCAGGATATCTCTTGTCTAAAATTTAATGCGGTGACTCGCTAGTAATGCACTTGGAAGGCCGGTACGCATTCTCCGCATCGTTCTTCAAATATATCAACCCGTTCAAATGCAAGTTAAGATTTGTCATGTTTTTTAAGAGTTCTGTTACTCTACATTTTGCCCACTTTCCTTCTCGTTACGCAGGGAGTGTGTTGGCTGGTTCGAAGCTTCGACAGGGTGAAGAGTGCCTTAAGGTCACGAGTCGCCGTTTTTTTTTTTTTTTTGCATAACTCAACATGCTTCGGCAAAGTGGACATGCGCACAAAGTAGACACCGTGGGAATCGTGCCCCTGCCCTGCGGCATTAGTGCCACAACGCCTGAGATCATTCTGATCGTTTTGGGATCATTTGTTGGGCTTGAGCACACAAACGCGAACAGCTGAGTTTATTCCAACTCGGCCTCCAGCAATAACGCTCGAATGTTCAACGCCACGTAAATGAATGCTGACGCGCGTTATTGCAGATCACATTATCAACGGCCAACGCTCTGCCGCTGTCAGTGCCAGTGTGTATTGCTGTAGTCTGACCTTGAATTTCCCGGCAAGTGTTAGGACAAATAAAGAGTTTTTTCTTTGACACGCAGACCGTTTTCTTTGCCAGCATCACGACCACGTGACAATATACAGCAACTGCACACGGAAAGCCAGTCATATGCAACGAAACTCTAAAACGTTTCGGCAGAAGCAATGGCTGTTATAACTTGAGATAGACAACACTAATACCGAATTTCGTACCTTGCCCGGTAAGCATGAGCCACTGGAGAGCGAAGGAGTTCCTGAGTTGATGTCCTTGATGAAAAATTCCTGAAACACAATTAGAACAAACGCATAAACGATCTAAAATTTTACAGAACAGACCGCATGAAACAGTACACAAACTACATGCACTGAAAAGAATGTTGCGCTACACTAGATCAGAGAGGAAGACAGGTCAAAGACAATAATATTGTTACCAGAAGGAGAGAATTGGAAGAGTAGACACAGATATGTCTGTACAGCTGGTTAAGCAAATGGCCCCAGAAACACACATTTGCTCACACCAGTCTGTCAACATAGTCCTCTTCATATCGATGTCACTGGTGCGTAGCATGACCCCTGGGGGCACAGGCATCATCCCGGAGCTTTAAAGGTCGTTATCAGACGCACTCTTGTAGGGCTTGAGCCGGGATACGTGAACAACACCAATGGGGCTAATCTCATAAGTAACAGGGGTTACTTGATGCAATACACAGTAAGGTCCAGTGTAACGAGACGAAAGTTGCTCTTATAGGCCCACCCGACGATGACAAGACCAGAATATTACAAGGGTACCGGCAGCCAAATGTACGTCTCGATGTTTCGAATCGTACCGACGATGTTGGTTGGTCTGCGACGCCATCAGCTGAGCACAGGCGAGCTGACGGGCATGATCGACTCGCACTATTGCGTCGCAGGCATACTCACCTGTAGGCGAGGTATCAGCTGAAATGACTGTGTCCAGTGGTAAAGTCGGCTCTGTTCTGTACAATAGGTAGAATTATTAAGAGCCCGCTGCGTCAAGACGTGATGAATTATACACGAAAGTAGCATAGAGTAAGGCGAAATCAAAGTTCCGGTGGTCGGGCGACACGTACATAGCGAGAATTTTCGTGAGAGTATGCTTAAAATGTTTCGTGAGGTCATTTGTTTGAGGGTGGTAAGCTGTGGTCAGTGTGTGTAGCGCGGAAAAAAATGCAAGATGTCGGCGATGATTTGGGATAAAAATCTACGGCCATGGTCTGTGATGTGTAGTCTCGGGCCGCCCTGAACTAATATAACGTCCCGTAAGAAGCAGTCAGCAACGTTGGTTGCACAGCTTGTCAATAGAGCTCGCGTAATAGCGTAGCGTGTAGCGTAATCTGTATTCACGGCTATCCGCTTGTTTCCCAATGTTGATGAGGGGAAAGGACCAAGGAGGTCTAATCCAGCACAGTAAAATGGTTCCACAGGTATGTCGACTGGTTGAAGGTGGCCAGCGGGTAGTCTCGACAAAATTTTAAGACGTTGACACAATTTGCATCAGGCGACGTATCGCCGTACAGGAGCGAGCAAGTCCTGGCCAGAAGAAACAATGCCATACGAGCTCGTACGTCTGAGATACACCTAGATGTCCAGCTGTTGGCGCATCGTGAAGCTCAGTGGAGAAAAAGCGCTGCAAACGCTTAGGCATAACAATAAGAGGGTCAGGCCCGTCAGGTCATAAATTGAGACGGTATGGGACACCTTTTTGAACGTCAAAGTGACGAACGGAGGCGTCATTTGGGGAAGATGCCGTATGGCTGATATTGTCAAGGAGCAGTGGATCCCGTTTCTGTTTTTCCTCAATGTTGAGTCAGACAAAGACAAGATGGAATGTTCCGTGGGCACATTGGTGCCCTCAGGATCGTCGACAGGGAACCAGGATAGGAAATCATCATGATGGTGCAGGCCGCAAGATTTGTAGACGATCGAGTAGAAAAAATCTTGCAGGCGCAAAGCCCAGCGGCCAAGGCACCTTGAGGGATCCTTCAGAGAGTTCAGCTAGAAGGACGCATGGTGGTCGGTAACTACTGAAAATGGGTGTCTGTATGATCAGGCCGGAATTTTGGTACCGCCCAAATGACAGCAAAGCACTCAGGCTCTGTGATGGAATAGTTATATTCAGGGGTGGATAGGAAGCGGCTGGCGTATGCAACAACACAATCACAGTGATGTTGAGCTAGGCTAGTCAACATCACTAATGCCATGCCCACTTGCATCTGTGTGGATTTCCGTGAGAGCGGCAGGGTTGAAGTGTGCCAAAATCAGAGGAGTAGTGAGAAGCGCAATAAGAGTCGAGAAGGCACAAGCCTCTTCTGAGCCCCATGAAAACGGGACGTCTTGCTTGAGGAGCTAAGTAAGGAAAAAATGCGCAGACAAGAAGTTGAGGTCGAAAGTTACGTCAGGGGGTATTTATAAAAGACAGTGAAGAGAATAACTGTGTGTTGATTCGCAATGATTACACGAGCGGAGCACATTCCGATGATAGATGCCATTCCAGCATCGGCAACACGGACGAACCGAGTGGTCACAGGTGTAAGAACCTTCTTGAGCTTGCGGTAAATGTCACTCACCATAACGGAAATTTGAGCCCCAGTGTCGACAAGAGCAGTCACATGCACACCGTCTACTTGAATGTCGATAAAGTTCCGTTTTGTCTGTATGATCAGTACAGAATTTTAGGCCAGTCTGAGTGATGCAGTGCCCCTCCAGCGGCTGTGACACTTTGTTTTCCGTAGGGTAACGTCGTGAAAAGGGGGGAGAAGATGGTCGGCTGGGCTGTAGAGAACGATACTGGCAACGTTGAGGTGAAGGAGAGCGGGAGTAACAGGGTTCATTAGGAGGTTCCTGGGCAAAAGTGCCGAAGCTGGTCTCATAACGATAAGCGTGATGAAGATTGAAGGTACGAGGGGAAGTTCGTGCAGGACCCCAGGGACGTCTGCAATCAGGGCAACGTGCTCAATAAGGTGACACGAGGAGCAGAGGGGCTTGTCATTGTGTGCTCATCATGCGGAAAAATTGCGAAACATTGAGGAAGAGCCAGACGTGAATGTACGTGCAGGCTTGAATTGTTGCCGGGAGCCGGTACGGGAAGACGGTGAAATAGAGCAAATTCTCAAGCTGGCAATTTCATGCCAAACGACTGCTTGAATTAGGGGCAACGTGATTAAAAGAGAGAGGTCAGGGAATGTCGGTTGCAGTGTAGCTGGAGCCGTCGCTTCAAGTTCACGCCTGCCGAGTCGCATGAGGTGTCTGGCAGATGGTATGGGTTAAGGCACGAGGATGTCGTGGTGGTATTTGAAAGGTGCTAAAACTGATGGGAGATGCGCCTGCTTTTAGCTTGCTCAAGCCGACGGCATTCTTAAATGATGGCATCAACAGATGACACCTTGTTGATTACCAACAAGTTAAACGCATTGTCGGCAAGGCCTTTAAGTATATGCTCAACCTTTTCAGGCTCGGACATGTACTCGTTGGCTTTCGGGCATAGTGCGAGGGCATCCTGAATGTAGTCTATGTAGAGCTCGGTGGAAGTTTGATGTGCCTTAATAATTTATTCTTTGCGGCTTGTCGACGATCAAACGAGTTTCAAAAAAGTCGCAGATTTGCCACAAAGACAAAGCAATGAACGCCATAACAACAAACTGGATGGTCATGTGCAACATGGCCAGCAGATCGAAGCGTGCCACACATTTCTCACGCACGAATGATGCATAAAACGTACTCTCAGGTACAGATGAACGCAAATAAACGTCTCAGTTGTTACTTCGCTGTGTCTGAAAAGCGCACTCTTTTCGCAAACATAGACTGTGCAATGACTTCAGTGACCTTTGAGCGCCTGGTAACTAAAACAGAATCAGTCTGGCAAAAGACGAACGCCAGCCAAGACGTACGATCCTTCCTACAGCGAGATAAGGGTGCACGATGAACGTCGAATTCCTGCTCTTTGCATGGAAGATGAGAGCGCGGCCGCCACCTCATGACGACGTTGCTACGCATGCTCATCGCGCCATCTTGCTGGTAATGCTGGAAACACCATAGTTCCCCCCCCCCCCCCCCGAGAAGTTTGTCAGCAGCGGTAAATGGTAGATATAGATAGCTTGCCGTTTGAACTTTAAAGGACGTGCTCCTTGGTGACTCGGCGAGTAACACCTCGCACTCACGATTCAGAGGATACAAGTTCGATTCTCCGAGCACCGAAAGTTTTTTTCTCTCTTGCATTATATATATATATATATATATATATATATATATATATATATATATATATATATATATATATATATATATATATATATACGAATACATATATGGTGAGTGACAGCGACACCGACGCCGGCGGCAGAATACAGCTCAGAGTGTTCAGACAATCGCTATCGCAACAAAAGCTCACGGACCCGTTCCTTGAAGCTTTCCCAGCTGATAATGTTACACTGATGGGTGTCAAGCCAGGCACAAGAGGTTCCATTGAGGTAAAAAATGAGGTTCGCGAGCATGAGCGTGGAATCGCAACTGTAAGTGGCGCTGATGCGTTTGTAGAGGCGTAGCCATTTATCGACCTCAGAACCCTCGCTGCCCAAGGACACGCCAGGGCCTTTAAGGACGGGGAACATCACGAAAGCTATTGCGGCTAGTGGGTTGACAGGCAGGGCAGGAGGCGTCACGACAGAAGAGGATGTCGTTAAGTCCTCAGTGATCATGTTGAAGGCCAATAGTTCGCTTCGGAGTTCTGTGGGGAAGACGGGGATCGCACTCTCCCCCAAATACGTTCTGCGAAGAAGACACTCGGAAGATCAGATGCAGATATATCTGTACGGCTGGTTAAGCAAGCAGCACCAGCGATATAGATTAGCTCGCACCACTCTGTCTTCTTTTCCTCTTCATCTCAATGTCACTGGTATTCGTACGTACATTGCACTCCAGTTCTGCTTTACTGTCGCCGTCGACGTCTTACACCATATAGTCACGCTGGCGCGCTAACCTCGGTTACGACTGACCCATTTAAACCACAGTTGTATGCAGTTATACAGGAAACCTAACCATGGTTGGCCGCTAACCACAGTCACTACAAACTAAGATTGGCCACCTCAGTTAACATCAACTGGACAGATGGCGGCCTCCATGAGAGACTTGGCTCATTCGGAAATGCTCTAGAAAAGGAGCCCAATGCCTGTTAGCTTGCCTCTCCCAACAACTTTGATGTTAATTGACAACCTGAGCGCTTTGAACTCCCACACATGCAATGATTGATTGATTGATATGTGGGGTTTAACATCCCAAAACCACCATATGATTATGATAGATGCCGTAGTGGAGGACTCCGGAAATTTTGACCACCTGGGGTTCTTTAACGTGCACCGAAATCTGAGCACACAGGCCTACAACATTTCCACCTCCATCCGAAATGCATCCGCTGCAGTTAGAATTTGATGCCGCGACCTGCGGGTCAGCAGCCGAGTACCTTAGCCACTAGACCACCGCGGTGGGGCACACACGCAATGCACAAATCTATGAGTCCACTGCAAGTGCACTGAACTAATACGCAGAATCCAGTGAAGATATGTACACTGCAAAGTAAGTGCAGCAAAAAAAAAAAGAAAACTCTGAACAAGCACAAGCAATACACTCAAGTGTGAATGCTCTTTTTTTGGGGGGGGGGCATAAATATCGTTATGGTGAGTCAATAAGAAAGACCCTGCCGAGGAAGGCGCTGAAGAGCCTGGTGCAGTCAGTCAATGCGGGGTGAAAACTGATTACTCGAGTGTTGAGCCTTCCGCTGCTCCTTCAACCTGCCTTGAAAACACGTTGCTTTGCTCGCACGCTGCACGCGTTCTGCACGTGTTTTTGAGAGTTTCGCGTCGGGCGCGGTTATGACGTATACGCTTCTGTCCGCATTTATTAGAATCGCCGCAATTCAGGATTTTTTTCGTGGCAGCAATTTGGTAAAAGGGCAGCGTCTTCTCAGCCATGTAGCAGATGCGAAGCAAGTTGTAGCAGACTAAGGTTGCACGGCGGGCTTGTTGGTTATTCATGTTGTTAGAGGTATAACGCATCCAGGACGGGACAGAGAGAAGAAGTGTATGTGTTCTGTGTCTTCTTTTCTGTCCCGTCCTGGATGCGCTATACCTCGAACAACAAGTTGTAGCAGACGACGCCGTCCGCGTCAGAGCGAAGTTCGTTTTGCAAGTGAAAGACGACACTCTTTACGACGTAGAGTTAGAGGTGAATACAACTTTCTGTACGTTCATAATTATATACCTGTTTTATTTGGTTTGCTGTGTGTACTATGCACTATGTTTGTTACTAGATGCATGGGTCAGGCCACTTCTCGTGATTTAGATTAAGCAGTTCTTGCGCTGTGACTGCTATTAGTTGGGATACCTTAATTTACTAGCACCCACCCAAGTTATCGTGGAGTATATACACAGCACTTCAAAAATAAATCGTCTATTTGGGGCTTCTCTCTGACCCACAACGAAAATTTACATCTATCGCACGTGTCCTTCCTTGCATTATCACCGTTCTCATCGCAGGTACTTCGAGTTCACGAACAGCGTGCGTACCATCATAATGAGCGCCCAGCTTTCAGAGAAACTTTTTTGTGTGTGTCTGAAAATGAGTATACGTTTAAGGGTTTTCCGTGGTCTGTTAGGAACGTTTTACATTTATAAAATAAAACAAGTACTGCATATGAAATCAATCTCTATGAAAACATGTACGATGGCAAAATTCCCCATTTAAAGAAAATACCAATTGTGTCCATCTGAGTGCACAGAAACATTTCATACAAGAACTTCACGGCAATAGCTACGAATGAAAACTTATTGATTAAACATTTTGCGTTGTCTGTTGCTTGAACCATTTTACTTGGTATGAAAAGTATCAGAAAAGCAATGTGCTTCTTACTAACAGCGTTCCAATATTATCCCTAAAATGTGGTGGTGTGAAAGTGTCATGTTTGATCAAAACCCTTCTATTTCAGCTTTGCTTGATAATTGCACATACGCGGAACGAATTCTCGCTGAGCTTGAAATCAGAAATCAACAGTCCTCAGAAAATGCTTTAAAATGCATAGATAGTTATGCGGTTCACTGCCTATCATACCTCTGCGCCATTTCTGCGTAAGGTGCCCATTTATTGTAAGCCACTGGAAACACTGTCGGCTCGCTCATAAGACGGGTGCAGACGTGAGTCATTTTTGCAGTTTCCCACAAAATGTCTGCTACAAATCATTGTCCAAGCTTTTGGCAACCACACACTTTTCGTCGGCACTGCGTAGGTATGAAAAATATATAACCAGACATCACCAATACCACATGTGTGCACAGCTTCAACTACTACGTCCCCTACAATCACCAATGATAGTAGCAGCATAAACATATTTCTTTGCAATTTTTTAACACTGCTCTAAAAACGGAAGTTGAAAGTATTATGGCACTTTATACTTTTAAGATGGGAACGCGCATCTCCCAGTAACTCGATAGATAAGAGGAACGGTGACGCAGGAAGTAACACCCATTATGATGAATGCATTGTGCACGAGCTAATTTTAATTAAAAAATTGTTCTCTTAATTTTTTTGGCACACAGCTTTAATCCATTCCTGTTGTCTGCTTGTTTCGTATCGTCGGTTTGGAAATCGGTAGAATTTCACTGGTGGAGTCGACCCCTTCGTGTTTGCATGATTATTGTGACAGTTGATGACAGAGCAATAGTTCCCCCATTTCTGTTGGGGTGACATCGCGGAACGAGGGACGTTTCACGTGCAGCGCGCGCTTCGCAAATGCGTGGAAGCCAAAGGGAGCGGAAGGGTCGCTACACACGACTATTGTGCGCTTTTTCTGGCAGGGGAAAGGCAAGCGCTGGCATCGGCGGGCAAACTTGAGCGGGTCTCCCCTATATTGGCACAGGCGTGTGGCTATCCTTAGCGAACGTGCACTCGGGGCGTTACAGCAGGCATCAAGCTATTTTTCACGGAGGACGACGACTTCCGGCCGCAATTTCTGATTAGGTGGGTAGAGATTATTGGCCGAAAAGCGTCAGCACTGCACTGGTATCAGCCCTTGTTGTTTTATCTTGTGCGCAGAGTATCTGCCTTCGGTAAATGTTCAATAGCCTTTGCATGTGATGGTCTACTTCTTCCACGCCATTAGAAACATATACTAATTTTATTTATGAGTGCTTTTTACAGCGAAAGCTGTTATGAGATCACAAGGGTAGTGTGCGCCGTTGTTGTCCGCCGCCGCTGTTGTTTGTAACCACTATCGCGCAAAATGAGAAAAAACTAAGAGAATAAAAACACTGAGGTCACGATGGCATTCAAACCTGGGTCTCATGTGCACCAGCCCAGTGTTCTACGAATGAGCCCCACCATTTTTTTTTCTTTATTACTGGTTCTTGCACAAGGTACAAACATAAATATAAGCCACTATCAATAATAAATAATATACACAACAGAAGCGATGTGAAGTCAGTCGCAAGTCTTTAAAGGGTCACTCACCAGGTTTGACAATTTTGAGCTGACAAGTGCAATGCGTAGACAAAGCATTCATGATCACGTCTGCCAAAATTTGCAATGCTACGCGCAGCGGAAATGGGTCGAATTTCAAGATGAATGCTGCTCCTCCTCCCTTCTGCCGGCGCGCGCCCAGAGAATGAGGGCATGATGCGTGCGTTTGAATGGCCCTACGTACACGGCAATGCAGTGACGTTGATTGATTGATTTGTGGGGTTTAACGTCCCAAAACCACCATTTGATTATGAGAGACGCCGTAGTGGAGGGCTCCGGAAATTTTGACCACCTGGGGTTCTTTAACGTGCACCCAAATCTGAGTACACGGGCCTACAACATTTCTGCCTCCATCGGAAATGCAGCCGCAGCAGCCGGGAATCGAACCCGCGACCTGCGGGTCAGCAGCCGAGTACCTTAGCCACTAGACCACCGCGGCGGGGCGCAGTGACGTTGGTCCTCTACATAGACGACTCTGCTCTAACGTTGAAAACAGAGGCACATAATATGGTGAAAATCATTTAACACGGCATGCATAGTTTCTGTAATTTGTTGCTTGAAGAGAATACTAAAACTCTTGTTAAATTATGAGGTGCAATAAGGAAATGTGAGCATCTTTTTTCCCATTTTTTTTTCCGTGAATTGCAACGATATGCGAGGCTAATGTGTCGGCGCTTCGCATCCGTTCGTGTACCTGCGGTCAGTGCATCGAGCAGACGACCGCCGTGGAACGCTCCTACGCGTTCGCACATTCATTGTACTCATCTACTCTACCGCGTTTCCAAACCATCCTGCAGAAACAGGCAGAAGACCGCAAAATAACGCCGGTCAACAAAGCAACGCCGCTCGGTTGTCTGGGGATTGGACTTGTTTGGGCCTGTCATGCGTGCGTGACCTCTTGGTCTGATGCCTGGGAGGGTGGGGAAGAGATTTGGCTAGCGAAGGCTACACGGAGGAGCGGCAAGGATTTGGAGCTCGCCTCTTCTCATCCTCGTTTCGCGGCACTTCAAAAACCCCGTTTTCTCTGCTCTTGATGAACCGATTCAAAAAATTTTTGTGGCAAAGTGTTCCTCATCGGACACTCAACAACTTCCACTGTCTAACTCAAGTTTGGTATGGGGCCTGGTCAGTGGCTCTTTAAGTGGTTACAGTTACCATTTAGGTTCACGTTTAGGTTACCCTTTAGGTTCACGAGGAGTTCAATCCTGGAGAGCCAATTCGGAACAAAGTCTTGTTGTTTGAGTGTATCATCGTATTGAGCAATACTTTCAAGGAAAAGCAAGCGGGCAGGGCGCCTGTCAGAGTCACAATAGAAACCGGCCATTCTAGCTTGCCATTGACAATGGAGGCTAAGGAGCATTATAAAATCCCAGAAGTAGACCCTTTTCCAACAATGCAAAAATATCTGATCTCTTGTCTACAGCTTTCAGAATATCAAACAGTTCGAACTCCATAGCATATAAAATCCTCTATCTTCAAAAAAGTCTTAACCGGTAATGTGTCCGAATTAAACTTAAAGAAAAAGCTTTTTGAACTCAGCTGAATTTGCATTTTCTTAACACGCTACAGAATATCATTGCCCGCTCCCCCGTTATTATTTACCTATACATAGAAACAGGAAAAATCATGTCGCATATGTCTTTATGAAATTTTTTTCACCTTACTGATTGGGAATTGAGGCTAGCTCGCTGCCTTTGCGCGGGCTTTGCCGCCTTTTCTGCCGTTCTTATGTCCCGACATGTTTCCCCTCCTTTGCTGTCTGCCGCTCTGGGAGAGCGGAGTGACGTTTAACCCCCTCACCCGGTAGCAGATGTTGACTGTGGCGCTGCGCGCGGAGTCCCCCGAGAGGTTTTCGCGTGCTGCGTCGGGAGCGGGCAGACGGTGAACCACGCAATGTTTTCTGTCCGTCGACTCCCGTCGCTCAGGGCTCGTCGGACTTCGCTGACAGCGCTTCGCGCCCAAGGCGAACGCTCACCTTTTGTTGCCCCACTGCGTACGCTTGGCCGAAGGGTGGTACGGTGTCCTAGTGCGTGGCCTAGCTACACCGACCCGTCTCCCTCCAAAGCCAACGCGAGCACCTTTGCCCTCGCTCAAGCAATTGGGCCTTGGTCCCGGTGTCTCCGTGGATCACCTTTACCGCAGAGACGTGCTCGTGGCACCCTGTGTAGTACTTTTATGCCCGCGGCGTGGATAAGCCTATTTGCTTTCCAGCCGCGCCTTTGCAAGGGGCTGTACTGCGTTTGGTGTTGCCACAGACAATAAAATGTTGTGACTTTGAGCAGTAGCGTGTTCTCACCATGGCGACGGTTAATGCGAGCCCTGCGGCTCGCTAGGACCGGACCCACGCTAGTGGCCATACTCCTTCGGGATGCATGTACACTACAACTGAAAAAAGGTATGCATTGGAAAACTGAACTGACAAAAAGCGGAAACTGTCCGCAACCTCTTTAAAAGACCCTCGCATGGCTCCGGGCATGCTTGGGGTGCTAACGACAAGGTTAGGCAGAACACAACAAAGGCGTAACTGGCATACCGTTATCAAGAAGGGGTGTCAAACAGCATGAAAGAAAATAAACCGATTAACTAGTTGTCGCACGAACAGACACAACAGGCTTAGTCCCTCCTGTTTTACTCTTTGGAACTGATTAGTCTTTCTACATCTTTCCTAATCTTTCCCAAGTGGACCCCCATACAAACACAGCAATACCCTCTGCAGCTTTTGCACGTGCACTTGTAAGCAACAATGAGAGATAGTTGCCGTTCCACTGCGCTATCCTTTCGTGCGTTTGCTTTATTTGTCAACAAGTCAACAGGGAGAACGTTTCGGTGGTGAAACCAAGTGAAACTACTACACCTGTGCCGGCGTGCCACACTGAATGAGAAAGGGGCGCGAAGCTTGGCATCGCAGCTCGGAAGAACGATGCCTTCAGCAGAGGCTTTCTTTCTTTTCGCCCCTTCAATGACCCCTCTATCTGCCTCCTTGTCTGAAGAACATCGCTAACTGGTGCCTGCCCCCTGCTGGGCGGTGGTTTTCACAGGAGGAACAATTGCGCTGCAAACCGCTCGCCTAGGCTTGGCAGGCTACGCGAGCAAGCTCTTTGTTACATACAGCGTTGAATGCGAGGTTGTGTGACATTCTCTCACATAGGTCGCGTCAAAAGCGAACCATGAGACATTACATCCTTCTGTGTGCATACGTAAATAATCCGCTTCAGTTGCTGTCATTTTGTCCTACCTCATTTACTGATGGCCACTATTGAGTTGTCATCTGCTTGCACTCACAAACAGCGGTCCTCATAAAAATTCTCCTTTTCCAATTTTTCATTTATGTACTTTTTCAAGTAAAAAGCTACCTATTCCTAGCACTCAATATCTCTTTACACACCCTGACACAAGCGATATATGCACTAAAACTTTTATTTCCCTCGAGAAAGGATCGAGAGCAATATTTCCTAAATAGAACGTTATAATTATGCAGTAGCTCTGATGCAAATAATTACGAACCAATAATTACGGTGAAAGCAGGTCTTCCATTCGCATGTTATAAATTATTACCGAATGCTTAGAAAAGTTCTCTTCTCGTGGTGCTGTCAGCTCTAAGCAATCGGGTATGATGCAGCTAATGTTGAAAAGGATATTAGCAAGCAGGCTGCATGTGTGTTAGAAGCCCAGCTGGCCACTCGTTACGTTGCGCAGCCCCACATGGTCTGATTCACCACGATCAGAAATCCATGCCCATTAGGGACACAAGCTGGCATATTCAATTTCGTCCACTGTCACGAGCGCTTTTTTTTTCTCTAACACATGAAAGAAAGTGTATGGTCAAAAGGCGAATATTTATAAAACCATTTTTCAAGGTATACGTAAGTTTCGAGCGTCATCTCGAGGGTTCAAGCGTGGTCTCTACAGTCAACCGGATGCACGGCGGAAACGGCGGCTCTTTTCATCGGGGTCAAAACTGTTTGAGCGCGCTGGGTGGGCAAACTAACAAGCAAACTAGCCAAGCAGAAACATGTGCTCCAAACGAGAAGTACGGAATGCCGTGGGGTCCCTCTAAGAAGCACTCATGAGAGTGACGATTCGATAAAGATGCAAAAAATACATAATACTATAAAAAATAAATGACATGCAAACAATTCGTATGAAAGCATCACCGAGAACAACAAAAGGAAAAAAAGTGCCACTTTCACAACACGAAGCAAAATGCAAGCAGTGGACACTACGGGATGCGGCTGAAATGTGTTCTGTTTGCTTCTAGCGCCTCATGTTACTCTATACAGCACAGACAGTCAGCTTTCGTCACGTTCTTGTCTCTCTTTTTTCAAGCTCCGCGGCTCAAACTAACTCGGCTATAAACCACCTAGCTCCGCTGAATACCATTATAGCCGGCTTTCATGCTGCAGCAAGCATGTTTGTACCAGTCTTCGACCTATAGCTCAGCCGCCTCATCCCCCCCCCCTTATTTTTTGCGCTATAGATATATATAATATCAATTTTTTATATGAAATAAGCAAGCTCAGAATTCACTCGACAGGGTCCATTGTTCCCTTTTCATGATTCACTGCCCCTGATACGAACAGGACTCTCAACACCACCCCTGTTTGTCGATTAGTGCAATGCGCCTTCCTATTGAATCGCCATTGTCTAGGCGAATTCGATGCGCATCTGTCGCATTCATGTAATCATGCCTTATTTTTTATTTTATTTACTTACGTTTCATCTTCATTGCTATGGGCATTACGTGGGGAGGGGGGTACACATGGGCCATAACACAAATAGTAATCGATACACTAAATACAACCGATCCTAGCATCCAAAAGATACTGGAAAGAGAAAAAAACCCCTCTTATTGACAGTGATACTGTGGGCATTTTACAGCAAAGAAAAAAACGTTTCATTATCAATTTAACAATATCGTTCGGGAGACGGGTGAATTCCCGTATTTTTCTTACAAAAAAAGAACTACTGAAACAGCGCGTTATTTAAATGATACCACTGTACTCTATCAACTTAGCGTTTTATGCACTAGTCTTGTCGTCCGGCTACTAGATGCTATATATAGCGTAAGTTCTGCTACATCGGATTATCAGCCTTACAATATACACGCTACTAGTCTACGACCTGCTATTCTCATATCACATGTTCTCAACACGGCAGACTTTACAAAGAATTCTGAGGCGCTGTGGCGTTCCTTTATCTTTTCTCCTTCAAGCGAATGCGGTGGCAGGTAAAGCACAAGTTGAGCAAAGATAATAGAGAGGTCTCGTATAGTGAGCACAACAGCTTGTCAGTGCACAACAGCATGTCAGTCTTCAGGCGGCAAACGTGTGGCGTGTGAAACCGCTCACCAAAGCAGCATTTATGGACACAAATTCTCGTTACAGCATAAATTGCTCCGTACTCACAGCAAGGAAAGAAGCGCGACAACAAGCATATCAAGCATGCCTCGGCTACATGCCATTTGTGAAATCATGTCTCAGGTAGCATACTGAAGAAATAAAACACTTAAGCGGACTTCTATTTTGGGTAGAAACATGCAACAACCAGCGCCAGAAGACATGTAAATTATTCGGAAAATCCAGACGCAAGGTGTACAGACAGAGTCAAACCTGTCCAGAGCACCTAACCGGTCGCTTCAGCTGCCGTTTTCTACAAACCTAAGCAAACGTCGACGCCGTTATGATACATAAATAAGTAAAGCTGCATGCTAAGTTCTTACGCTATAATTCAAGCATGAACGGAAGCTTGTAGCTAACGTGAGCTAGCAGCTGCGGACAGCAACAGCATCCACAGCCATGTGCTCTGCCACTCCAGACAAGTATGATTCCGTCTGTACCTGCACATGCCTGCCCTGCAGACAGCAAAACTTCCCCTGCACGGTACTGCAAACGTCTGGTTGTGGGAAGATTGTATAACAAAGTTCCACGAGATCACGACCCACTACCAGTTATAAATATGCATGTACCCGACCTCTCACACTCGGCTAAACAGGACACAGGCGGTAAAGACAATTACAGATTCATACATAAATCCTAGACTTATGCACGCCATGTATCCAGACTACACTACTGCCACGTTCCATTTCTCAAGTTTTGTTATCGCCCCAAAACACTACACAATTCTCAGCACAAAACGCGCGCGCAGTTTTCGAGAAGCTTCCGGACTTTAGTAGATCATTTCGATAAGAACACGCCCACTCTGCTAACTGTACAGATTATTCTGGAACCTATCCCACTGCCAGCGATAACGCTAGAACATTCTATGGCAAGAGTATAAATGCCGACGCACTTTGCCGCTTGTCAGTAGTTGATGGACGGCCGACGCTCCGTTCACCGCTATCAGTCCAAGACTGCTACTGTAATAGGACTCTCCGTTTACCGGGCACAGGTTCGCCCAAATAAACAGTTAAATTCCAACGCAAAGTCTCCTGTCTTCGGCCACATCACGACCCCGTGACACTACAAACAAATGTGGATCGTGTTGAGAGGTTACCACGCTTAGCCACATGCTGTGGGAGTGTCAGGGCTTCAAAGACAATTCGAACAGTGCTGATCCATCCGTCTCCTCCACCGCCAGCTTCCGCTCGCGCTAGGAGACCCCACTGCTCAGCTCGAACCTGACAGCGCAACTCTGAGCCGTCTAGCGTGCTGAGGATGCTGCTTCGAGACAAGGCCTCGGAACTGGTTCCTAGGTGGATGCCCAGGCCCACTAAAAAGACGTCGGACACAGATCTTGTTGACTCGCCAATGAAGTTTGCGTCTCTCTCTTCTGCCAATTCACTACGCTGTTACTTTCTGAAAACTGGCGGAACCCGCGCTGTGTTCCTGCATTGAGCAATGCAACAAATATTGTCCGACTTTGTGGTTTCGTCAAACTAACGACGGATATTCACAGCCAACTCCAAGTAAAAAGTTTGCAAGCTCCCGCGTTCCCATGGAAAGAGCTTCATGTAATTATGAGGAACGTCGCCTTGGGATACTCCTAGACACATGGGGTGCACGGAAATATATATACACGGGTGATCCTGCATTTCGCCACTAAGGAAACGTGCCGGTCGTAGGTGAATGTTGAAATCTCGTCCACAAGCTAAACAGTTTGAGGCATAATCTGGTAACGTGTGTCACACACGGCGGGTCAGAGTGAACTCATCCTGCCAAAGTTATTCTTATAGACAATCTAGCAAGTTCAGGCCACAGCAAGCGCGGATGATTGTGATGGGTTACTTACGTGACACGCATTCCTGCCACACCGTAGTTTTGCCAGGTATGAATGCTGAAGACACAGAAAGGAAGAGAAGCTGGTACGAAAGAAATTCGTGTGGCCTAGATTTGATTGACGCCGAGAGATACATCTTATTGTGCTTGATTGACAGTGCAGTGTTTAGCTTGTTAGGAATGACAGAAACGAACACACAGCAAGTATAAAACAATTTGCTTGTCATTCCTTTATGTGTGCCACCTCTCGTGTTTATGCTGTTCATTGCGATGAATTCATTCAAACAAACCCAGAAAATCCCCCTTCTGAAAAAATGCATGTTATTGCGAAAAAAAAAAGTTAGTCAATATTCAGACCATACTTCGCCCGAGCATGGCTGCTTACTTTGATGGTTCCAGAAAGAAGGGAAAAGGGCACCACTATTATATCTGCCTGTCACAAGAGGACACGACTAAGCACCTTTGGGGGATGGGGATTGGGAGCGGGGTAAGGAAACACAGAAGAGAAAAAACAGGAAAGGGTGGCCTTCATGCAGCAGGCACGACAAAGGAAGCGATGCAGTGTGCCTGATGTGTCTAGCGCAGCAAGGGGGCATGGAACGTGCACTGCCTTTTTCACTGCTTGTTTTTATCCGTCGTTCCACTTCCTCCTGCCTGCTTTTTAGTGGTAGCCTGTGTAATGGTGGTGGCAGTGGGTAGAAGAGGAAATAGGCACCAAATTTCTGCAGCCCGGTCGAGAGCATGGCACAGGCCACAGACACACATGTCTTTGAGTGGCCTTTTTACCCCTTTCCCCAAAAATGACACGGTTGAAGTGTCCACGACCGAGAGACAGTTTATGTTGTCAACTGCCCCCCCCCCCCCCTCTCCCCTCCTTTTTATTTCTATTCAAGAACCTATTCTCCCAGACACACACACACGAGAGGGACGACCCCATCCCCTGCTTTGGTGCTTTTCCGCACAGCTGTATGAGAGACGCTCAGGGGAGGCATGTAGAAAAAACTTGCAGATGGTGGAGCATAGTTTGTGGCTAGAAATAACCTTCTTTTCTGAAGTAAATTGTTTTCGCCCGCCACAGTCAGGAAAACGGGGAGCTTTCATATTCGACGTTTTTGCTTATTCTGTCTAGGTGGCGTTAGAGGGAGATTTCTATTGTAGTTACAGGAATGATGCAGATTGCTTAGCATTCCTACAGTATAAGCGTGTCATTAGTATGTAAAATTGTATGAGGAGATCGCAACTGCTATTTTTTCGGCTATGCGTGCTCGGATATCAGCGCCATTTGAAGACAACTGTTGACGTCTGTGGCAGTATAATTTGCGACAATTTACGAGACTCGTTTCATATTTCTATTCGCTTTATCAAAAATGCTACGTTGAGAAAACAGATAAGGGCATTTCGTTTCTCTACGTGCAAATTCAGCCACAGAACTTCAGTAGTTATCCGCAGAAATGGGCCAAGGTAGGTCTATGTATTGAGAATATTGCCCCATTTACATCAATGTAATTAAAAAGCGAGAGCACGTATATTATTGATATTTGGCCTTCAGACAGAAAATATCATTGTCTACATATGCGCCGAGAATGAATTCTCTTTAGCGAACAGTTACCGAGCCGTCTGCAGCAAAGGTTACTAAATTTGTTAGTTTTCAAAAGCTGATCAGCTATAAAGTACAAGTCTGACAATAGTTTGCTACGTTGAGAAAATAGATAAATATGTCTAGAAAGTGCTGTTAAAAGAACAGTGCTGTAACTGTAGCATATTTCTCAGAAAACAGTCACTGCTGGCGCATAGTCAGTCCAAAATTTTGTAACTAGCGCTGATTCCTGGCTCTCCACACCAAAGTACTAAAAGGCGACTTGTTTTTAATAGACATGTTTCGAATGTACAAAGATCAATCTTTTCAATGATATATAAGTCAACTATATGAAGCAGGAAGAACAGCCCTCGCGGCAGTTGGAGAAGTAACAGAAATGGTCTGTTCGTGCCGCCGGAGTGGGACTGCCACCTTAAGCCAGTGTACATTAGCATAGATATATGGGGCTGATGTCTAAATTCCGGTTCTTGAAACTCCGTTGCAAACTAACCCTAGGCAGGCTTAATTTCGAGAAATGAATCACGTTAGGATGAGTAATGAAGCCTTTTAGAACAAGATTGCAGCTGAGCTGACTAATGCGAGGGATTATTGGTCAGCTGCCATCTCGTAATACGATCACGTACTACATTACGTCAAACAGGCCAGAATAGTGTTCCACGGTCACCATAATTTTAGCGGATGGCACTGACAGAGGTTCCCACGTTTAAATGCACATATGTACCCTACAAAATGGACAGGGGGATGACTGCCACCGTAGCTCAGTGGTAGAGTGTCGAAAGCGTTATTCGAAGGTAACAGGTTCGGTCCCTGCCCATAGCAATTATCTTTTCCTCCTCTTTTTCTTCTTCAAATGTACATTACAATTACTTCTAATAACATACTTTCCCTGGCATCATTGTCTGTTAGTTCTCATTAATATTGTAGGACGCTAGTTATGGACTTGCAAAGCACCCTCAAGGGTGCAAACTTGTTTGCAGTGTAGCTGAGAAATGCCCTTAAAAATGATACAACCTCTCAAATATCACTATGCAATAAGCACTACTTCTATGAAGACATGTTTTACTTTCGTGTTATACCGATTCCTACGATGCAGGAATCAGCCTCTTTTTTTTTTTTGGCAGTTGAGTCTCTTTTTGTGTCTTTTCACCATGGGCTACCAATACCAAGGGCAGGTAAACGTTTAGTAAAACTGGGTCCAATGTGGGTTAGGACCGACAACTTACTCCTAGACGGTGCCCTAGTTAACCCGCTCATTTACTGCGGTTACTTGTACACACACTATTACAGACTTCAACGTTGAAGAAAATCGCTGCTTTGGAAAGTAAAATTCCCTTTCCATAAAGTGCATTTTCACTGTACAATAAAGAGGCCATAATTACAGCATAAATGAATAACTGAAACTTGAATCATTACTTGTGCAAGGCTGCATCATGGTTTGCAAAAAAGAAAAAAAAAAGGTATGCATCTAAAAAAATGCTTACTTGAGCTTCTTTTTTTTTGGCATTGCATTTCTTCAGATGCTTCTCAAGAAGGGCTGATGAGCACGTGCTGGAAAAAATATGCAAGTTTGAGGACATTGCTAGGAGTGACATTCATTCATTTATGTGTCCTCATCTGTTTACTAAGGCACATGGAATGGTTCATTGGTTGCTCATATTTTAAATGCAAAGCCTTCTTTAGCAAACATACGGCACCCTGAACGTTCCTACCAATGTATGTATCTATATAGCCGCCCATAAGCCACCCACATCTGGATGTTCTCGTAATCGCTTCCTTATTAACATGGTGTACACCGACATTTGCATAGGAAAGTACTTTGAAGGTTTTGACGAATATCAAAGGTTTTGAAGGTTTTGATGGATGTACGAGTATCCTGTCATGACATTACTAATGGGAAGATCATGTAGCATCCTTCATCAAACCTTTTCCTTCCCAAAAGTGTCGCACATATCCGTTTAGCGCGGTATGCATGCGTACATATGCGTCACAGGTGATTGACACTTTAACACTAAAACCCTAAAGAGCTTGTTTTGCAGAATTTTCGGTCGTCTTGGCAACGGTGTCAGCACCTTTGGCTGTAAGTGAAAGATCATCTTGACCATGAATGAAAAATTAAGATGCAAATAATACGAAAAATTGGCAACTCCCAAGCATCATGAGAATCGTTGTGCAAAGCATGCAGAGGTAAGGTGACTGTGTTGTAATTTTTTTACTGAGTGAAAGGTTACAAAATGACAGTAAAGATATCAACAAAAGTTGTACGCATAGACATATCCTGAACATTCCGTCGCGCATGTTTCATTTAACCAATTTGTTTACAGTTGCATATTGATGCCAACAAAAACATGGGTATTAAGAACACTAGAAGCGATAAACTTATGTGTAGCGCTTGTGTTAGCGAGGATGATAGTTCTAGACAGAGCTACGTAGACGCACTTATGCATACAATTGACATTAATCAAACAAGACGCCTGCCTAATAGGAGTACATATGTAATATTTATAACATTATATAGCCAGCACTCCAACTGCAGTTGACGTTGTGCCAACATAGGTTCTGTTTCCAAAGCAGTGTCAAGGCCTCACATGGCTTCGTGGTAGAATTCCTGATTGCCACGCTGAAAGCTCGGATTCGATTCCTGGAAGAAAGTGCTCCCATGCGACAGTATTTTCACGTTACTCTTGTCATGACCAGCCAGACATACTTTTGAAGCTCTCTTACCCTCTCATCCATCCTAATAACTAGATAAACATAGGGACGGTTGGACGGACAGCCAATGATTGATATATGGGGTTTAATGTCCCAAAACCACCATATGATTATGAGAGACGCCGTAGTGGAGGGCTCCGAAAATTTCGACCACCTGGGGTTCTTTAACGTGCACCCAAATCTGAGCACACTGGCCTACATTTCCGCCTCCATCAGAAATGCAGCCGCCGCAGCCGGGATTTGAACCCGCAACCTGTGGGTCAGCAGGGACGGACAGCCAAGACAGGCGAGGCAAGGCAAGGCAAGGCAGGCAGGCAGGCAGAAACGTTTGCAGTACGAAAGAAAATGCTTCCCATATAATAATAAAGGCCGTCTCCATGACAAACATATGTTGTACCACAGAGCCACCATATTGCTTGGAACTGCTTCGGGAAGGTGATAAATGTGATGTGGCGGGAGGAGTCTCCTTCTCCGAAGTTCACAATGGAAATAGAGTGATACGAAGCACAATGGTTCCTTGATGCTTTAGAATGACGACAAGATGAGCGCATGACCATCTCGGTGTACAGAAAACTAACGCAC